>NC_088933.1:1960000-1980000 GCF_038396675.1 Hydra vulgaris
CAATGTTTAATAGCTTTATGTGTGACTTCAAATCCTTTAATTAAAACAAACTAAGTGCAATCCTTAATATATAAAGAAAACCGATGATTTATTAGAATGTTGTAATCAACCGTATTAAAAGTTCTTTGAAGATCTATAAACACACCACAAGCAAAGGTCAATTGCATTATCAATATACATATATATATATATATATATATATATATATATATATATATATATATATATATATATATATATATATATATATACACTAAAATATCTCCAATTCTCTTGATCTTATTAGCATTACTGAAATGATTTGTGGTGCAATTGATAGTGCAATTGACCTTTGCTTGTGGTATAGATCTTCAAAGAACTTTTAATACGGTTGATTACAACATTCTAATAAATCATCGGTTTTCTTTATATATTAAGGATTGCACTTAGTTTGTTTTAATTAAAGGATTTGAAGTCACACATAAAGCTATTAAACATTGCGTTCCACAAAGTTTCGTTCTTGGATCGTTATTATTTTTATTATATATAAATGACTTAGCTTGTTCATTAAAAAGTTAAAGGCACATCATTATGCTGACGATACCAATCTTAAATATATCGACAAATCACTTACAACTCGTTATGAAAAAGTTAAACAAGATCTTATGTAATCGCTTCTATAACTGATTAAATAGTAATCGTATTTCTTTGAACGTCAAAAACTGAATTTGTTATTTTTCATTCCCCTCAAAAAGCTATTGATAATAATAAAATCAAAACGAAAAAACCCTTTTTTTGTTCCAAAGTATATAAAGTCTTGGAGTATATCAAAATCTTGGAGTATATCTTGATGAAAACCAATCTTGGTATAATTAATTTTTGCATTTTAATAAAAAATTTACACGAGCTTACAGTATGCTTTTTTTATATACATATATATATATATATATATATATATATATATATATATATATATATATATATATATATATATATATATATATATATATATATATATATATATATATTAGATACTTGGGCACCCGAGTTTTTTTCTTAAAAACGTAGAGGTTTTAAAAAAGTAGCAAAAGTGCTCATTCTACCCACACCATTTGGTAATATGAGCACTTTAAATTAGCTCAAAGAAGTAACATTAGTTAAATCAAAAAATAATCACTCTTCAAAAAATAAGAAAGAGTTTAAAAAAAATTTGGAACTACTCAGCTAAAAGCGAAATTAAGAGGAACAAAAGAAAAATTATATTCCTGAAATTTTAGGTAAACAATTTTTTGCAACTTTAAAATAAGACATAAATGATATATGCATTTTATTCAAGTCAAATTTTAACAAAACGATTTTGTTGTGATTTGCACATTTAATGATCGATCGTTGGGAAATAAATGGTTGACTGTACTTTAATGAAGTAACAGATTTGTTTGACGAAGAAGCCAAGAAAACAAAATTAAGCAGAACTAAAAAAATAATAATGAATTTATACTTCATTAGAAAAAATAAATAGAATTTAAATTGTTATTAATAATTTATTTACTAATAACCCGTAATACGGTTTGCCGACTGCTAGTAAGAATAATGACATTAACTTATAAACGTATTTTAAATTAAATAAACTAAATTCTTCTTTATTTTTACTCCCATCTTCTAGTTCAACTATTGCATTTTCTTTTTTTTTCTCGTGATTTTTCTTAGTTTACTTAATTCTTCTTTTTTTTTCGTTTCTTAATTTTTAAATCTTTATTTTTACTTTATTTGTTTACTTCACTTTCATTCTTTTGTTTTCTATTAATTTCTGTCTTTTTTTCTTGGTTTAAGGATTATTATTCGTTCTTTTTCCTTTTTAAATTCTTAGTTCTTTTTTTCCATTTTTTTCTTTCGTTAACCTGTATTGACCTGATTACTGTATTTTTGATCAAATGAATTTTCAAACTACTTAATATTCAACCTACTCTATTTTCAGTTTCATATTTTCGCCTTTTGGGTATGTCTTTTGTGTATTTTGATGTTAATTTGAATACAAACCGAATTTGATCAGCCTTGGCGAAGTTGAAGCGCTGTATTCAGGAACGGGTGAACTGGTGATAAGATGGTAATTAAAAGATTCGTTGAATGTTTACAAAACTTCTTGATTGTTTATTTTGAAAGAAAAAGTTTCGTAGTTTGAAAAAACAACTTTGAAAACATAGACTAGATAAGCAGATGAAAAAAAATATATATAAAATAGGTTAAATAAAAAATTGGATAAAAGCGAAAACGATTTGAATTGGGTGAAAATTAAAAAAAAACTATAATCGGTCGACAATAAATTAGGCCTCAGTTGGTTATTCAAAAATTATTTCCACGTTTTAATAAATGTTCTATTGTAGAACAACTTCGTTGGTCAAAATTTTTGTAGATCTAACTATCTGACTTCTCAGTTGCTTCTATATCTTTAAACAAAATCAAAAAAATTGATGAACAATTTAGTTGCTTCTATATCGTCAAACAAAATCGCAGAAATAAAAGCTTTGATTTAAAGGAAAAAAATATTACCCGTTAAAGTAGAAACAATTGGATTCTATACAATGAAATACAAAAATAGTTTTAAAAAAGCTAATTGTTCATGAAAACTACTTAAAAATCTTTTTAATTAAAAACTTATTTATGCGCGTTTGAAATAAAAAGCACTAATTGTATTTATGTTTAAGAAATAATAAAAGAAAACTTACTCAGAATATGTGTTTCAAAAAGAATCATATGCGTAAATTCTTTTTGAAATATCAAATCACAAGATCTTTAAAATGTATCGAATTTGGGCTCGTTGTTTTGATGTTGAAAAGGTTGTGGAAATTGACCTTATAAACATTAGTTGTGTCAATGGAGCAGAGTTGTAAGCCCTTGGCCTTGCCTTTTGGCCAAATATTAAAGCCTTGGCTTTGAAGCTGTTAACCTTGACCTTGGTCTTAGCCTTGAAAATTTTAGCCTTCAATGAAAAAACATAAACTTAAAGAGTTGAAAGTTTTTATTCTTTGTTTTTGTGTATTTTTGTTTTCGGCTTTCATATATATCTACAAGTATGCTTTCTTATTGACTTTGTAGAACTTTGCGCATAATCTTGGTATATTTTCACAACATGTGTTTTTTTGTCACAGCAATTTTCACCTAAAGTTTTGTAAATAACTGGTCTTAACATTAGACGAAAACCTAGGACTTTGGTCTTAAATATTTTTGCGTGGGCGTTTGCCTTGAAACTCATATTATTTGCCTTGACTTTAAAACTCTTATCCTTAGCATTATCTTTAGCCTGCAACTTTTGTCCTTGGCCTTGTAACATTTGGCCTTAGCCTTGGCCCAGCTCTTTTGACCATGTTAAGACCTCTGAAATGGAGAAACAACATATAATTTTCAAAAACTTTATTTAAGTGTCTTTAATGCTTTAAAAATTTTTAAACGAAAGTTTTTCCAATAGAACTCACCGCATGTTAAATGTGGCAAAAGTTAAAAAAAAATCAGTTGATTTCACATTCGTTGACAATAAATTATTTGACGAAATATGGAGAACTGATCTATAATGCAGAAAAAAAAAATTTTTCTTGAAACTAACAGTCTGTTTAATATAACAAGCAATATGTTAAAAATTTTTCTCACTTCAAACATAATCACGCTCCTTACAACAATTTATTAGGATTAGTGGAAGCCGCTTTATGTTTACCAGTTTAAAATGCTTTAATAGATCGAGTTTAATTGCTAATAATTTTTAAAAAAAGATTAGAAAGAGATCGTAACTTAGAAAGAGATTGTAACATTAAAAGAGATGGTATCTTAATATAAAAACCTTAACAGCTTTTTTTTTACCTAAAATTTAAATTAAAACTAACTGCACAAAATTTGCAAACAAAGTTAAAAACTATGACATATTGTAAATATTTATAGTTTAAAAGATGTTCAATATTTTTTAGCTCATAAAATTTTGAAATACATAATTTTTTCAAAACTGGTTCATACGAGGTTTTAAAAAAAGCCGTTTATGTTCCAGTAATATATTTATTGTACAGATGTAGTATTTTTCATATATAATCGCCTTATAAACACAAATGTTTCTGATTGCAAGAAAAAATTTTCCTGTAGTTCAGTTAGCTTTATTTTGAGTTTTTGTTGTGATGTTTTGTGTCGATAGTCAGCTTAGCTTACATTCTAGTTTCTTTCGCGGGAGAATAAAGATTATTACTTAGTTTCATTACTGTAAAACTTTGCTTCTAATCATTCAGTAAAAGCTAAGGCTATGTTTTTTCCCACAAATGTAATATGTTTTTTTTTAGTTTTGGTAGTTTTAGTGTTTTTAATAGTTTAGTCTTTGAAACAGATTCAATCGTTGGCTTATAAACAAATATTTTAAAGTTATAGCTAAAATGATCTCATGCCAAAGTAAATTTGTTTTCTTGTAGTCTATCTTGTTATAAGTCTGTTTTCTATTTTTGCAAATAAAAAATTGTTATTTTGTTATTTTTACACTATTTTAATGGATTACTTAATTTTCAGAGAATTTCCTTAACTTTAAGTATATTCTGAGATGCTGGGCATCAGTGTATATTATTTGTTTAAAAAATGTGTTAAAAAACCATTATTTTTATATGCAAAAATTTTCATCATGAAAGAGCCGCTGATTAATTATATTTTTGTGTAGTGGAACCTTTAAAATATGTATAGCAGTTTGACTTTAACTGAACTACGTTCTTGTTGTGACTATTGACAATTACGGTTACATTTTAGTTTTATAGAGTTAAAGTTTTTATGTTTAACTCAATTCATTTTACATAACATTCTTTACTTTTTTATTTTTTTAAATTAATATTTTTGTATTTATGAGATTGATAGGTGAAGTGATTAGTATTTTTATTTTAATTTGTTCAAACATAATATACAAGAAAATTAAATTTTTTATTGGTTTGAGACATGCATCCTATCCTATAATATATTATTAGTGAATTGAATGCTGCCATTACTAATTGGTGCATGCTTGATACGAAACATTTGTCAGCCATTTCAACCAAATTATTAACGATAAAGGCCCGCAACACATTTTATATAAGGAAACATAACTATTATTGCATGCAATTATCTAACTTATTTAAACTTAAAACAATGTAATGTTAAAAGTTATATAAAGTTTTACAGTTTTACTTTTTTTTAGTTGCATTGCCGCAAAACCTTCCTAACTTTTATTTATAGCATTTATTTGCCTTTTTACAAAGCCTTTGGTTTATAGTTTTAAATTATTTATCGAACAATAAACTATAGTGGCCACAGTGGTTAGCTTGCTGCGTTTATGAGGTGTTACACCGAGGTATAACACATTATGTTCAAAGGCAAAAGTAATAAAAAATAGCCGGTAGCTAGCAAAAATAATAAATTTTGTTTTATTCATCAAAAGTCTATTTTTTGCCATTTTATTTTTTGCTATAAATGTATATTTGTAGCAAAAAAGTTACCGAGATCAAAAAAACTGAAATTATATTGAATAAACATGCGGATTTTAAACCTCGCAAAACTACACCGATGACAGTGTCCGATGACACCGATGACACCGATGTCCGATGTCACCGATGACAGTGTCCGATGACACCGATGTCCGATGACACCGATGACACCGATGACAGTGTACTAAACCGCTTTGCTATCGGAATAATGCATGTAAGAGAAAAAAAACCATTATACAAATTTTTTATAGGCCTTACGGAACTGCTATGCGGAAATGGTGCGGTTGTTAAACGGTTTTGCTGATAAAGTAAGTTTTTTAAATGAATTGTTCCTCCACCCTTGACTCAAAAATTATGAATTAAATAAGAAACAACTATAGAAACAACCGGTGCGAAATAGATAAGTAGAGTAATGGTTAATGCGGCAATAATCTGCCTTTTAATGGTTTAGACAGCTAGCATATATATACAAGGAAAAAGTAAATTAAATGTCGGTATGAAACAGATTTACATAGAACAGAATGTTTAAAGGTCCGGTCAGCTAGTTATTATAGTTCTGATATTGGTAATAATTCTCTTAATTTTTCTATTCTTTATAATAACTGTTTCAAAAAAAATTGTTATATACCAAAACTACTCTTTTTGTGGGGTCGTTTTGAAACATAAGTAGCGTTGTTCTAGAGATAAAAAAGCAACTTTATATTATTTGAACTGGCTAGGCTTACCTTTTTTTAATAATTATGTAGAGTATAAATAAACCTCGCAGCTTAAGCTTTTAGATCTAGAAACAAGTTTTTGATTGCTGTTTTTGTAAACACAAAATTAAACCAGATTTGGCAACAGAGTTACTGGTTCCTGCAGGGCATGTTTTAATTTTTTTTTTCTTCCACAACAGACAAAATAAACTCGCAAAAAACGAGAAATGATCTCTACCTTTATTAGGCTTGTCTTGTATGCTACTAATGTGATGTTAATAAATTAATACCGCTGTCCTAACTTAATTATGCGTGTTTATCGCGCTTAGCCTTACAATATTTTTTTATCTTTCTATTTTTGATTACGCGAAAATTCCCAAAGTCTCTTGAGCCTACTTTCTAAGATAAGATATGAGATATCACAAACTGAGAATGATAAGACTTAGCATCAGACATAACAAATCTGAAGACCTTATAAGCATTTTATATTTGTTTTTGTCATACAAAGCTATATATTGACGCATTTAATACCTGTAACAATCCGATTATAAACGAATACACTTTATAATCTGAACTTTTAATGGAGGTTTATTATAAAAAGTATTCTGGATTCTGAACAATTTATCACTCAAAACTAAATGTTTAGTTTATATAGCTATACCATCTAGTACAAAATTAAACTTTTTTACAAAAATTTTTAAAAGTTAATAAGACCGCTTGGTTAAGTATTTTTCTTTTTGTTACTTTAAAAACATCATGCTTTCACATTTTTTACTGTCGACATCACGTGATATAATATTCAAAACTTGATTCAATGGACAAAAATAAATCCAATTTTTTTTTTCGCTGCATCGAAACGCTGTAGCAAAAAAAATCAGCAAAATTGCAAGAAATGTTTTATCTGCGCGTGCCATTCGACGAAAAATTTGCTTTGCGCAAATATTTCGTCTTGTGAAGAACGGCCTGAAGAGAATAAATGATTTTGTATTAGCGTAATTACATGTTTTATAAAGTGCATTATATATTTTCGATCAACTATTCATGTGAATGTTTACGAAAAAAATAGCATAAAACTTGATTTTAAAATAATATCCATACAAAACTGCTATATTTTTTTTTCAAAAGTCGCATAAGCCCTTTGATCAAATTTATAAACTTTGGTTTTGCAAATCTGTGTTTATCTAAAAGTCGTATTTGTACCAATATTTGAACAAACAATCTCAGTAACACCATAAGTCATTATTTGGACAAAAATGAATCAACCAAGAAAGTAAAGTAGTAAAATGAATCAACCAAGATAGAAAATTATAATATAAAAATAAAAAAAAATTTGTTTTAGTTAGTATCAAGTATATTTGGTAGTTTTTTGAAAATCATTAATGTTTTAAATACAAAAAGTTTACTTTTTCTCAAAAGTTGGTTGCTTAAACTTATGGTATTTTTGAAATGACTCGTTCAGTTAAAAAAAATCTTCTTTTTAAAATCTAATGAAAAAAGTAAACATGTTTTTTCTTGGAAGTAGTGAATTAAAGAAAGAAACATCGATTAAAGATATTATTCAAAAAAAACTGTAATTAAGTTTCTGACGTCAAAGCATATAAACAGATTTATGAAAATGTTTTACCATAACAAAACATTTTCATGTCATATGGGTTTATGGCTAGAAGCAATGCAGATTGAAATAGTCGGGAAAATGTTGATATTACTTTTAAAAGTGTTTACAAAATACTGTAATTGAGTAGTATGCGCGTTCAAATATGCATATTTCTTAATGAATAGCGATGTTTCTTAAAATAAGTTATACGTCTATTCCCTTTAATCATCACTTTCATATTTAAAACTGTTTATAATTTTATTTTGTATATACTTTTACCTGTTGCACATAGTAATGCACCAGAGATTTTGTGATTCTTTATTTTCTTTGCATAAATTAGACAGCATAATATAAAAGCAACAAAGTATGACACGCAACCAATAATCATAAAGATTCTGGTAACATTTATGGTATCTAAAACAAAACAAAATATTTTATGAATTTACAATTAACTATATTATTAAACAATTTTAAATTATCTTACAACTCCACAGTCAATATAATAAACTATACACAGTAATTTCACTCGTTTCAAAGTAGTTTCACCCTCTTTTATTACGTTGTTACACATCCAGTAACAACTTTGTTAAAGGCTGTTTCTCAAGAGTTAACGCCAATTAAAAATAAGTTGCTGGTAAGAATTGAGTTTGTAGATTAATTCTTTTAAAGTACAAATTTTACCTAAGTTTGCTTGAAAAATAAATTTTTTTTAAACATCTCATTACAAACATTTCGTCGCATTTGCGACGAAATGTTTTAAGACTTATAAACAATATTTAGTAGTAATAAGTTCTAAATAAGTATAAGATTATTAAATGTTATTTTATTTTAAAAAAAAGTTAAAGAAAGCAGTTTTAAATTTTGAGAATGACGTATAGGATTTTAATTCAGACGGAAGATTGTTCTACGTTTGGATACTTTTATGTTGTATAGATTCATACGCGTATCTCATTGGGCACTTACCGTCCTTGGACGTCCATTTAACTTACCGTTTATGTCCAATCGTCCGAATCCAATATCGTACGTGTTTGGACGTCTAAAGGACGTCAAAAAACATCCAAAATAATACGTCCAAAAAATAAATAAGTCAAATAATAACTCCAAGTCCAAAATTATACGTCCTCGGGTGTCCATTGGACGTCCGCATTCAAAGGATATTTATTATCTTCTCTGTGTGCTACTTTTACAAATGCGTGGATGTAAAATATTTTTTAAAACGGCTAACAAAAAATAGTTTGAAAGTTGTCAATTTATATGCAAATAAGCTGAACTATTTAGTTATAATTATCAAAAATTAACCTATAGTTATCTATACAGCTATAAAATACCTTTTTCTTTAGATACAGGTTTTGCAAAGTTATAAGCTCATGTTTGCAAAGTTATAAGTGCATTTATAAAAGTAATTTGAACCCTTATATTTTCAATATCAATGGAAAGAAAAGTACGGAAAACAATTACAGAAGAAACTAAAAGTACAATTATTTCAATGAGAAATTGTGAAAAATTTTCAATCAAAGAAATATATAACCCTTGTAATTTAACTTGAAATGCTGTTAGTCGTGTTATAAAAATGAGTGATAATAATATACCCTTCACATCATCTACAGTAAATAGAATATAAACGTATAAAGCTAAAAGATCTATAAATACAAACATTGAACAGACAATATTTAATTCCTTGGTCTGTAACAATGCCGTAATTCAAAAAGCTGTTCAAACGCAAAGTTTAGAACAACATGATCAAAATGTTTCAATCTTACTTGTTTTTGCGTAAATTAAAAAAATTAAATTTTAAACGAAAAAGATAAGCAATCATTCCTCAAGGAAGAAACACCATTGAAAGAATAAATCAGAAATCAGTTTTTGCAGCAGAAGTTTCTAGAATTGCTTATTCAAATTTGATTTTTTTAGATGAAACCGGATTTTGATAAACATACAGTGCGCTCATATGGCTATTCTCCAACACATACAAAAGTATACTTGACAGTTCCTGCAAACAAAGGACAGAATGTGAGCCTCATGTGCGTAATTTCCAATTTAGAAGTTGAATATTTCCAATACAAAAGAGGCGTATACAATACACAATCATTTATTGATTTCATCAATAACAAACTAATACCCTTCTTTACAGTAAATCCAAATAAAATTCACATAATAGATAATGCAAAGTTTCATAAAGCAGCTGCAGTACTATAATCACTAAAAGAAAAAAATATTACGCACAGGTTTTTAATATCAAACTCCCCTGAATTAAACACAAATGAAGAATTCTTTACAATGTTAAAATCTAATTTAAAATCCTCAAGAAATGCTAATCCCGATATGACTATTGAAGAAGCTCTAAATTATATGTTATCACTTGATGATAATTATAGTCAACAATTCTATGCCTTTTACACAAAAATGAAAAGATGGTTATAGAAGGCAATAAGGAGAGAAAAATTTATCTAACTAAAATACTTAAAATGATTTGTTTATTTTTTTTTAATAATGTATATTTTTGTATGCTTTTTTGAAAATTTCTGATAAAATAATGTATACTATGTATAATTTTTAAAACTGATAGAAAATATCTAATGTAGACAAGTTATTAATATATAACAATATGCGAGATTAAGTAAAAATGAAGTATATTTTCACTAATTATTCACTTTTTTTAAAAAAAAAAAACACTCTTTGGTTGCAATTATGAAACTTTTAAAGAATAATGGTAAACTGACATACTGAAATTCTATTAAACTGACATTTTGTTTTTTAATTTATATAAATGGTTTTGTAAAGTTTGATTTGTACTTTTAATTTAAAATGCTATTTTGCAACTTAAATTCTGTAATCAATTTGGCTAAACATTGTATGTTCAATTTTTGACTTACATTTTACTTTAAAGTTAAAACGTACATCAATATTTCCAATATGAACTATGTCTTAAAATGTACGTTCCGTCCGTACTTGTCCGTAACGTACATCAATATTTCCAATATGAACTATGTCTTAAAATGTACGTTCCGTCCGCACTTGTTTGGCACATACAATAAACGTATCGGTGCTCGCATGGAAGCTTAAGAGGCTTTTTATTAATTGTCGACTTTTTATTTAAACACAAAAAAATAAGAGTTCTTTAGACAATTACTAAAAATTTAAAAATTTGCGGATAATAGAAAAAAAAAAAAATCGATACACTGACTTTTTCTTCCACACAAAAAAAAAACATAAAATAAAAAAAGAAAAATGTTTATCAAAAGTATCTTTAATACTAAATTGTTGATTTCCACAAAAATATAATATTTTTAATGTAACATTATTTCAAAAAAGGAATCAATGTTAATGTAGCATTAATTCAAACCATGTAACAATCTAAGTATTTTGAGATGCACATCTATAAGGTTACGAAAATATATTATTAAGGTTAAAAAAAATTTTACCCCATGCGTCGTCAGTCATGTAAGAACAAGATTCATAAGCACAAGAAACCCATATCCCTGAATTTATAAATCGACTTGAGTCGCTCAACCAATAGTTTCCTGCGGTCGAATATATAGCAAATCCTATGCCAACACAATTTAGCACGCAAAGTATAATATTTTTTAATTCCATCGTTACACCTTTTTTCAAGAATGATGAGTTTAAATAAAAAAAATTTTATGCGCTGTTTAGTTTTTAAGTGGCATGCATTTATCTACTTTGATTGTGTATTTAAACTTTGACCTAAAGTATTTTTATTGTATTTTATTAACAAATAATGAATTTTATTAACAATTATTGATTTTAATTTACAAATTCCTGATATTTTTAAAAAGCTGCTACTATAAATTCATTTTATAAATATAAACTTATTCTTTTATATTATTCAAAAACTAATCCGATAAAAAAATAACTTTGTTTTGGTTTCGATACGATAACTCAATATTTAAAGGTAAAAGTTATTTGCAGACATTGTGTCGCTATGTGACTTTTTGTTGACTATATTATAGAATAGAAAAGAAGTATTTATTTTTTTCACTTATTGCAATTTTTCCACATTTATTTTCTATGTATATATAAAGATTCCTTTATGCAATCCTTGTACAAGTATTTACACACAAAAATAGTTAATTAAAATGATTAATTTTTTTAGAGAGCTGTTTAGAGAGCTGAGTAATATATTTATATTAAAATACATTCTTAATAAATATATTTTTAAAATATCATTTAATAATCGATGTTAAGAGATCTGAGTAATATTTTTGTGACCTTTTCAAATTCTTTTTGTTTAAGCATTTACTCTCGGGTGTTTATTACAAAAAGAGGGGTAATTTGTAAACTTTTTGAAAATATACCTAAATGAGCGTATTAAAATTAAATAAATTGGATCTTTTCTAAAATTTTACTAACTGCCAAAATAAACTGTGGACTGATAAAAATAAAATTTCATAGTAATCAGACTTCAAAATGTCAAATTTAAACTAGCTAATCAAAGTAAAAAATTTTATTGCACTCAGCTTATAAAAGTTCAAAAATACAAAGCAAGAACTCAAACAGTTGTTGAGAGTCTGCATTGAAGACTAAATAACTTGTATTTATGTTGTCATTTATTTTTAAGTTTTTGTCTCATTTCAAATAAATTAGCATAAAAAAACATCTAGTTTTGAGTTCTCTTGGTAAGTTGTTTATGCATAACAGAAATAGTTTTGGGTTAAGTTGCACACTACTTGTCACATTCACCCAATCTGACAACCATGAACTATAACTAACCTTTACCTCGTATTTATTAAAAAAGTCTCAATAAAATAGTTTCATTATTTAATCAATATCTCGATAACTTAAACTTGATGCTGACTTTTAACTTTATCAAAAGCTTTAAAGAAATCTGAATATAACAAATTAACAGTACATTTATTAACTATACACTTTGTCGCAAAATCTGTGCACTTATGTAGATTTACAAGAATTTCTTAGAATAAAACCATCCTGATTTTTGATGATGAAGTTATTAACTACTAGATGGATTGCCTTATAATATATTCCATACTAGATATGTTGCCTTATAAAATATTCCATGACTTTGCATGAAAAATTTTATAAAACCCAGTCTGTAATTAGAAGGTTCTAACTTACTATGTTTTTTAAAGATTGAACTAAGATTTGCTTTAGTCCAAGCTTTTTGGAATCCCATACAATATAAAAGCTGAAAGTTTAGTTGTAATGGTAAAACAAATAATTGTGCACACATTTTTAGGATGTAAGGGCTTTTTCCATCTCCGCCTAATGCTTTTTTAAATTGACACCATCATTGTTTTATGTTGTATCATATAATAGTTTTTTAGCCTCTTTGTTGTCAATTTCATAAGCAGCATTATTGCGGACATATATTGTTACTTCACAACAATCTCTTTCACATTTATACAAGTAATAGTTTAAAATATTCGAACAAGAAGTTAAATGAAACTATGTTTCTGTGCAAGGTGCAAACTAAGTAATCGTACATAATTAAAATCTGGAAATACTTTTTGTCTTTAAATTCTCAGTTTCAATTGTAAGTGCTGTTAAATTTGTTAATGAAAAGGTGAATTTATAATTTTGCAAAAATAATTGGAAAAACAAATCAACAAGTTTATGACTGCAAAAGTAACATACTTTGATTTATTGTTAGATTAAACAACTGTTAATTTCAAGTATAATAAATGAAAACAAAAATAATACTAACTGCAAAAACAAAATTCAAAAAATATGCATGGTAATTTTGAAATTAACCAATAAAAAACTATAATAAAGTTATTTGCGCATTGTAGATAAAGCTATTTATACATTGCACAAACTTTAAAATATAAAGTTAGTTAGGGGAAACTTAGATAAATTATTTATAAAAAATTTACAAGTTTGAAACAACACTTAAATAGTTGATAATAAAAAAATAATAATAAAAAGATATATTTTTATGCATAATTACCGAATATAATTTTGTACACATACTAACAACTTGATAAATAAAAACAAGAATAAAAATATAAAAAAAAATCAGTTAACATTCAATTGAGCTATGTGCAAAAATTCTTATTTTATCTGACGAAGGATACTCGTATGATAAAATTGCAAAACGACTGAAAATTCCATTGTATAAACGAGAACATAATTAAGATCAACAGGAACGAACTCGACCAAAAAATGTAAATAAGAAAAAACATTTAAATGGGCAAGAGATCATAAATTGTGGACATTGCGTCAATGGAAAAAAGTCTTTTGGACTTATGAATCAAAGTTTTATTTACAAAGAATTATTTGGAACCAGAAGACGTCTATATGCGATTGGTTGGTGCCACCTGATATTCATAATATTGGCAAATTATTTGTCTTTCAACAAGACAGCAAACCTAAACACGTTTCAAATTATGTTCAAATTTTTTGATAAGACAAAAGAAAAGCAAAAAGTGCTTAAAATCATGACTTGGTCTCCACAATCACTTGATATAAACCCTATAGAGAAACTATGGGATGAGCTGGACAGAAGGATAAGCATAATGTTCCCAACTAATATAAATAGTCAGTGAGAATGTCTCCAAGATGCTTGGAAAAACATAATATTTAAAACATTAGATAAGTTACTCTACGAATGACAAATCTTTATAAGGCTGTCATCCGCACTAAAAAGTTAGAAAAAAGTGTTATCACATTAGGCACTGTGACGACAACATCCTTGCGTCCACTTTTCCAAAAGTTTGTAAACGAAATGTAAAAATATAATTCTAAATATTTTTGGCGCCCCAGCAATGCAATCTCTGTACATAGTAACCACATGGATATTTCAATATTTCAAATCATCACTTTTATTATGGTTCATTCAGCAATACTAATAGAAAACCTAATTAAAAAAATGGATTACTTGAGAAAAAAAATTGGTTTTGCAAAACATTTGTTTTGTAAAATAATAGTGAAAGTAAAAAAAATCTGCAGAAAGTAGTCGAAAAAAAAGAAAAGAAAAAAAAAGAATGCTTCTCCGTGTTTCCTAATCGATGCCATAGGAATATATATATGTATATATATATATATATATATATATATATATATATATATATATATATATATATATATATATATATATATATAAATTTCTCGCTAGATAAAACAGATAGATAGATAGTTGATCAAAGCAACTTCACAATGGTCTTCGCTATGCACCTAGTAACCAGACTAGTCTATGGATAGACTTACAACACAGACATAGACAATTCTGTATGTTGTAATGGACACAACAAATGTTTAATTTTTTATCCTTGTTGTGTCTATCAAATTTTTGATGGTGTCCTAAGATTGCTCAGTTAAAAAATAATTTTCACTTCATAAGTCTACAAAGCATAATTTTTTGTCTATTTGGTGTCTATGATTTTGTCTAAATTTACTTGATTTCATAAAACCAGAAATATTGATTTTTGCCAATAAAATCTAAATTACCCAAAAAATCCCTAAGAAACAAAAAAGAAAATATACGATACATTATATTTGAATATTATTTCATGGTAAAAATGACTTTTATGGTGACAAATTTAAAAATAAAAAAAACGGAATATGACAATAATGAACTTTAATTGAGCACAAAATAGTCCATTTTGAGGTTTTTAAATAGACATTAACTTTTTAATCAACAGCACACGCTGGACAAAAAATTAAAAAATGAACTTCTGTTAGAAAAATTGTATTTTTAATTTTGTGCTCGTTTTCAGTTTTTGAAACGATGCTGCAGTGAAAATTTAATTACTCGTTATAAGTCCAAATTATATATTAAATAGATCTTCTATACCTCATTAAAAAATCGAGATTGTTCATTTAGTGTCCGTTTTTAAAATGATTGTCTAAAAAGAAAAACATTTTTTATAGACAATTCATTTTTGATAGTTGTAATTAAAATTGTTGCAATTAGTGCTTTGTCGAAGTCTATTTTTGTCCTTTTATAATAAGTCCATTAGAGATTGTCTGGTTGCTATATGCACCACGTATAAAAATATTTTAATTAAATACTTTAATTAAAAAATCATTTTAAGTACATATAAATAACAAATTCTGTTAAGTCTATATTTGTGGTCGGACACAAGACTTTTTTCCGCCATTGTATGAATATATATATATATATATATATATATATATATATATATATATATATATATATATATTATATATATATATATATATATATATATATATATATATATATATATATTTATATATATATATATATATATATGTATATATATATATATATATATATATATATATATATATATATATTTATATATATATATATATATATATATATATATGTATATATATATATACATATATATATATATATATATATATATATATTATATATTTCGACATATAGTTTAAACTTACTTTATGTGAATGATTTCTACAATTTCTCAAGGTATTTCCATATAAAAAATATATAAGAGTACAGTATGTTATGCATTTATTGACAACTTTACAAATGACAACAACTAAAAAAAATGACAGCACGGTCACTGCTCAAATGAGCTATTACCTTTAGTTCCATAAAGCAAAACTCAATCACGCTTGACTTGTTATTAAGCTAAGTCATATTCTTTTTCTGTATGTGTCTCCTTATGCTTTTAAAACTTTTTTTTATCTAGTTTCTTTCCTAGCACATCATTGCTGTTGAACTCTCTTCCATCTAAATGTTTTCCTGACTCATAAAAAGTTTGTTTTGCTGTAAAAACTGTAAAAAAGTATAATTACCAGCATTAATTTTGTAAACTTTTAGTTTTTGTATTTTCATATACTCACAAAGTTTATCACATACCAATAATCTAGTCATGTGAACTGCACTTGTCAGTCTAAACATCATAAAATTTATTGAAAGTTTAAGTGAAACATTTTAATGTCTTTTTTTACTACCACTTTATCAAAGAAGCACAATCCTCCTATATTTCAGCATTGAAACATTAGACAGATTATCAGATTGAAACATTGTAGAACATTGACTTGTCTAAAACTTATAAACTTTAAAGTAAACTAAAACTTTCTTTTGCAAGATGTTGTACAAGGGTTTTATTAACGAGTAGATCTTAATTAGTAACCTTACATATTATCAAGATATAACCTTACATATTATAAAAATTAAATCAAATGTGAATGTTGTTGTATAACTTTTGCCTGCCTTTATCATAACCAAACAGCAGTTTATTCTTTTAAATTATACTTCCTGCAATCAATACTTCAGCGATAATGCGGCATTGCAGTCCAAAAATTACTAATGTCTTTTAAATCTAACTTAATGCACAAAAGAACACTAAATAAATTCTGGGCATCGCTTCTTTGTAATGCCTCATAGCAAATTTCCATTTGATAAAATAGGAGGAATAATAAAATGAGAAAAACTGAGGCTGCAAACAGAGGCTAGTCTACAAGTAGTAATTACAAATCAGCCTTTTACATCAATTAAACTATGGATATAAAGATATACCTTTCAAGTGATGATATCAATAACCATAAAACATATATATATATATTTTTTTTTAATTTTTTTTTTCGTAAGTTTTTGTTTACATTTCACGTAATATATATAAATTACATATTTTTTTAAAATACTAACAAGGCTTCTAAAAGAAGATCAAATGATCTTATCTTCAAAAGCCTTTTACAAAATAGAGTACGTAAAGTATTATAAAAACGCCTTTTTACAATAAGAGAACGTAAAAAATTAACATAAAAATATTAAAATAGCACTTAGATAAATAGAAACAAATTGTCAACAAGTATAAAACAAAGATTGAACATACATTTCAAAATTGTTATATATCATAAGACAAATTAAAAATATTCTAAGATATTTTCAATAGAGAGAATGAGATCTTTTAATTTAATTTTAAAAACAGAATAAGTTAGGGGTAATCCGAAGTTATGCAAAATAATTTTGTTCCAGAGATGAGTTGCACCATAAGTGATACAGAATTGATTGAATTTTGTTCGACAGAGTGGTTCATTAAAATAGTTATTATTCCTCATGTTAAACTTGCTTAAAGGTTTCAAAATAAAAAGGTCTTTAAAAATTAAAGGAGATAAATCATACTTCCACATATAAACAAAAGATAAATTTTTATATACGGTTAGTTTATAAATATCGAGGATTTTCATTTGATTGAAAAATATTGAGGAATTTGAGAACCGATCCGCAAAATTAATTACACGGATCGCATGTTTTTGACGGAGATGGAGACATTGTAACTTGCTTTGATCAGTACTACCCCAGGCAATAATTCCATAACTTATATAACAATGAATAAAAGAATAATAAAGTTTAGTTAAATTATTTTTATCTAAATGAGTATTTTTATCTAAATGAGTATTTTAACCTACCTTTGCATCATTACAAAGGGATGCACAATATTTAGTCACTGATTTGTACCAAATAGAAAGAAATCTCGGTAATACTGATTATTATACTATTATAAGTAAAGTAAATTGGAGATAAAAAATTTAGTATGCATCTACTTTATGTATGTATGTATACACTTTTCTTTTTGCTTTTTTTTACTTTTTTATTTTATTTATTACTCCCAATATAGATAAATTTTATATATTATAATACTATATATTAATTTTATATATTTAATTAATTAGTTTTATATATTATAATACTTTATATATCAATTATTATTGAGTATAATTTAGTTAAACTTTATTCATTATTTATTAAGTTTATATATTATAATATCATACTTTATATATTATAATATTGTGCTTTATATATTATATATTATGATAATTAAACTAAAAGTTAAACCTACTTTTTTTTTTTAATAATTTTTCATATTTTTTATCATTTTTTTTTTCAGGCTATTATAAGTGTTTAATTAAGTTTTAATACTTTATCTTTATATAGTGTTAACCACAAGTCAATACTGTAAAGTAAACGAAAGTTACAAAATTTTATCATTGGTTATCAGTAGGTATGGAGCTATGACAAAACAAAGTTTGAAAAAACCATCTTATATTAACTTATAGTTACAAACATCATTTATTAACTTTGAGGTAAAATAAGTTAAAAATTCTTTGAGATCAATCAGTGGTTTTACCAACAAAGTTATGGTCTGTTAAAAATCATAAAAATCTACTGTAAGCTCTAAATGCTAAAATTCTTCAGAAGTCAATCTTTTTGACTCAATAAGTTTTTAACACATATTAACTTTTCAAAAGAACATCACATTTTTACAAACAATCAAGATGAAATTTTTAGAGTTGCGTTTTTTTCATAAAATTAAAATTTAAAGGAAATCTGAGGTCTAATAGGGAAACTTAAAATGAAATAACTCAGGAAATTAAAACTAAGTATTTACATATACATATATTATATATACATACATTTAATGTTCCCAAAATTTAATGACTTTTTCTTTTTTAAGCAACAAGACAATTTCAATAATAATTCTCAATAGTTTGTCAAACAATAACAATAAAGATTCAAAATATATAAAAAACATGGTGAAAAAATATTCACCCTATATATTTATGCATATATATGCATATATATGCATATACATATATATATATATATATATATATATATATATATATATATATATATATATATATATATATATATATATATATATATATATATATATATATATATATATATATATATATATATATTAGGGATATGACTTTTTAATTTTTTTTCAAATAAAATGTTTCCTGTATCATAAATCGATGAACTTTTACCTAAAATCATGAAAAAAGGCCTAAATAGCTTTCTGCAACAAAAAAAGGTCACCCCCAAAATAAAAATTTGATTTACCATTTTTATACATTCATTTTTGACCGATGTTTTAATCTTAAGCTTAATTCTCAGCTTAATTCTATTTATTTCATTCTTTTGTTATGAATTTATAAATATAACGCCACACGTTACCATGGCAACGAAACGGCCGTGTGTCGGCAATTACTTGGAATTGTTATGTGATGACGTCATTGTGTTACCACGGTGATATAGACGACTGTAACAGACTGTAGAAGATTGTAGAACTTAGTAGAACATTCTGGAAGCTCTAAATAATTATATAAGCGAGCTGCTGTCAGAGCTCAGTGTTGATAATGTGAATAGTTCTATGAAGTACTCTGCGTGTAACTGAGCTAATAAGGAACTACTGTAGCGAACTAAAGACGCTGTAAGTGTACGAAGTATAAGTAGTTGTAGCATTATCGTTAGGATACGGACTGGATTATCGAACTGTTATCAACATTGACTGGATTATCGAACTATAAGTGGAT
>NC_088933.1:1987500-2007500 GCF_038396675.1 Hydra vulgaris
TTCTTCGATCATTACCTTACCATTAGAATCAACATGGACGTATCGTATCATCTGACTCATTTGTTCTTTCTTTGATATATCAGGAGTGCAGTCGAATAAAATTGTGTAGTATTTTGATTTTTTAATTCTAGATATGATTTCGTTTCTAGTTTTATCACCAATTGATTTTATTATTTCATTTTGAATAATGGGTGAAAAATATTAAACAGAGCCTTTTTTATGTTTTTCAATACGTTCTTTTAAAGTTCTATTATAATGGCTAGCAAATTCTATCAAATTTAAAAAAATTCCACAATTTGGATCTCCAATTTTTTCATTTGAACCTCTAAGAGCAATATTATTTTTGGCGCAGAATAGAATAGCATCTACAACGATTTTTAATATTTCACGCCATTCCATTTTTTCTTCATTAATTAAATTAATTAAATAATCATCGAGTGTGTTCCCTGATCTTATATTTGTTTCCATCACTTTCCATTTTACATAATTGTTTCTGTGATCAGATGAACTTTCATGTTGTGGAATAACAGGATGAAGATGTCGTCAATTACGGAATCCTTTATGGGGGTCTGTAATATTATGAGATTTGTGGCCAAAAAGAATACAAGGAAAACAAAATATTGCGTTTTGATTAATAGAATATAACAGCCATTTTCTTATAACTATTTCTCCATTAATATGTTTCACATAAAACCAATCCTTTGTAAATTTTCGCCCTGTATTGTCTGCTGATATAATGGTATTAACGTTTACATTATTGCCTTGTTCTGGACCATGCTTGACAAGGGGATATATTACATTATTTGAAATAGCAGGCCAAGAATTTGGGTCGTTGTAATTTAGCATTATTTCTTGTGGAATAATATTGACGTTTGGTGTAATAGATGGCAAATTTATAACAATATTTTCAATTTCAACAATAGTAGTACATGTATTTTCGACATTTGTACTTTCGACATTTTTATTTTCGGCATTTGTAATAATATCATTATGATCAATTAAACTTATAGGTTGCAATAGTAGCACAGCATCTTCATCTTGTAAATCAGAACTAGGTCTAGATATATTAGTTTCTTCAATTTTTGGATTTTTTTTAAGCCATTTAGTAAATTGCTGCGACATTGATTTGCATTCTTCTTGTTTTTGCTTGTTAATTTTTCTTTTTTGAGCGCCCGATAATTGTTTTGACATTGTTTGACTAGATAAAAATAATAATATTAAATATAAATTTATGGTTTATCTCTGGAGCTACTAGATTACCAGATATATCGAAAATAAAAAATTGCAAAAAAAAATTTATCGGTAAATTGAAATATGTGCTTGACAACGCTATCTTACGATTCAAGTGTTTTATTAAGTTTTTATTATTTTAGAAAGCTTACCTGATGATTTAGTTTAATGTAATTAGTAGAATAATTGGCTTGATGTGGTTTAATAATTAGTTTTTTTATAGCTATTTTTAACCAATCTATATTTAAATAAAACAAACTTACGATGTTTTTATAAACGAGTATATTTTAAATTCTAATTGGAAATTATAAATTGTAATAATGTGTCATTAATGTGTCATTAATAATGACAATAAGTTTTTTTATGTTGCTTTGATTAAAAATGAAAATTGCTTCACACATTTTTTAAATTCACCACATTACTACACACACAATACGTTTTATTCTATTGCCCACCAGATATCGTTGATTGAATTCGCGCCAAAATATTACAATTTGGAATTGGAAATGAATATAGAAATTTTAAATTGCAGTATAGAATTAAGTAGCACTGTATTGAAATACAATACAGTGCTACTTAATAGGAAAAAAAAATTTTAAAAAATTAAAAAAAAAATTAATAGAAGTATTTATTAATAGAACAAATAATTTTTCGTCAGTTTAAAGTTCCATTTCACGGCCGCCTAATCTACGGGCCCTGTGCAAGTGCACCTGTTGCACCTGCCTAGTTACGGCACTGTGTATGTGTGTATATTTATATGTTTGTGTGTGTGCATTTATATATAAGTATGTGTGCAAGTATATGTGTATATGTGTGTGTGTAAGTATGTATATATATATATATATATATATATATATATATATATATATATATATATATATATATATATATATATATGTGTGTGTGTGTGTGTGTGTGTGTGTGTGTGTGTATGTGTAAATATATATATATGTATGTGTATATGTATGTATGTGATGTGTATATATGTATGTGTGTGTATGTATGTGTATATATATATGTGTGTGTGTGTATGTATGCATGTGTCTGTGTGTATGTGTATGTTTATATATATACGCATGTATATATATATATATATATATATATATATATATATGTATATATATATATATATAAATATATATATATATATGAATGTGTGAGTGTATGTGTGTATGCGTTCATGTGTGCGTACATATATATATATATATATATATATATATATATATATATATATATATATATATATATATATATGTACGCACATATGTATATGTACGCACATACATATATATATATAAATATATATAGATCTATAGTTTGTTGGCTTTAGGAAGAGCGGAAGGAAAAAAGTGATTCTTACGCCAACACATACGTCACTTTTAATTACTTTTGACTTTCGTCCAACATTTCCGTGTTGGACGAAAGTAAAAACCATTAATTTAATTACAAATTAATCGTTTTTTAAAAAAACCACAAAAACTCAAATTTAATTGACCAGAATGTTTTTAAAAACATTCTGAATGTTTTTATAACATTTTGAATGTTTTTAACAATATAAACAAAGTTTTTATTTTTATTTTTTTTAATAAAATGTTTTTATTTTTATTTTTTTTAATAAAATGTTTTTATTTTTATTTTTTTTCTGTAAATCATGCGCGGAGTGTTGCTACATCGACTATCTTATAGCCTGACTCGCAAGGGAGTGCTGCTACATCGACTGACAAATAGCCTGACTCGCAAGGGAGTGCTGCTACATCGACTGACAAATAGCCTGACTCGCAAGGGAGTGCTGCTACATCGACTGACAAATAGCCTGACCCGCAAGGGAGTGCTGCTACATCGACTGAGGGTTTGGTTGGGGCAGGCAGTCTATCATTATTAAAAAAAAAAAATTCCGGTCTTGCATTTTAATTTTTACTTTTTGTCAACAAAATATCGAAAAAACTTTCGGACAACATCTAAGGGTTGTATATATATATATATATATATATATATATATATATATATATATACATATACATATATATATATATATACATATATGTAGATATATATATATATATATATATATATAAATATATATATACATATATATATATACATATATATATATATATACATATATATATACATATATACATATATATACACATATATATATATATATATATATATATATACATATATACATATATATACACATATATATATATATATATATATATATATATATATATATATATATATATATATATATATATATATATATATATATGCGTATATATATATATATATATGCGTATACATATATATATATATATATATATTTATATATATATATATATAAATATATATATATATTTATACATGTTATACATTTTTTGTAACAATAATTTTTATTATTATTATTGCTATTATTATTGTTAAATTTTGATAAATACTAGTGTTGTTCCTTATTAATATTGTTTTATATCATTATATAAATATATTCCTTAGAGTTACTACTGTCATTCATATTTTTTTATTATTAATATCAATTTAATTTGTATTTACTTTATATTATTATAATAAATGTTATTATTAATGTTATTTTTTTTATTATTGCTAATATTATTATTAACCTGTTATTATTACTGAAATTATTTTAATTTATAGTTATTATTTATATTATTGTTATTGGTATTATTTTATGTGGTTAACGTTGTTATATAACTTTTACAGTTACTTTTATTTCTTCCTTTTCTTACAATTATCACCTTTTATCTGACTTTACTTTTCTTTTTATTATCACTATTTATTATTATTAAACTTGATAGGTGTTTACTTGAGATTAGTATCATTACTATTTGTAAATATCCTTGATGTAAGATCTATATTCAGAATAAATTTTATTTTATTTGATTTGATTTTATTTATTTTGAATCTTTTTAAATTTTCTCGCGTCATTTTTAAAATTTTTGTTTATACATGTTTATTGTTTGCATTTATGCTTTTTTGATATGTATGTGGTAATAAGTGCTTTATAGTTGTTTCATCATTGTGTTTTTATAATAATGTAAAGTGTTTTTTATTGTTTGTGTATGTGTCAATATGTGTTCTATAATTTTTTTTCAAAATGTGTTTAAATATGTATATAAGGTATATATTTAATATACCTTATATACTTTATATACATATT
This sequence comes from Hydra vulgaris, assembly GCF_038396675.1. Classification (NCBI taxonomy): domain Eukaryota; kingdom Metazoa; phylum Cnidaria; class Hydrozoa; order Anthoathecata; family Hydridae; genus Hydra; species Hydra vulgaris. Next base: position 1,991,909 of record NC_088933.1, read on the forward strand.
TAAACATATTTATTGTGTTTAAAGTTGGTCCATATGTTTATATTATGTTGTTTCAAAGTGCTGTGACTTTGTAAACGTGTAGAGTAAGATTTGTCAACTTTGCCAGCCAATTGATGTACTTTTAACAGAGGGTTACACGATAGTGTTTAGTGTCAAAAAGTACATAATAATGTACTTTAATAACATTTTGCTTAATGTTGTTACTTATGTTCTGTTAAATATGAATTTTATCTTACTTGAGTTATGTTATAAACGTATTAAATTAACTTTTGGTGTGTGCCATTGTTGTGTGTTGTTGCTGTAATGTTTTTGTTGATAGACATTTTGCTTATTTACTGTTTGTAGGTTGTGAGCACATTTTTTATGTATAACTTTATTTATTATTTTAATTTTTTTTTTCATAGTTTTTTGATAAATATATCTGCCATTTAATATTGCTATAAAATGTGTTTATATGTGTTATATAGAACCATATTTGTTTATAGTTGTATGTATGTTAAAATTATGTTGTTTCCATGTTTTCAAAGTGTTGTGACTTGGCATTATGTTGAGCAAGATTGATAACCTTGCCAGCCAAGCGGTGTACTTATAGCAGAGGTGTGACTTGGCAGCATTTAGTGCCAGGCGGTTTTACTGCTTTAGAGGTAGTTTGTGTTGTCTAGCCTTTTTTTAATTATTCTGAAAACACATAATGTCTGTTAATGTTTAGCGTAATATGTATGAGAAAGTATGCAACCTTGATCTTTAAATCTAGGGCATTTTAATGTTCTAAATTTGAAGTAATTGAATAACCAATATTGAAAATAAAAGCAAATATACTTTTATGTGTTTATATGTTTAGTAAAAAGATAAATATAGTAAACTTTAAATTGGTTTTCTAATTTTGTCATATTTTAATTTGGTTTGTTCTTTTTGTTGGATTTTAGGATCAAGGGTGTAAATATTCTATTGTTATGTGTTATTGTTGTGATGTTTAGTGTTGATAGACTGCTTGGCTTACCTTCACGTTGGTGTCTATTGTTAAAAATTAATAATTGGTAGTTTCATTTTTGGAACTTACTGCTTTTATTTGTTTACTAAAAGCCATACCAACATTTTGCTAAAAATGCAATTTATATCTTAATTTGATTTTCATGTTTTTTAGTATTGCTAATCCTTTTGTACATGGAAACAGATTTTATAATTACATTTTCGATAAATGTTTATATTAACTGCCATGTCAACATAGGTTACTATAAATAGGTAAATCAATTTTGAGTGTTTATGTGGTATTTTTTTTTTTTTTTAATTAATTTTTTGTAATTATGGTATCATAATACTATTATTTTTTTCTTTAAAATTTATGATTGACGCATTTATACGATTTATTAAAAAAAGCCTGATTTCCTTTTATTGTAAATTTTTGTCAGATAAAATGATATAAATATATGCAATTCAATATTTTTTTAAATTTCTCTATTTTATGCCTAATAATTTGTTGTATGTAACTTAAGGGATGTTTTTAAAGAAGGGTTGCAACTAAAAACAAATTAAAAACCTTTAAATACATGGAGAGTATTGTAGTTTTGCGCATTTGTCAAATACCAAGTTACTTAAATTTTATAACAAGTTTAACTAATTAATTAGCTTAGTTTGCATTTGCAACACTTTTGAGGTAAGAAAAAGTTCTTATATATGTTAAATTCTTATATATATTAAAAAGAAAAAATTCTTAAAAATGTAAATCATTGTTTTACATTTTATTATTTTGGTAAAAGGTCTTCATCAAAAACTTGATTACTCTTAATAAAAATAACTTTACTTTCCTGGCCACCATTAAGGCAAAAACGAGGAAGGGAGGTCCTTTATTAGTGTCAAAATATTTACGAGAATTAAATTCCAAGTACCAAAAAGAATTTTTAGTAAATGGTAGCAAATTACCGTTTACTAAAAACTATTGAAACAAAGAGGCCATACAAATAATATAAAAATGTTCTGTGTTGAACAGACTTAACAAGACCCGGGTGCGGTTAGCTTGGTTTACAAACATGAAATTATGTCACGTTAAAAACTATGAACGTAACGTAACCTTAAAAAGCCAATTTAAAACATTTTTGGTAGCTAAATGTGATTGTGCATTGTAAGTATAAATGTGATGGTATAGTAAAAAAAACTATTTTAAGATTTTTTAGCTCATAAAATGGATTTAAGACTTAATTGATTGCGGTTAAACCGCAATAAATAACGATTAGAAGGCTATATGGCCCAGACAGAATATGCGACATAGATATCAAATTTTTATTTTATAATGTATTGTATTTTACGTCTGATGACGATCTGTGCTAAAACAGGTCGAAATATGACAAAAAAGAAAAAATTAGTACGATGCTGTTTTGATGTTTCATAACTTATTATATATTTACGTACTTTAAGAAATGTCGCTTATAAACTTAAATATCAAATTTGTATTTTACACATTCACAAAAAATGGAGACAAATTGGCTCTTATGTCCAGATATGTTTACTGCACATTAGGGTGTGTCAATTTTTTTTTTTTTAAATATTAAAAAAGAGTAGTGAAAAAATGTAAGTTTACGATTAGTTAACTACAGGGAAACTTTCAAAACCAAATTCTAATAAGTGCTAGCTCGGTAACTTTTGATTTCAATATTTCACATTTTGGGTCGTTTTAGATGTTAGTCATTATATTTGTTTATGAAATAGCGCTGATAACTTTTTTTATCAATTCACATAGTGTACGTCGTACACCATGCATAGGCGTAGGAAAAGAGTAAAAAAATGAAAAAGTATCTATAACAATAAAGGTCGAAGTTTTTAGCTATTTAAACATATTTGAAAGTCTTTATCTACTTCCCTACAGTTTTTACTAGGGTTGCCATATCTTTTCTGCTTCTATTTCGTGACATTAAATGTCTACCTACAAGCTGAGCACGTATATATGACTCTCTTCGCTCATGTGTGTAAACATGGCTTGCAGCTTCAGTTACCAATTTGACACATCTTTCAACTGACTGCGTATGAGAATTCCAGTGAGGAACTTCCATAGGATAGTTTAAAAACTCTTTGATTGTGGCAGATGTAAGAGGGCAGGTAAGTGGAGGCTCAGTAACACTTAAATTCCATGTTATAAGGTCTGATAGCTGTTTAGCATTAGGATTTATTTCTGGTGTTCTTCTAACTCTGAGACTACCATCTCCAACTTGAGTTACCACATCTCCTATTCCTCGTATAGTAAGAATTCTGTTTACAGCTTCTTTTCTTTCTTCTGCATTTTTGCTGCAAAGCATGGATGGTAAAATTGCTTCAGAATGTGCATACCACGCTGATTGTCTAATTGTTGGCATAACGATATCTAAAACATTGTTACTCTGAGTTCTAAGTAACTCTAATTGAAACAAGACATGTTTAGGTCCTTCAACCCAACTTGAATGAACTTTTATATTAAACCAGTTAGGTGTATAAACACTAACAATAAAATTCACAATTATTTCTAAATTATCTAGATTTGTACCAGTAAGGCCATGATTAGACACCCAAATTCTGCAAAATCGAAGTGCTGTTGTTAGCTATCTACTGTGACAAACTGGTCCAATTTCCAGCATTGCTAACTTGATTGGCAGATCTCCAGTCTTTATTGCTTGACAAATTTTACAAGCATAACTTTGGTCAGTGCTTAAATCCTTTACAATCTTCTGACTAAGATAAATCAAAGGAGGGCCTAAATTTATTTTAACAAAGTTGGCATTGATTTCAATCCTAGTTGCTGTGTCAAGCATTTTCCCAAGTGGTCCTGACCATATATTAGGAGAAAGCATTGGACCATCTAAATGTTCAATTAAATGTCTTAACCCTAATTCATCAGTATGTAGATCACAAACAATCCAAACTAATCTTCTATTTAATTTTTTTTCTACCCATTGCATGACTCCGCCCGCCCAACCAGTATTGACATTTGTGCTATCTCCTCCAATAGCCATGAGATTTTGATTTTGATTTTTCCTGTTTAACCAGTCAACTATGTGATCTGCAATAACTTCAGCTTTCTTTTTATTATTGTTCATATCTGGAACAAAATGAAAAAGATAGTCACCACCAGGGTCTTTTACAACAGAGTAATGTTCTTCTTTAATCAGACTAGGAAAACTTCTTTCATTTACCTCCATAAACATTTTTGTGGCATCTATTCTCCCGTCAAAAAAAAGACATGACACAGGGTTTTTTTCTAGGTCTACCTCAAACTGATTGTTTAATTCTTTTGCCAATTTTTCCTGAAAAATTAAATAAATTGTTTATATTTTTAATCTGTATTTAAACTAATATTGTATACAATTAAGAGTTTTAAACTTACTTGCTCAATATGTGGCAATAAAAGAGATAAGGATTCATTCTTGTGCATGCAATCGATTTGTTCTATTTGATTGAATGTTTCATCTGACTTTAAAATAAGTAATATATATATATATATATATATATATATATATATATATATATATATATATATATATATATATATATATATATATATATATATATATATATATATATATATATATATATATATATATATATATATATATATATAATATATATATATATACACATACATATGTTTGAGTATGTGATGTAGTTGTTCAAGCTTTCTACTTAAGTAGTTACCTTATCTTCTTTATTTACTTTCATTGTTCTTTGTTTTATGTTGTTTTATTTTAATTCTTTTGAATTCTTTCCTATCTGCACCACCAATATGGAAAGTTCCAAAACTGCCAATTTTAGTCCTCTGATAGTGGATGAACTGAAGCTCTAAAATCGGTATTTTTTCATCTCTCTTACATTTACACTTTATATGAATTTTTTCTATACATTCTGAATCACATTTGTACTCTGTACAAAGGATTAGTTTACATTTGCAAAATAAGATGTCCACAAGATTGTCTAACTTTAAACTAAATCTTTCTTTTTCAGCTTTTTTACCACGTCCAATACTAAAATCAACAGCTGATTTCCATAAACACTTAAGTTTTTTGAAAATTGTTTTTTCATGAATAATAACAGGATATGTAAAAAGTGCATTTGCTTTCAACCATTGGCCAAGTAAAGCGGGTAACATATCAGTAACTAGATGATCTACAGTATAGTTCCTAACATTTTTATCATTAATTTCTCTTAAAAATATACCATATCTTAGCATATCTCTAGCTGTTGGAAGCTCAGATGTATAAAGTTCTTTTCCACTTCCTACAAGATTGCTCATTTTAATAGATAATGCATTCCTTGTTCTTTTCAATGATATATTAAAAATAACTAGATGTCTAACTTCCGCGTATTTTTTGAAGCAAAAATCGGCCATTATGGGGGGCAAATTTAAAAAATAGTAAATCACGGTTGTTTGGATCAAATAATATTCGATATTTAATATTCAAAATTTATAAATCATGGTTAATTCTTGTGCTGCAGCTGGTTGCACAAATAGAGCAATGAAAAACGACAACAGAGCATTTCATAAATTTCCAATTAATAATAGGGAACTCTGTAAAAGGTGGATTGTTGCTATAAAACGTGAAACATTTATTCCTACTGAGCACAGCCGCATATGTAGTGATCACTTTTTACCTTCAGATTACAGTATACCTGATTTTAATAACAAGCCTAAATTAAAACCTTTTGCTGTGCCATCTGTTATTATTGATTCAAAACCAAAAGTCAAAAGAAAGTTTAGTTCTATATCGCCACAAAAAAATAAAAAGAGACTCATTAAAAAAGTTTCAGAAACAAGCAATCACCATCACATCGATTTCCATTCGGATATAAGTGATAACAATAATGTTGCTGCTAATAGTAACGAAATTTATATTAATAGTGTTATTTTAAAAACAACAGAGAGTATTGATTGCCAGGTGGATATAGATAGTAGCTTTAATATTATCGAAAGTAGTAACAAAATTATTAATGATGATACTATTATTTCTAAAAGTACATTATTGACAAATGCAAGTCCAACTAAAGCAAAATTAAAGGCAAAAATTAAAATTCTTAAACAAAAGTTGCGACGAAAAGAAAAAAAATAAATTCATTAAAGGTTATGCTAAAAAATCTAAGCAAAAAAAAATTGTTTCTGACGATGCTGCTAATATTCTTTGTGAAAACTTTAGTGGATTGACTTTTGATATTATAAAAAATCAGTTTAAAAACAATACCCCACTTCCAAAAGGGCATAGGTATACTGATGAAATTAAAAAATTTGCCATAACTCTGCATTTTTACTCACCTAAAGCATACAATTTTCTACAGCCTGTACTTCATTTACCTGCTTCAAGCTCTCTAGCCAACTGGACTTCCTCTGTAGATTGTGAACCTGGTTTTTTTGAAGATGTTTTAAGTTATATTAGTATAAAAGCAGATACTGACATTAATTATAAAGATAGTGCATTAATTATAGATGCAATGGCAATCAAAACATCAATTCTATACGATAAAAAGACAGGTCGATTCATTGGATTTACAGATTATGGAAAAGATATTGTTGCAATTGAACCAGATACACCAGCTACAGAAGCATTGGTATTTATGCTGGTAGGATTACGAGGTCATTGGAAAACACCTATTGGCTATATACTGTGTAGTAAAATAACAGCTGAAAACCTTTCATGTCTTATTAAAAAAGCATTAACAGTTTCCTCTGATAAAAAAATTAATGTATGTAGCATTACATTTGATGGTGTAAATGTTAACTTTAATTCTGTTGCATCACTAGGATGTACATTTGGGAAAAGACAAGAAAAAATTAATGGAAGATTTACTTTTGAAGGCTATAATCACTACTTGTATGTAATCCCTGACCCAAGTCATATGCTAAAATTAGCTAGAAAGGCATTATGTGATTTAGAGGTACTTAAGGATTGTGATGGAAAATACATTAAATGGAGTTATATAAAAGCTTTATATGAAATACAGGAAGAAGAAGGATTAAAATTTGCAAATAAAATCTCAATAAAACATATTTATTTCCAGCGTCACAAAATGAATGTTAAGTTTGCTGCACAAACACTTAGTAGTTCAGTTGCAGATGCAATTGAATTTCCGATGTTTTCCAAACATCCAAATTTCAAGCATGTTGAAGGAACAATAAGTTTTATAAGGGTCATCGACAAATTATTTGATATGCTGAACTCTAAAAATCTTTTTTCAAAATCGTATAAGAAAGCTCTTTTTTTGAATGATTATCCTTATTGGAATGCAACTTTTGATCAAATAATAAACTACTTATCAAAGTTGACAGATGTTAATGGTACTCAATTATTAAAACATAGGAGAAAAACCTTTTTTTGGGTTAATTGTGGCTGCAAAAATGCTTCAACACTTAGCCTATGAGCTTTTGACTTTAAATGTTCATCCTTTTAAATTTTGCCTAACATACAAGTTTTCACAAGATCATCTTGAGTTACTGTTCTCTTGTATTTGTGGAATGAATGGATTTAATAATAATCCAGATGCCCTCCAACTTAAGTCATCTTTAAAAAGAATACAATTCTATTGTAGGCTCAAAGCATGCAAATTGTTTAACATTTGAGGATATTGCAAATGGCTCTATTTTTGCATTAAAGTGGAGTAAAAAATATGCAATTTATTCAAATCCTGAAACAGATTTTTTAAACTTTGATATTGATATTGTTACAATTCAAAATTATCTTGATAATACCTCTATCTATAAGGAAGCAATACTAGGATATATATCTGGATTTATTGTAAGAAGATTATTATCAAAGATAACATGTTCTGTGTGTGCAAACTCACTTATTTCCCAAAACAATTTTGTGGAACATTCTTATGGAACATCAGTTTTTTCATTGATTAACATAAAAAATAGAGGTGGGCTTATTGCTCCAAGAAATGATGTTATACAAACTATAATAGTATGCGAGAGTGTTTTCAAAATTTATGTCTGCGGTGACAATTTTAAAAAACCAAAAATGAATGTGGAACAAAACCTAAAACTGAAAATGATTTATGAAGTTAATAAAATTATTAGTGAAAAACGTTTTTTTAAAGACCTAAATGAACACGATGCTGAGTATGAAGCTGTCACTGAAGACATGCATTCCACACAGCTGATAAAAATGTTAGCAAATGACTTTTTTAAAATCAGACTGCAAAGATATGGCCAATTATATACAGAAAAAGTTTTTAAAAAATCAATGATTGGTCTACGTCAACAATCTAATAAATTAATTACATTTAAAGGCTTATAACATAAATATAAAATAAACAATATAAAAGGATAATAAATTACTTAAAAATTCAGTTATAAATAAAAATATTAAATTAAATTTTATTAACTGTTACTTTTCTTGATTTGTTATTTATATTGAAAGACTCTTATTTCAAAGGAAAGATATTCTTTATATACCTGAATACCTATGGAGCTTTTTTTGTATTGAAAACCTTACTAGATTATAACATAACATTGAACGAAATTTATTTAATTATTGAAGGTAAATCAATTATAGAAAAAAGTAATAATGATTTTTATGATAACAAGAAGTTTCTAACCATAAATAAAATTCTAACATTTCTAGAAGGAACCTCTAAGTTGTGTCACACAGAGCTTAGTTAATAGTCAAAACAGTTTTATAAAATGTTTCATTACAATTTTTGACTCTGTTTACCTTGCAGTTATGTTATAATACCTCCTAGCATTACTGCAGAGGGTAATTAATGACTAACAGGTGCATAAAATGTTTATATATAGATTATAGATTAAAATCCAACTAAATCTAAGATTTGAGTTGAATGTTAAATTTTAAAATCAAAAAAACATGAAATAAGTATGATTTTGAAATGTTTAACAAAAAAAAAGAGCATATTTTACTTAATTATTAAATTTTAAATCAAAATAACATCAAATTTTTCAGATATCTGTGTATCGATTTTTTATTGATTACATTAAATTAAACAATCTTAAGCTTCGTATTTGTTTTGTTTTGATAAATAGCGTGAAGATTTTGCCCCCCATAATGGCCGATTTTTGCTTCACTTTTTCTTATGCCGATTTACGGCAGTTAGACATCTAGTTATTTTTAATATATCATTGGTTCTTTTTGACATTTTTATGTCGAAATGTTTCCGGAGCTTTCCTTTTGGTCCGTATTTATGACGTATTAATTACTTTTCAAAGAAAAAAATGAAAACTTGCGAATTATTGGTAATAACCAAAATAAGTGAATTAAGAATCAAAATTTACCAAGCAAGCAATAAAATGATTTCATTTTTGAAAATATTACTTTTCTTATAAAATGTCGAAGTTATATTTTTTCACTACTCTTTTTTCGAAATTATAAAAAGTTCATTTTACCTTAAAAATCGACACACCCTACTGCACATATTAGTAAATAAACTAATTGGTTGCGTAATGAGTTAGACGCATTGATGAATCTTAGGCATTGAATAAAATTGATGATTTATTTATAAATAGATGAGTTATTTTTGGCATTGATTAAAATTGCTAATCATCATTATGTAATTAATTGAATATGCTAATCGTAATTTAATTTGTAATAATGTAATGCAATAAGTTAAATGCGGTTTTACTTTTTTGTTACTCTTGGTTGTTTTGTTACACTTAGTGATGGACAGTTTTGTTTTGCGCTGTTAGTTTTTCTTCTGTTTTGGAATTTTGACATTAGAATTTCCAGACTTTTAAAAAAGCACGTTTCTATTATATCTGCTTTAATACATCTTATCATATCTTTCAAGTAAGTTATATTCTGTTTAATCATTTTAATCGTTTACATTTTTTTATATCTTAACATGTCTATTACCTTATTAAATTTGTTTTTAAGCATATTTCTTTTTATTTTTTATATCGAATTAATAGAATGTCCCAAATTGTTGAAGATGAAGGTTTGTATTTATTTAGATGTGGGCAATTCCACATCAAATCACCCAGTCCATTGAACCATGTGTCTTCCTTTTGTGTTATATTTTGACACATTATTCCTAATTATAAAAAATATTGCATGCAAAATTTCAGTTTAAAATGTTTAGCGGTTGACAAGATATTGCAATTTTAATACTGACCTGGTTTCCCAAAATGACCCGGTTTTCATAACACTCTGAAAAAACATTTTCCTTAAAATAATAAGAAATAAAAATGGCAAAAACATGAAAATGAACATATATAATGTTTTTTTGATGCTGAATTCAATAAATGTACTTAAAATGCTCAAATATAAAAAGAACATGCATAAAAATTAATAAAACAACTAGTTTCTATAAACCAACTTTGTGGCCCAATATCTCAAAACACACCCATCAAAAAAATTTTTTTTTTGCTGTTAATATTTTCAGCTGTTTATAATCTTACTAGGCACAAAAAATCTAACTGGAAAAACAACTAAAACATACGGAACTTTAATTTCAAAGATGTATTACTTTTTCAAGAAATTCCCAATAAAAATATTTGTAAATAAAATAAAGTTAATCGTAATTTAAAAAGTTACTTAAATATACAAGATTTGTAAAGGTATCAAAGATGAAAGTTATTTTGACTGTGTTTGTAATAGTTTACAATATTGCTCCCATTTTACTTGTACTTCCTTTATTTCAGCATTTTCAAACACATAGTTTCTACCAGAACTAGAGCAAGCTTGTGGAACAGATAGTTTTTTCAATATGTTGGTGTTTGGAATAAAACAGTAGTCGTCTCTTTTAGGCCAGTTAAAACAGATTGATGGACCATTTGGATGAAGAAACTTAACTTTAGCATCAACTTCTTTTAAGTTGGTTTTAGTTACAATACCGATCCACCACTTATCATCACAGACTACAGCGACATAACAACCTAAAGTGACAGTATCAAGTTGAGATATGTCTTGTTTCTTTTTAAGATTGTGGATTATTGTATAATTAGTGTCTGTACTACACCTTTTTGCCCCAACCTTGTTATCTCCAAGATGTATAAATTGATGAAAGCTACGAGTACCAGGTAGAGTTGTTACACCAGTGTACCTTTCTTTTTGCTCTTCACGTTGCAATTGTAAGTCCAATCCCTTTATGCTAATGAAGTTAACAACTTTGATTTTATCAATACAAAATTCATACATAGCTTCTGATGTGAGAATTTGGTTTCTGTATGGTCGTTTTAAACTTTCTTGTGCTGTTAATCTTTTTACAGTACCACCAATCCCATCGCATGGTGACTTTCAGTGGGACGTGGCAAAAAAGTTCCATTCAATTTTAAGGCAAAATTCGCTCTCTAGTTGACATAGATTGTAAAAGCTTTTACAATTTTTGTACTGTCCTGTGCAACCATTAGTGAATAAATGTAATTTGGACAGATTGGAAAATTTTATTTTTAATATTGGTATGATTAGTTGGAATATTTTGTACACATAAGTTACATCATGTATAATGTCATCTGATATAAAACAGTAAGAAATATGTTTCAGTTCACCTTTATCATCTTTATAGTATATGACTAATGGATGTAAAGAACATTGTTGGGTGTTCCAATGATAGCTCTGTATTTCATCTTGGACAACAAAAGCATAATTTTCAGCAAAGTCGCCAATAATGATAATGTTTGATTGATCCATATATTGTTTCAGTTGGTTAAGGTACTGTGATTGAGAGTGAGCAATAAAAGAATGAGCTTGTAGCTTTTCAAAACAAGATGCTAATAGTTCAACAAACGTTGGAACATCAGCTGTTAAACTTAATAGTGTTGCACGGTCAGTAGTTTGCCATTGCTTGTAGTGTATCTCAAAATCATCTTCGTATTCTCCAAAAATCTCATACAAATATTTGGTGAGGGGTTCTTTACCAGGACAATCATCACACTGTGCAAGCATGCATTCTTTGTTTTCTACTGAGCAAACGGTTTTTGAAAGTAAGTCCTTATACTTTAGTCTAATATTTAAAGCATCTACTAGCAATATGGCATTTTGGTGATAAGAACAAACACAAACAGAATGTGTACCACTTGCACCTGGCAAAATGCACCACTTTGGTCTAAGTGAAGCAAATTTTGAGTAACTTATTTGTATTTCTGGATTGTTTTCTTTGTATAATAAATATAGTTCCTTTAAATTACACAAAAGCAGTTTTTTTTGTTTATGGACGTTCTTTTGAATGCTAACATAATCTTTTTTTCCAGGCATAGTTCTAGATAAATCGCTTGAATCATAAAAAAGTTTAACAGAATCTTCTATTTCTTTTTGTAAGACTTTCCCTTTATACAAAGGTGAGATAGCCAACAATCCTTTTTTATTAAAAAGTTGTCTAGCCTTTTTTGCTTGGTATTCTGTAACTGCAAAGTTATTTTGTACTTCTAATATTGACCAACTTGGGGGTGCCAGTGTTAGAAGTTGAACAATAGTTCTTTTGTCAGAACATAGAATTTTTTCTTTTATCAAGCTCATAATTTCATCAAAGTTTTCAGCCTTCTTTTTAATGTCATTTGGTTCATAACACAGTTTTGAGGGAACATTGAATTGACTTTCAGTTTTTCTAGTAAGGTTACTTACCATTTCGTTGATGCGCGCAACTTTTCGCTTTCCTTCTGAGAGTATATGTTTTGATGACTTTGAATGAGATTTTAGAGGAGATATATTAAAATTTTCAAGTTCTTCATTGATCTCCTGTCTTTTTGATTTGAATGATGATATTAGAAAATCTTCATCTTGTTCACCCTGACTTTGCTTCTCTTCTTTAAGATCTGCTTTTTTGGCAATCTTTTGCTTACAGGGTTTGCAAAGTTTCTTCCCAGGAGCAATATTTAAGCTACTTCTCATCATGTCTTGTGACTCATTTATCGTAACTACTCTAAGATTTTCTAAAAGTAATTGAATTGTATATATAATTGCATATAGCTTTATGTATTTTGTATATAGTATAATTGTATGTATAGTTGTATATAGCTTATCTGCACAATTGTTTAAAACATTGTTTATGTTTTGGAAAACACAAATTAAAAAAATGTATATATTAAAATACTTAAATTCCATTTTTACTTACTTGTAATTTTCTTTGTATGTTTTTTGAATGGATTACAGCATGCTTTCTGCCATATAGGATACATTTTCAAATAATTTGTAGCATGTTTTTCACATAATGTTGTTAAGTTTGATAGTTCAATGTTACAGCGTAATGATATAGCTATTTTTTCTTCGTTGCTTAAAGTTCCAATAACATCTTGTTGGCCTTTGCATGCATCTGATGGCATTAACCCAATAGAACACATCTTATAATAAACTACTTTGTATAAATGTATTTCCTAAAAAAAAGAGAATTCTCCTACTTAATTAAAAGAATTCTCCTACTTAAATAAAAGAATTTTCCTACTTAATTTTTAGTAAAAAAAAAAAATTTAATATAGAAATAATTCAAACCTTTTCAGAATCCCACTGTTGTATAATTTTTTACACTGATAGATATTGTTAATTTTCTTTATAGATATATTTATATATATATATACGATTTATATATATATCAAATTGTTAATTTTTTAAAATTTAAATAAAATTTACGAATGCTTTTTTTAACTGAACTTTTTATAAACTAGTTATTATAAACTTTTACAAAAGTTGTCAAAATTTTAAAAACAAATGCACATCCATATCACACTAATTCAGTTTTTATATAAAACAAAACAGGATGTTTTTTTCAGTTGTTAAGTTCAAATAACTAAGTTATCATATAATTAAGACTTCCTTAAATATAACAAAATTGTTTTTTTTTTAAGGAGTCTTTTAACTAAATATAATATTTTACAGAATTCTATTTGAAAGTTTTTTAAAATAGCTTATTGAAAATTTGATACATCTTTGAAATTAAAGTTCTGTATGTTTCAGTCGTTTTTCCAGTTAGATTTTTTGTGCCTAGTAAGATAATAAACAGCTGAAAATATTAACAGCAAAAAAAAAATTTTTTTGATGGGGGTGTTTTGAGATATTGGGCCCCAAAGTTGTTTTATAGAAACTAGTTGTTTTAATAATTTTTAAGCATGTTCTTTTTATATTTTAGCATTTTAAGTATATTTATTGAATTCAGCATCAAAAAAACATTATATATGTTTATTTTCATGTTTTTGCCATTTTTATTTCTTATTATTTTAAGGAAAATGTTTTTTCAGAGTGTTATGAAAACCGGGTCATTTTAGGAAACCAGGTCAGTATTAAAATTGCAGTATCTTTTCAACCTCTCAACATTTTTAGCTAAAATTTTATATGTTAACTTTTCTTTTTAAGATGCAACAGCCAAAGAGGTTTTGAACCCATGGTTCAAAATTTTCAAAATTTTGGGTGATTTGATACGGAATTACCCATGTGTATTATGCCACTGATTTGTACCATGTTACGTAGTTAGTTCCTAAATATATGTTTATTTTTAGTCGCTGAATTACTAAGAAGTAAGTTGTTCCATTTTGTTATAATTAAATGTTATAAATTGCAGTTCGTATAGGTTTGTTGATTTAAAGTAACTTTACAATAATTAAATGGTTTAGATGAAAATTTTTGTAAATTAATTCAATCCAGAAAGATTAAATATTTATTTAATCTTTAAAAATAAGTAATTAAAGAGGTTTAAGAAAGAATCGGCTTCAATATTTGTTTGCTTTTCTGTTTAGATGACAACAGTTGGAGAAATATTAATAAGTAGTTCTTTTCTTTTTAAAAAAGGAAAAGAATTACTTATTAATATTTCTGTTTTTTTTTTGAAATAGGTTTAAAATTTCAGGTTTTTAAAATCTTATATATTATAATCTTAAATATTTTTAATTACTTAAAAAATATATCTATGTTAAATTACACCAGGTTGTAGAAAATAGTTATAGTTTAATGATAAGGTTGTAGACTGTTAGAGCAGATTAAAAAGATCAAAGATCTATTTAATAAACTACTACCAAAGTGAAAATTTACTATCAGTTTGTTTTTCTGTTTAGTTGACAACAATGAAGTGAGAGGTAGTAAGTTTAAAAGGATTTTTAATTTTTTATAAAGTAACTAAAATGTTTTTTAAAATTTTGTTGTTGACTTTAAAGTAAAACAGTAGGTTTTTATAATTTTATACAATAAGCCCAAGAACTTAGGTCCTACTTAAAATTCTATTGTCAATAATAAAGAGAAGAAATTTAAAATTCCCATTAAGACAGCTTTTTAATATTTTACATCAAGTTAATTTAATTAAGATTTATTTTCTTTAGTTGATCAAGAGAGAGCTAATAAAGGTATTAGTTACATTAGTTAAGTGAATTTATTTTTAAAAAAATTAAGTAGATATTTTAACGTCTATACATTTAAGTGCTTTTATTGTTTAGACACAGAATTGAAGACTGAAATAAGTCAGTGTTTTTGTTATTAGATATTTGTTAATAGGAATTTGTTTGTTTGCACTGTAACTGGAATTTTAAAACTTCAAGTACTTAAGCTTTATTTTATTTTTTATTTTAGGAGAATTGGAAAAAAAACTAAGTATAAATTATATGATTAGTATAGTTAAATAAACAAAGTGTTTATATCTGTACCTCAAAAGTCCAAGTCAGTTGTCACATTTTAGAAATTGTCCAGGAGAGAGTAAGTAGTAAAATAATTAGTCA
>NC_088933.1:2012500-2020000 GCF_038396675.1 Hydra vulgaris
AAAATACAAATTGATATTACTTCAAGTGAACCCTTCAATTAGTAAAACTTTTACATATGTTAATACTTTTACAAAATATGCAGATGATAAAATGAAGCATTATAATTAAATGAAATCAAAATAAACGATTTTTATATTAAACTTTACTTTCGTAAAATATATATATATATATAATATATATATATATATATTTATATATATATGTATATATATATATATATATATATATATATATATATATATATTATATATATATATATGTATATATATATATATATATATATATATATTCTAATAAATAAGAAGTAATGTTTCGACTATATCATAGCCATCATCAGTTAAAATATATAAAATGCTTAAATCAAATTAGTAATACTAAGTTGAATTAATAGAGACCTTATAATAAAAAATACAATAAAAATGCAATTAAATTATGTAAGAAATGTTTAAAAAAGATAAAAGAACCGATAATGTTTAAAGGAACTAAATTGAAATTGTCATTTTTACATGGTTCATTTGTTTATTATTAGTGGGTTTTTCCCACTCTATGTACATGCTTTTTTTGAGATTTAATATAAATTTGTTGGAAGCCGAATACAAAATTGAAAAATTAGCATGATTAAAACTATTAAAGCAGTTTTCATTTGAATGAATCTGTTTTTTACCTACTGAAAGAAAGAAATATTAATTTTAAATTAAACTGGTCTATTCTAAAAACTGCGCCTGTCTATAATAATAACATTTCCAAAAACTGTATACTATGTTTACAAGAAAAATTTGAAATTATTACTCATTTAGATCAAGTAAATTTACTGAATAAAAAATCTAAATTAATTTCTAAATGCAGACATGAAAATAAGTTTCTTTTAAAAAATTATGAAAACAAATGAACAGTCTAAATTATACAAATTTTAAAGAATTCTTTTTATGATTTTTTCGTTATTTAATGTTGTTGATGCAACTTCCTGGTTACAAAATACTACAGTTATTACATAATTAATTAGACCAATTCGCAACTTCTTGTTAAATATTCTTTCTATAATTTGAACTTTTTGATGTTTCGACATTCTTTCTGATAAGCCTGCTGATGGCAAAACAAGTTGTTGAAGACAAGTAAAAATTAGATAAGTGCTTTTACTAATATATATATATATATATATATATATATATATATATATAATATATATATATATATATATATATATAAATTAGTAAAAAACACTTATCTAACTTTTTTCTTCAACTTGAAGTATCATCATTGCTGGATCATCAGGAAGAGTTACAAAATCTCAAAAAAAATTCAATTTATAGAAAAAAATATTTTACAGGAAGTTATAAATTATTATAAAAAAATTTTAATTACTATGTTTTTTTTTGGTTAATGGGAAGTTACAGAATGTAATTATTAAATAAACTTCTTTGGAATGGGGATAATTTAATTTGGTCTTTTGTTTTTATAATTTTTTAAGAGGTATTTATTTTCGTGCATACATTAAGAAATTAGTTCAGATTTTTTATTTAATAAATTTTCCTAATTTAAATGAGTAATTATTTCAAATTTTTCTTGCAAACATAGCATATATTTTTTGGAAATGTTATTATACTGCCCCAGCCTATAATAACATTTTTAAAAAATGTATGCCATGTTTGCAAGAAAAAATTGAGCATTTTATTAATAGAATTCGTTGGAAAGCCCATTTTTTCTTAAAACCAAATACTAACACAGATGATGTATTTAATAATAACCAAGATAATGATAATTATGGATTTAAAACAAAAAATACCCCATCTTTTATACCTGAGTTAGAAAATTTTGAAAATGAACTATTGCATTTAATTAAAATAATAAAGTTTCGTATTATAAAAAACAAATCTCAAACAAAATTAAAGTTAGATGGTAAAAAAATTTAAATCAAACCCTAATATTTTGGTTTTTGCTGAAAGAACAAATGACATTTACCAACTCACAACATAAAACTATGAAAAATTTTTATGCGACAATATTACTAGTTCTTATGAATAAGCCCCTAAAAGTTTTAAAAATGCAATTAATTTAGAAGCGCAAAAATTGCTAAAAAAATAAACCTTAATAACAGAATCAAATTAACTGCCCCTGCCCAAGCCTTCGTAACACTAAAAGACCATAAACCAAATTTTCAAATAAACTTCCTTGTTATTGGTTCAAAAAGTGAGATTAGACATGTAAGCAAAATTAAATTAGACAAAATTAATAATATTCTTAGAAATAAATTAAATTTGCAGCAGTTTGAACAGCAGTTGAACTTTACTGTTCCAATGGTCAGATATTGCATAAAAGCATTGTAGTGTTTCATAAAGATGAAACAAGTACGGAAGAGTATATGAAGACAATTGCCACGATATCTTGGAATTGTACCTCGTGGCAATTTTTTATTGTCTAAAAAATTTACGAATCCTGCCGGATCACCTTTGCCATCTTTAAATTTCATTTTGTTCATTGCCAAAACAGTTTTAACTGCCATACAGTCGTGTCCAAATAATACGCAACTTTCCTTTTCCAAAGACTGTAATACTGAACGACATGAAATAGCTATAGTGTCAAGCGGGTGCAAATGGCAGTTCAGCTCATTTAAATTCTTACCCAAAGTTGCACAAACTTTGGTAATGGTAAGATGATTTGCTGCAACTCTGTCTGTCATTGTGTTTGATATATTTAAAATAATAGACTTACGACATTAGTCGAAGGAAAGTAAGAAAAAATCTGAATAAACTAAAGCCATATGATCCACTGCATTACATATGTGATTTTGGTAATCATCAGATGTACCTCCTGGTAATTTGTCAAGGGCAATGACTTGATAATTATTCTTTGCAGTCAAGTAGATGCTGTTGATATGGACACCCTCTTGCGTTGTTGCATCAAACCCAAGAGTTAGATTATTATTATTAAAGGCCCATTCTGCTGCTTGCAATTCAGATATACTGCCTAGTTCATGAGCCATTTGCTCAACTGCAATACGCTGAGGAATATGTAAAAATTTAACACCTAAATATTGTGCAATTTTCTGCAATAAGAATGGAATGTTACATGTTGGGACATTAGACAACAACATGCTGTAAATTATCATTCTTGTTTGTAATGCATTAGCCTTATTATCTTCTGGTGTATCTGAAAGTGCAATATTGTCCTCCTCCATCTGGATCATATCATTTTCTAATCTAGATAATGCCATTTTGTTTTCCCTTATGACATTATTATGTTTGAGATTCATTTGTCTTAACTTTTTTTTTTCTTTAACTTTTTTTGCCTTTCTTGTAATTATAATGTTGCAAATACGTCTACCGCAATAATATGTTTGTAACTTTTGTTTTAAGTCTCTAACTTCTGCTCTTAAAGCTTTTATAATCTTCTTTTCTTTTAACACTTTGCCTTAAAACTTTTAATTGATATGGCGTGCTCTTTATTTTAGCTTTTAATAAAGCTGTCTTATTAAGGTATTCTTTAGAAGAGCTATCTAACTTTGAAGACAAATGAGACAATCTATTATTTAATTTTATTTTATTTGGAGTTAATTTTTCTCTTGAACTGTGCCTACTTTGTAAATTTATAATTTGACCTTGTGAACATAAACATTCACTATTTATTAAAGATAACATAGCAATGTTTTCCAATCATGCCATAACTGAAGAAGTTGATACAAGGTTTATGCTATTAGTTAGCTTGCAATGAATTGGTCAATAGTGGTTTTTGGAATGCATAGGTCTCATTGCAAAATGTAATAAAATGTTTAGAGTCTCTTTTAAAGTTGTAAACTCATTTCTTTGCTTTATTAACAAGGGTCTGAATATCATTCTTGCCAATGTTGAAGCCAAAATGACTTGTTTGACAGTTTCAATAAACATCTCACTGTTTAAAGTAAACAAAAAAGTATATGCCCTACCCTACACTGATTGTTTGTTTCGCAAGGTAATGTAAAGTTAGCAAACAAAAACTTTTTAAACTTGCCACGAAATATATGTAAATTTTTTTTGGGCCCATATTATCTTTAAAATTATACTAACTTAGTCAATTGGCTAAATACTATGCAATAGGAGAAATACTTTAATAAGAAAATATAAATGGATAAAAGAAAAAACAATAGCATAAATACCTTCTACAACCAATGCTAAGTACAATGCTAATGTTTTCAGTTTCAGTAAAACCAATTTTAATCTTATTAACTGCATATTAAAAAAAAGTTAAACAATAATTGGTTAAAGAAATATTTAAAATTGCTAATTAACTGTTTTAATTGAAAAATTATTAATTAATAACAAATTATAAAAAAATTTTATTTTTTTATAATTCATTATTAATTAATACTGAATTATAAAAAAATTTAATTAATAATTCATTTCTTCATAACTGTATTTTTTTTTTTAAATACAGTTATGAAGAAATGAATCAAATAAACTTTTCAAGTTTAAATAAATGAAACCAAAGTCATAACTGAATAATAGATAAGCATTATAACTTTTTTTGATCATTTTAATAGTGCCTTCTGTTATATTTTTGTAGTAATATTAACTTTTATTAAGTTAAAAAAACTATGTGCTAATAATAAAGTTAATTATACTTCTTTATTAATTTTAAGAACTTTATCTACAGTTGAACTGTAATTAAAAATATTAGAGTTTTATAATTGAACTGTCTCAATACTTAGCATAAAAACTTATAAAAATTGAAACTAGCTAAATCATTTATTTGAATCATACTTAATATGATTCATATAAATTACCATTCAACAAAAAGTAGTGGTAATATCATTTATTAAAATGATTTTACCACTACTTTGATTGCCATAAGAGGATTATTGAGGAGAACGTTTGATTACCACAAAAAATTTTATTTTTTCATTTTTATTCATTTTTCTTTTTAGTTAAATCTGAATTAATTATTATAATTTTAAAAGCAGATTAAAGTTCCTCTTTATCCGCCCCTCCCCCTCCCCATGTCTCAAAATAAAAGCGGAAAATCAAAATTTATGTACCAAAAGTGCTGCACTAAATAGAGTATGTGCTGCATGAAATAAATCAATGAAATTTGGCAGATGCAAAGAAATTGTGTAAACTTAACATCGAGAATAGTATTACAATAAAAACAAGCATTTCTTCAACATTTACTGAATGCACAAAGTATTACTAAGTTTTTGTCATTTAAAAATCTACTTTAAAAAGTTTTTATTGTTATCAAAGGTACAAATTTATAAAGTTAAATTACTCTAGTTTTTAAAAAATATCTATACTAATTTATAACTCTAAATAAAAAACCTCAAAATACATTTCTCCTTCAATAGCGAAAAGCAAACTTCAAAAAACGTGGCACAGAATTTTAGCACAAATATCGGTTCCGTAAAACGCGTAATTCTACGTACCTAATAATATACTCTTATTTATTATTTATTATTGATTTATATTGTTTTAACTGTATATACTATTGCTTTATTATTTTCAACAATATATTTTGACATGGTAGTAAAGTACACTTGTAAGTTCTGCAATAAACGAGTAGCTGATAGTCATACACACTAAAAAAAAAAGGTAGAAATTTCTACCTTAGGGTAGGATATGTGATATACCCTTAGTAAGGTATAATTTTCTACCTTTTAAGGTAGAAAATTATACTAAAAACAATTATTTTTCATAGAATATTCTAACTTAAAGGTATAATTTTCTACCTTATAAGGTAGAAAAATATACCTTACTAAGGGTATATCATATATCCTACCTTAACTAGAAATTTCTACCTTTAATTTTTAGTGTGTAGAGTCGTTTTATGTGATTTTTGTTCTTGTTGGGTTCATGCTAAGTGCAGTCAAGTCAATAAATCCTCATATAATCTTCTTGTTGAAGACTTTTCTGACTGGTTCTGTAGTGACTGCATAATTAAGAATATGCCTTTTAGTATACTCTCTGACTTTGAACTTTCTTTGATTTTTTCATGTCAGACTCTTACAACTAATATATTAAATTCTTTGGAAAGACCAATACATTTCAAAAATTTATTTAAGGATTTAAATAAAATCTCTAACACGAATACTAACTGAAAATATTATGATATTCTTTATCTTTAAAAAAAACTATAAAATCAAATTCTGAATTGTACCTTCATCTAAACATTGAATCTTTACACTTTCATGTTGATGATCTTCGCAGTCTCATAATTTCACTTACTTCTTTCCCTATTGTGTTTGGTATTTCAGAATCTAAAGTACACATTAATGATTCTAACATAACTGATATAAATATAAATAGCTATATTATCGAATATTGTCCTACTGAAGCCAAAAAAGGAGGTGCTCTTCTATACTTGCAATCCAACATAAACTACAATGTTCGACAAGATCTTATAGTATACGTCCCAAAGTATTTGGAATCTGTCTTTGTTGAAATTGTCAATCCTTTTAAAAAAATATCATCATTAGCTGTATATATCGACACCCTTCGTTAAATCCTAAGGAATTCATTTCCGATCATTTTAACCCTTTAATTGAAAAACTTAGTTCTGAAAATAAACAGGTTGTGCTAATGAGCCACTTTAATATGGACCTACTAAATTACAATGAATCCAACATCATCTCTGATTACCTTGACTCATTGCTCTTACTCATTTTTCCCTACAATAATTCAACCAACACGTATAACTTGTACATCAAAAACAATCATTGATATCATCTTTTTAAATTTTCAAATTCCTAATCTAATTTCTGGCAAACTCACAATATCAATTTCAGACCACTTAGCAAAATTTGTTTGTATTCCAAATACTCCTCCTAAAAACAAAAAAGTAAAAACTACCAAACAATCCTTTAGGAATTTTGATAACAATAAATTTATACAGGAAGTATCAGATATTAACTGGGAACTTAATATTAAGAATGGTGAAAATGTTAATGAATCTATGAACTTCCGTTTAAAATCACTTAACGCAATCCTTGATCGTCATGCCCCATACAAAAAACTTTCCGCAAACCAAATTAAACTCTAAACCTTGGATCACCTATGGAATTCTGAAATCAATTAATATAAAAAACAAGCTCAATAAAAAATATATAAAATCTAAAAATCCCAACACAAAAATTGATCTATTCATTATAATAAATTTAAAATATATAGAAATAAAATAAGCAATTTATTAAAGAGTTCTAAAAAGTCATACTATATTTCCTTATTTAACAATAACCTCAACAATACAAAAAACACATGGAAAGGAATAAAAGGAATTATTAACATCAAACCTTCTTCGCCAAATAAGTCTTATAATTTTAAATATAATGGTAAAACTCGGACAGTGTGGCCATTGCTGACATATTCAACAAACACTTTCAAACTATAAAACGTCCTCCATCAAGCAAAATTAGTTCCTCTAAAACTATTTTTTTTGATTATTTAAAAAACCCAAATTCTAGTTCTTTTTTCCTTAATCCAGTCACTGAAAATGAGGTATCTGACGTAATAAGAAATACTCTGCAACATGAGAAA
>NC_088933.1:2025000-2110000 GCF_038396675.1 Hydra vulgaris
ACCGGAGCCTGCCATTTCATTTAGATGTATTAGGATGTTATTTTCATCATTACCGGAGCCTGCCAGATTTTGGGTCTGAACTTAAGAGATTAGTTAACTGGCAAGATGAACTCCTAGGCAAACTTGAAAAGCGGATAGAGTTTTCAAATAAAAGAATCGACATAGAACGTGTATATCGGCTTGCTGCCGCCACATTTACAAGAGTAGTTCGTCGTCATGGCATGAAAAACTTATAAATTTATTTATTTTTATTGTTCAGATGTTTTTTGTTATTATAATTTTTAAATTGTTAAAAAAGATGACTCCGTTAAAAAGTTTCTAATTTTGTCCAGATTTTTAATTATCACATGTTATACTGAATAAAATATTTAAAACATAAGAACTAAAAACAAGAAAAAAAAGTTTTGTTAAAAAAATAACTTCTTTTAATTTTCGCTTGAAACAACTACAACAACAACAACAACAAAAAGCAATATATTCACCAGAAATATAGATGTTTTACATAAGAATGTTCTACGTTATAAAAAATATTTGTACAGTCTAAATTCTGGATGGTTCACTCTCATATAGCTAGGCTAAATCGAGGAGAGCAACCATGAACAAAACAAAACAAAACAAAAAAAAGAAGCAAATAAAATAAATAATACACTCACAGAAGGTTGCAAATAGACTACATTCATATTTGTATCTTATATATTTTATATGGTGATTTATCTATTATCACCAGTGATACTACTGTTGTTTCTATTTATTTTGATGTAGCAAATAGTATTTTAATTTGGTTTTGAGAACATGTTTTTTAATATTGCTAAAAGGGATTGATTTTAATTTATTTTGAATTTGATTCCAGTCCTTAATGCAGAGTATTTAAAGGAATGTTTGCCGTAGGATTTTGTATTATATTTTTGCATACTCAGTGCACCTCTGCAAGAATTTCTTGTAAGATGACAGCTAATTGTACTGCGTAGAGTAAACCATTTATCAAATATAGGAGGTAGCTTTTTGTTTAGGCAGCTGTGAATAAATAAACAATTTTCAATTTTGATAATATCATGCAGTTTTAAAATTTGTAGTGTGTTAAAAGATGGGAATGTATGTGAATTGTTTGGAAAAAACTCAATAACCCTGACTGCTTTTTTCTGCATGATAAATAGGAGATTTACAGTACTTATGTTTTGACTCCATAATAAAAGGCAATATGTGAGATGAGAGTGAAACAATGCATAGTAAATAGATTTTAAAGTTTTTTGTTGTATAAAATGTCTTAGCTTTGACAGGATGGCAAGGGATCTATTCAACTTATTAGATAAATCGTTATAATGGTAAGTCCAGGCTAAGTTTTCGTCTAGCTTAATACCCAAGTAGTTTACAAATTTTTTGCACCAAAGTTTTTTCCCATTTAACTTAATTTTGAGCTGCTGATCTAACTTTTTGTGACGACTTTTAAATAATATTAAATCAGTTTTTTTGGAATAGAGGGAAATTTTGTTGGCATTTAGCCAGAGGCATAGTTTTTTTAAGATCATAGTTAACATATTTGTTGATTTTTTTTATGGACTTATTAAAATAGAGAAGGTTTGTGTCATCTGCAAAGTGTTGGACTCTACAAAATTTTAAAGCTTTAGACATGTCACTTATATAAATAAGAAACAATAAAGGGCCAAGGACAGATCCCTGAGGAACACCTACTTTGATATCGTTTAGGTCTGAGCTTATCCCACTAATGGATACTAATTGAGTTCTATTAGTAAGGAAAGATTTGAACCAAGAGTTTGAGACTCCTCTAATACCATAGTACGATAGCTTATAAAGTAAAATGTCAATATCTATAGTGTTAAAAGCCTTTTGAAGGTCGATAAAAATGCCACATCCAAATATTCCTTCATCCAGAGAATCTTTAACTTTTTCTGTTAGACTTAATAAAGCAAGTGATGTAGAGTAGTTTGTTCGAAAACCAAATTGTAATTTACAAAACAATTTATTTTCATTGAAGAATTTGTATAAGCGGTTAAACATTAGCCTTTCAAGAATTTTATCAATGTTGGAGAGGAGGGAAATTGGCCTATAGTTTGATATTAATAGTTTTGAATCAGTTTTAAAAATAGGTACAGCTTCGGCAGTTTTGCCGAAAATATATATAGATACGAGTAGGGTGGACAATGTGAGGTAGAAAGTAATTTGAGGTGAGTGAATCTAAAAAGTCTCTAGTATATGAATCTGTGTCATACTTTAACAGATCAATGTTGAAATCCCCTAAAATGAATACAGTTTTATTTTCTTTTGTTAGGTTTTTGAGTAACGGATTAAGATAGAATGATAGGAAGTTGTCTAAAGACATTTTTGGATGCCTGTAAACACAACCAACGATAATATTTGATTTTATTGGATTTATAATTTCAATAAAGATAGATTCTAGTTCTTTTGGTTTAAAGATGTGGAGATCGTTTCTGGGTTTATAGGCGAGCCTGTTATTTATATATAATAATGCACCACCTGCATGTGATTCAGATGGTGTGTGTTCATAGGAATACCCATTAAGTGTTAAGTTGCTAGTTTGTGGGCTTTTTTTATTCAATCTGGTTTCCGATATGCCAATTATGTCAAATTCAAGTTTTGTTGATTGGTGTAGATTTTCAAGGTCATCAAAATGTTTCGAGAGTGATGATATATTGATATGAAAGACATTGAATGAGGATTTGTCAGCTGCTATACATTTTAAATCACCAACATTGGTGTAGTAACTGTTTATTGAGGTTTTTCGAGTTTTGTTGTTGTTATTAATATGTGTATTAAATGTGTTGAAGACTGTGTGAAGACTCTCTATGGGAAAACCTGATACATGATAATTTTTGTTTATTTTAGTGTCAGCATTAGCAAGATTTTCATTGTCAGTTATAGTTTCGTTATTGAAGGGAAATATACTAGCTAAGCAATTTATACAAAACCAGGAACAATTTTTTGAGGAGTTTTTTAGTAATTGGTAGTCAATATCATTGAGGTTGTTACATTTTAGGTGGACCCAATTGAGGCAGTTATCACAAAAAATAGCTTTCTGATTTTTATAGACATTAACTTTGCAAACAGCACATTCGCTATGTGTAGTTTTCATTACTGTGAATTGGTATGGCGATAAAATATATAAGTAAGATTATTTATATGAATGTAAGTAACTGCAATCTAAACTGCAATCAAAAAATAATAATATTAAAAAAAAAAAAAAAAATAAAAAAAAAAAAATAAAAATAATAAAAAGTACAGATAAATACAAAAAAAAAACGCAAAAATAATAGAAACAAACAAACAAAAACAAAAAAATTACAAGGATTGAGACTTTTGTTTATTCAACGAAACCAACCAAGCGCACGTTTTTTAACAAAAGAATTTTATGCTATTTATCGTTTGCAACGTCTTCAATTTAAAAACACCAGAAACAGAATAAAAATAAAAAGTAAAAATATAATAAACATCACAAAAATTATTACTATATCGCTAAATTTTATATAATTTAAAAGGCTTGAAAAAGTTTAAATATAGTGCCGCAAATCAAAATAAAACAAAAGAAAAAGATCAAAATAAAACAAAAGAAATCAAAATAAAACAAAAGAAATCAAAATAAAACAAAAGAAAGAAGTTAAAGTCAATCAATATTCACTTTCTGAAAAATTTGAGTTATTGATTGTTTTATGTACCTCATGAAATGTTTTTCTGCGGTATTGAAATCTAAGTTATGATTAAAAAAAAAAATTACAATGAAAACATAAGAAATAATAATCATTTTGTGTGGCCATCTCCTGAAGTTTTTATTTTTTAAATCGTTTTATAACTCAAAAATGTGGATATAGAACAAGATTATTCTTCGCAAAATGGTTTTTACATTAAACATAAAATATTATCAACATTTAGTTCGTATACATTTAAGACTTTATTTTTCTCAGAAGTGGTTTTGAATTTGAAAACGAGTTACAAAATTAATTATGCGAGCTGCGTGTGTCTGATGCTGACAAAGAGATTTAAGTTTAGTTTTGTGCGCGCTTCCCCATACACTATTTGCATAATTTAAATGGCAGTGGATAAACGAATAATGCAATTGTTGTTTATTAACATATGTCGAACGTTATATATAATGTTTGACAATGCATGTTACTTTCATTAATAACAGCAAAGAAGAATCTTGAATATTAACGAACTGCCTACGATTACTGAGATAGCTTTTGCACCGGCTTTGGGAATTATCTTTAATGCCATCGAGTTCTATTATTATTTTTAATAGAATGTGGTGATCGAGAGTATCAAAAGCTTTAGAAAAATCGACGAGTTCTCCAAGGGTATAATGAGAATTTTTAAAAGAATCAGAAATGCTACGAGTTAGTTGGAGTATGGCGTGTTCAGTAGAATTGTTTCTCTGGAAGCCAAATTGATTATTATACAAAACTTTAATATCAACAATACTACTTGTCCACGGTCATGTTACAGATATCGTTTTTACACAAATAAAAACGTGTTTTGGGTATTTTTATTCTATTTGCACCTTAGAGAATGGAAAAAACTTTCTAGGTTTTCTTTTGGATACACCCTAATATATAAATTTTCTGCCTGCAGGAATGCGCGTAAATCGTTTAAAAATCAAATAAAAACAGCAAAAAATTAATAATAAAAATTTGGCAAAACTAATCAAGTGACATAAAATTTTCTTCTCTTCTTGTATTATTAAATTGTTTTATTAAAAAACAAAAACAAAAAAAAAGTTTTTCTTACTCTGAATGACAAAACAAACTATAATTACATTTACTAAAATATAAAAAAAATAGAAAGAATTTTATGCTCTATTTTAAAAAGGCTTCGAAAAGTTGTAAATATTTTTTATAACGCAAATTAACGTAGCTTCATTAAAGTTTCAGCCTCTACATTGTAATAATTCTTGCATTGTCATTTTAAAGTTTTTCAAATGCAGCCTAATTTTCCTGGTATCATGTAAAAATTATTTTTATCGCGCATTAAAAGTATCGATATTTACTTGCGAAACCTATCGATGGTTACTTGTAAAAATGATTGATGAATTCAAAAGATGCATTTCACTATCATAAATTTCATTATCAACCAGTTACAAACTTCATTCTATGAACATCTTTGAACCCAACCATAAGACAACAGTTGCAATGCACTTGGTCGTAATTTTGGGTCACTATAACAAGAAATGAATACTATTCTTGTTTTTAAAAACAAAAAAACAAACAAAACAAAAAAGACGTCGAATAAAAATTTAGCATTAAAAAAATCATTGGACGACAAACATTATTTGTAAAAACTTTTAAAAAAAATTTACAAAAATCTAAAAAAAAAATAAAAACTACAACGAATTATTTAATTTGCTAACTACCTTTGAAAACAATCATCTACAAATGTTTTGCATGAACCAGACGAGTTACCAGGCAGATGGGGTATAGTTTGTTTTGTACCAATGTGGAATATAGCAGACGTAGGATCTAAATGAGACCATGGCGGCTTTTGTGTTAGCATTTCAAGCACAGTACAACCAAATGACCTGTTGATAAAATAACTTTGATCATCATTCTGATCCTGGTCATAGTGATAGTGTCATTATTAGACGTAAATTCATTAAATAATTTAACAAGTTTAGATTAAGAAACTGATAAGTTAAAAAAGAGTTTATTACAAGTTAAAAAAAATCAGCCACATTATAACACATTAGGTAGGTATACAGACAGAATAATAAAACTTGGTTTAGTTTTGTTTGTAAATAAAGTTACTAACAATAATGCTAATAATAATGCACGGCCATAAGGTAAAAAATTCCACAAAAAAAAAAGTCAGTTAAGCCAAAGAAGTATGTTAAAGTTGCAGTCAGTTGTGCCGAAGAAGTATTGCTAATGTCGCCTGCATATTTTTGAAAAGTCAAACCTGTGAATTAACATGAATAGTAATGAATTAATTATAAGACAGTAAAAATATTAAAATTTTACAACTCTTTGTCATCACAGTATGAATGGAAAGAAAAAGGGGATGGGAGATGAGATAACAAAATTATCAATTCAATGAAAATATATAAAAATTTTTTTTTTAACATAAAAATAATTATATTATTTATTCATTAACATAAAAAAACGGACATTTTATTTCTTTTGCTATACAAAACCAATAAAACTAAAAGAGTTGGCGATCAAAACTGTTTTAAAAATAGGACCTGTAACAGTTATACCTGTTTTAAATACTTAATTTTTGAACCCATGATTTTAATTTATAGAAACTAATGAGCTCTTTAAATGTTTATAGAAATTTGTGATTAAACAATAGCAACTATTAAATAGACCTCAAAGAAGAGTTGTTTACAAGGCCAAGGCCAAGGACACATGTTACAAGGCCAAGAGTTTTGAGGTCAAGCCCAAGAATAAGAGTTTCAAGGCCAAGGCCTATGCAAACATTTTCAAGACCAAAGACTTAAATTTTTGCCTAACGTTAAGGTGAACTATTAACAAAACTGTAACAATATATATATGAATATATATATATATATATATATATATATATATATATATATATATATATATATATATATATATATATATATATATATATATATATATATATATATATATATATATATATATATATAAACACACACACACACACACACACACACACAAGAAAAAAATTAAAAAAAAAAATATTTCAAAAATTCACAATTCTGTTGTAAATCAGATTTAATGAATGGAAATCACCAGTGGCAATCATTTTTCAAAATTATTTTGAAAATCAAAATATCCAACTCACTCAACAATCAATTCCAAGCAGTTTCAGCAAAAAGCAATCCGATAACAATCTTTATCTCTTTGATTGTCAAATCCATTCAACCATCTATAGCATTGGACTTACAGGCCACTCTACTGTAACTCTTTTAAATCAACCAAATTACTTTGAGTTACTTTTCAGTCCGATAAGAAGCTCTTGTTCTATGACTACTACACTAACTCTTTCAAAAATCATTTGACAAAACTTCTAAACTCGTAATCTAAAGCAAATGTAAATAACACCCTTAACTGAAGAAGGGTTCCAAACCTGCCAGAAACAAAGAAAATAAATGCAAGATTTATGTTGATGACATATTTGTCCATATTTACTTCTGTTGCATCTAAATATTTAATTTAATTTAAAAAGGCAATGTAATAAAATATGAAATAAAAAAAATCATAAATTTTTATCTATAATAACCATTTTTATTTGTAAACTGGACTAAAATAGAATTACAATAATCAAATTGACTAAAATTGAGTAAAGTAAATTTCTAACAAATCTTGCCCTTCAAAATAATTTCCTAATAAAAATTTTGGAAAACCTCAAAATCGTAAATTAAAGAAATTTTTAATATAAAAAGAAAAGTTTATTACTTAAAATTTTGGAATAATTAAAATGAGTAAATTTGGATTAAATCATTTTGATGCAATGCATTTATGATTTTGCTAAGAATCATAAAACAAGAAATATATTTCTTGTTTTAAGATTCACAGCGAAATCGTTAACCGATTGTCTATAATTAGAAAATTTAATTTTTAAACCAAGATTATGCAGTAGTGGTGTAGTGGCAGAGCGCTTGCCTCATAAGCACGAAGTTCCAAGTTTGATCTCTATCACATTTCTGGTAGCACTGCATTTGACTTGTTTTTCCACGCAGCAGCCTTGTTTGTCAAGGTTTGTGTTTCGGAGTTATAGAGTTGAGAGAGGGTTTTAATCTCAATTAAAGAAGCCTCCTTGACTGTGTGGTAGCCTTCATGGCCTTGGGGAGGTAAATTGAAATAAATAAAGAATTACATATATATTTAAAGAAAAAATATATATATATTTCTTATATGAAGAAATAAAATGCAGGTAGGAAATTTATTTAACAAGAAATATATTTTTTGTTTTAAAGAAAATATTTCTTACAAAGATAAGCAATTTCGCTGTGTATACATTGTGCCAACACACCTCAGAAGTAACAACATCAAAATATTTAAATAAAACTTGGTGTCAAAAAACAAAACAAATGAACAAAAATTAGTAGCTCTACATCCAAAGTAGCTATTAATTAGGTCCAAAAGGGTTGCTTCATAGCTTAATATAACGGTATCAATTTTCATTAGTGAATTTATAGCCACTATAGTAACGTATATTAAATGAAAAACTTTGAAAAAATTCAAGCAGTTAAGATTGTTAAACTATTGTACACAAAACATGAACTTAATTGAACTTTACATTTAAAACATTAAAAAAACCACTATAGATTTGATTAGATGAAAAACTTACTTTGAAAAAATATATTGAATTTTACATTTAAAACATTAAAAAAATACCATATATCAGCTTTCTTTCCATATTCAGTATTAAGAACAGTTGCATTAATGACCTCAGGACTCATCCAGTAAGGTGTTCCAGCATATGTTTTACATCCTGCATAAGAACGAATTGTCTAAAACATATAATTTCTAATGATTCATACGAATCATAAAAATAACAATCTACAAAGTTTCATTTTAAAAAGTTTCATCCTACAATATCTATATTAATAATCTTTAATTAAATTATTTCAATATCATTTTAATTCCAAAAAACAAAACAAAATCAAAAAAGCACAAAGAACAAACTCAAAAAATATTTTATAAATGAACCATGTTTAAAAATCAAAATAGTTGAATGATGTTGCTGGTTTGGTATTCCATGAAAAAACAAACACTTCAATGTTAATCATAAATTCCGATACACTTTTAAAAAGAATTACTGTAAAAATAAGTAACAGCTGTGTGTCAAACATAAAATGTATTTAATAAGCCACATTCATCATAACTGATAATTATATTACTAAAAAAAAACTTTAACTGTTTTGATAAGAACAATTGCCTTTTATTTAATAAAGAAATATAAGGAATGATATTAGATACAGTTTGCTACAATTAAGTCGCTCATTGCAGCATAGTGTAAACTGTATTGAAAGCATCTTTCCATCAATGATGTACCAGAAAACAAATTTAAATTGCTATTTTCTTATCATAAAATTCTTAAAACTGATACTTCACCTCTGTCTACAAATCTTTCCCGTCTGTTCATTTAAATAAAGTCTCTAATCATTTATCTTCCTACAGACAAATGTTCTTCAACATCTTGGATTCAGGCTGGCATAGAATCTTTTATTCCCTCTCGACACAAGTCAAGCCTCACTCTTCTCCATGGTTTTCCTTTAATTATACAGCTGCCAATTCTAATCGTAACCATTACTTTAATATCTATCGCCAGAACAATTCTTTAGAAAACAGACGTCTGTGTACAACTGCTAGAAACCATCATGAAAAAGTTTTGTCTAATGCCAAAGTCCACTATTTTCAGGTCAGAAAATCTTGTATTTTATGTCAAAAATTAGGTTCCAGAGACTTCTGGAGAATCTTTAACAGTGTCTATAATAAGGGCTGTGATTTCACCTATCTTCCATGGTTCAGGATTTGTTACCTAACCTAAAGGAAAAGTTTGTTTGCTAAGAACTTTTCATCAATTGAACCTCTTGATTCCACACATTCTACCTGTTCTATCTATTATTCTATCTGTTATTCTAGTTTCAATAAGTTTACGATTAAAAATTACAATACATTTTTACTTATGGAATATTTCTATAATACTTAAGAATTGATAAAACATATCCGAAAAGTGATCATTTTGAACAGTTTTTTTTATAACTTCTTTTATAAATTGGTATATGGTAGATATTCTATCTGTTATTCCACCTTTGTTGTACAGTTCAGATTTTGTCACCTCACCTAAAGACAAAGCTGAATTGTTTGCTAAGAACTTTTCATCAATATCATCTCTTGATTCCACTAGTTGCATTTTACCTGATATAGCCAAAAAACAGGTTGATCCATTGCTTGACATTTGCATCACTCCAGCTTCTGTATCTAAAGTGATTTCCTGCTAAGACTTTTCTTCAGCTTGTAATTTGGACAACAAACCTGTTATAGTCTTGCAGGAGTGTTCTCCGGATCTGTCGTCTATACTTTCAAAACTATTTAACAAGTGCTTATTAGAGTCTTGTTTTCCAGCCTGTCGGAAAGAGGTACCTGCTATTGCTATTTTCAAACATTCAGGAGAGCAATCTAACTTGTCTAACTACTGTCCTATTAGTCTTCTTCCTATCATAAGCAAGGTTTTTGCATCTTTAATAGGGATGTACTGGAATTCCAGCCGGGAATTCTAACTTTTAGGTGATTTCCATTCTGGCCGGAATTAAAACTTTTCAGGCCGGAATGCCAGAATTTAAAGACATGTGATACAGACTGTGTTAATTAAATCAAAGAATCATTGTTCTACAGGGCAATGAATAAAATATAGGTAAACCTTGGTAAAAAATACAAAATTCTTAAAAAAACTATGTAATTTTAATAGCAGTAATCAATTATGTATAGATTTTTAAAAGATTAATATTATTGTGGTGCAAAAAGAGTTGCTGTCCAGTTTTGGGCAACAAACTAGCTCTTTTTTCATCAAAAATGTTACCTGCCTCTGAGAATAGTATAGTCTCATTTTAAATGAAACTTTAATTTTAAACAATCAAAAAGTATAGGATGCTAATATAGAAAATATTTCAATTTTAATCTAAATGAAAAAATAGAAAACAAAGAAATAATTTTAAGTATAAATATTATGCAGGTTAAAACTTTTAATAAATAAAATTAAATTAAAATAAAAACAAAATATTAGATTTAAATGAAACAAGAACCATAGAACCATATATATATATATATAAATATATATAAATATATATATATATATATATATATATATATAATATATATATATATATATATATATATATATATATATATATATATATACTTATATATATATATATATATATATATATATATATATACTTATATATATATATATATATATATATATATATATATATATATATATGTATAAATATATATATATAT
This sequence comes from Hydra vulgaris, assembly GCF_038396675.1. NCBI lineage: Eukaryota > Metazoa > Cnidaria > Hydrozoa > Anthoathecata > Hydridae > Hydra > Hydra vulgaris. The sequence continues at coordinate 2,035,977 of NC_088933.1, forward strand.
ATATATTTATATTATAGGTTACAAATATTTATTATGTACCCACTATGGTGAGGTACAGGCCTTTACTTTCAATCTTGAAGGTAAAAAATTACATATGGGGTTGTCCATAAAGTATGTACGCTAGGGTAGGTCGATTTTAGCTTTTTTTTTGAATTTTAAGTTGCGTAATGTTGCAGTTACTGTGTCTAAGTTAGAAATGAGGTTTTGCCAAATCTCAAGTATCCTGGTTTAAAAATGGCTTGCGGATTTACATTTCAAGTCTTAATTTTGGACTAGCTTTGTTAAACTGTGAATTTCAAATGTTGAAATATTTTATTTTAAGTATAATAATCTCGTTTTAAAATATCTTGTTTCGAATTTATAAAGTAACCAATAAACGATTTCTTAAAAAGCGCAATTGTTTTAAGAAGCCAATAAATTTTCGCTAAATCGTTTACACGCATTTAAATTTAAATTTTGCAAATCTTTTTTGTATTTAAAAGTTCTTGTTTGTATTTAAAAGTATTATATCTTGTTTGTATTTAAAAATTAGTTTTAAAATTAAATATTAAGTATTAAAAAGTAGGTTCAAAAAAAAATCGCAAATTAAAGAAATTTTTTAATACCAAAGGTAAATACTTATGATTATTATATTTAGAGTAATGTTTTTACCTGTTTATACTAAATAATTTTTGTTTTGCAACTTTTCGAAGGAACTAATGGATTTACTTAATTTAGTCGGAGGAACTTATGGTTTTACTCAATTCCTGAATGAAAATGATGGGGGCCCATGACCCCCTAATTTTGAAAACGAGGGGGCCATGGGCCCCCTAGTTTTTTCAAAAAAGGGTTTTAATTCTTTATTTTTTAGCTAAGCTGATTTTTAATAGTAAGTTTTGATATTTTAGGTTTTTTTGGTGCTTTTACCCCTACTAAAAAGTCACGCTGTTACCCATGACTCTAAGTGATATACTTTAATATAGTTTACATTTATAATTAGTCCACGAGAAATGCCAAAAGTAAAGGCTACAATTACACGGATGAAAAGTGAAAAAAAATATTGTGGTGGCCCATGTGAATTATCAATAACAGATCCAAGCACTTTTAGACAGGTTATTCAGTATTATTACTACCTTGTTCATATAAATCCAAATGCAGATATCGTATTAGTGACTCAGCAAATAAGCAAAAACATAAAATCAATTTGGGCTACAGTAAACCCAAGTTTACCTCTTATAACGGATAAATCTATTAATAGGAAAGTTAAAGATCTTCTCGTACTTGTTAAGGATATTAATCGCAAGCACGGAAAAGCAAGCGCTAAAAGAAATCTTGATGCAAACTTAGACAAACTTTTTGATATTTCTGCATGTTCCTGTTCATTAGATGTGTTTCCCTGTAGTGACAGAAAAGTTTCATGCAATAAAGAAAATTGCATAGAAGAACATATTGTATGCCTTTGCTCTCAAAGTAATAAAGTACCTCTTGAAGACAGAGCTTATCTTCGTGATCAGAGGAAAAAAATTGGTCCAAAAGGTGCATATCAACTTTCTTCCGTTGATAGATTTTCTGTCAAAAGGATCCAAAGACTTGATAAAGAACGAAAAAAAATATCTCATAAGCTAGTTGATGAAGATGAATCCCTCATACGACACGTAAACTTAAATGAAGAAACAAGTGATTTAACCATTACGGAGGTAAATATTTTATAAATACATGAAAAATTTGTAGTAGATGAAACAAAAAGTATTTTATTGTATTAACTTTTTTTAGGATGAAGGTGAATGGAAACCAATAAATAATCCTATTGGAAAATACAACTTGGTTAAACTTCCAAGATTTGCAATGGAACTAGTCAGAAACGAGTGTTCGTCAAACGTAGGTGCAGCCCTTGCAAATGCTTTACTATATGACATAAAATATCTCCTGAAAAGTGATGTTGATATAAAAGATATTTTGATTGATAAATGCAAATTAGATAGGGCCAAGTCAAAAGTAAAAATTGTTAGTGAAGATGTGGACTCAGAACAAAAAAAACAGTTAATTTGTCTTGGGGTTGATAGCAAGCTCGATCAGATAACTAAAACAAGTAAAGTAATAAACTCACCTCAAGGTGAAGTGCTGAAGAAATGCATTAAACCTGAACATCACCTCACATTTACCTATGAAGATGGAGAATCGAGTGGAAATTATTTGACTCATAGGACGATTCCTGTCACTGGTGCTACAGGCTTAGTTCTTGCTACCGAAACGTTCAGTGTTTTACAAGAACATAACAGTTTGGAAAGTATACAAGCTGTTCTTCTTGATAATGCTGCTACCAATACTGGACCAATAAGTGGCTTAGTTGTAAAACTAGAAGAGTTTTTAAAAAGAAAACTACATCTAATTGGATGCGCCTTACATCAAAATGAACTTCTGTTACGAGCTCTTTTTGTGAAACTTGATGGTGACACAACCGGGCCAAGTAGCTTCAGTGGTCTACTTGGCAAAAGATGTGCTGAAAACATTCAGGATAGAAATCAAGTTTCGTTTGAATGTATTGAAAATCCAATTGTAGATAAATATATTCCAGAAGAAATACTAACAGACCTTAGTTGCGATCAAAGACTTTTATTTGAATATTGCAAAGGAATAGATATTGGTAAAGTTTCTGATAAATGGGCTGCCTATAAAATTGGACCGCTTAACCATGCAAGGTGGTTAACACTAGCTATTTGCCTTCTTTGTTTGTATACTAGAGATAGTCAACCAACCGTTTCCTTAAAAAAACTTGTATATTTTATTGTTCAGGTTTACGCTCCAGCGTGGTTCGAAATAAAAAAATCTTCAAAATTTCACGAATCCCCACGCCTTATTTTTTCTACTATTACTAGAATAAATAATCTCCCCTTTGATGATGTTAAACATATTGTTAAAAAAAACATTAAAAACAACGCATTGTGTCTAAAACCTGAAAATATTCTTTATGCTATGATAAAAGATAATGACATCAATATACGAAACTTTGGTTTTCAAATCTTACTGGCTCTAAGGCAAAGGTATTTTTTTTATAATTAACTAAAATAAATTTAAAAAAAAGACACATAAAATGTGGTAATTGCCTTTGATTTATATTTATAGAGTAAACAACAAAAGTTTGGAAGTAAAATTGAAGAAAATTCCGGAAATTAATTTTAATGCTAATCATTGGTATGAGTTGGTTGACATCATCAATACTAAATTTTCGGAGCCCCCAACAACACAAAATTTTTCAATTGAGCAAATCCAATATATGATTGACAATAATGTTGAACCTGAAATCCCCGACTTTCCATCTCATTCCCAGAGTGTTGAGCGAGCGGTAAAACTTGTGTCGGAAGCATCCCAATATGTCTATGGATTCGAGAATCGACACAGCTGCATTTTAACTAAACTACTTAGCAGGAAGATGCGTAAACCATATGTTTCAAAAGGGCATTATTTCCATTCTTATGATGATATTTTTTAATTAAAAATGTTTTCCTAAATATATATAACCATGTTCAAAATGTTTTAAATTGTAAAAATAATGTTTATTTTGATATTCTTACGTAAATATAAAAATAAAAGTTTCGCTTTTTAAATTTTCAAATAGTTAACAAGTTGTTATAAAATTAGCTTAATTGTTATAAATTATTATAAACTTAAATCATTCAGAAATGCAGTTAATTAAAAAAAAAAAAATGAACATATTTGAAACGTCAATTTTTGCATATAACGCCTTTTAAGGTGTTTTATCGCGTAATCGTACAAATCTTTGAATTTAAATCCGCAAGCGATTCTTCATCCAAAATCTCTCAAATTTTGAGAGTAATCATATTTTAACTGTCTCCAACTACTGCAATATTACGCAATATGCGGAATTAAAATCGACCTACCCTAATGTACGCTTTTACTTCAAATCTCTACCCCCCCCCCCCAAGCATTTTGCTCTACACTTTTTTAAGTATCCCTCACTTCCTTTAAATTTCCTACGCTTTTAACCTACCTACCTAATATTTCATAATTTTTTTTTTCAATAAAGTGTCTCCTTACTTTTATAGTTAACCTCCTGCCCCCATCTTATATACGCCATTTGCAGACCCCCTCTTCGCCTCCGAGAGTGCATACTTTATGGACGATCCCTAAGTATAATTCTCGTTCCAGCCGAAATTTCATTAACAATATGGATTTGATCTTCTCAATCTACTGCTGATTAGTTAGCAGTAATAACTGATAGGTTTTATTGTGCATTAGACAGATGTGGAAAGGTTAAGCCTAGTGCTATTGATAATTCTAAAGACTTTGATAAAGTTTGGCATAATGGTCTTCTCCATAAACACTCTTCTTACTGTGTATCGGATATCATCTTTAAGATTATTGAATCCTTTCTTTCCAATCATAGTATAAAAGTTGTCCTCTATGGACAGTACCCTTTGTAATTTCCTGTAACTTTAGAGGTTCCTCAAATTAGTCAGATACATCAGTCCTTCAAAAAACTTAACATTTTAACATTTCCAGCGTTAGTAAAGTATGCTAATCTTCTTTTTGTTTTTGACTCCTTAAATAAAAATTTACCATCTTCCATTTACAAACTTATTCACAGAAAGTAGACTAGTACACTCCAACTCTACTAGAAATATATATAATGGAAAACTGAATATACCATCTTTTAAAACCCAGAAGTAAGATAAACTTTCAATTGTTTATCAGTGTGTCTGTGAACAGAGCAGAAGCCTTGTATGCTTTTTAAATGAGTCCAAAAAACTACATCCTAAAATACCTTTTCTCCATCTTAAACAAAATCAATTTAAAAAAATTCTGAAAAACATTTTATTCTCAAATTTAATGAATTATTGAGTGACACTATCATAAGTCGTATGAGTAAACTTATTAACAACTATCATAAGTCCTATGAGTAAACTTATGAACAACTATCATAAGTCCTATGAGTAAACTTATTAACAAAAGTAAATAGATAAAATAAAAAGTATCTCTACTTGTATCTGTTTTGATATACCAAAGTCAGCAAGCTTGCAGTTCCCATGTAAATCTAATAATATATTGGCACCTACAATAAAAGAGAATTTATTAATTCCAAATTTTTTATAAAAATAATTTATGACCATAGAAAAAAAATTATAATATAAGTTGGGATTTAGAATCTGCTTATCATTTGAAGTATATGTCAAAATTCTGGAGTTTTTTTTAAAAAAACCTTTAACAGTATCATTAAAAGCAAGTCTAACATTTTATCTCTTATACATGGTTATGAGATCTGGGATCTAATTACTTCTCTTTTTATGATGAGACAAGATAGCTAAAACTAAATATCTACTTAAAAGGAGCTTTTCCACTAATTTATCTATTAAATTTAATGTTAAAAACCCTAACCACTTAAATTATGAGAGAACTTAGCTTGAACATAAAGTACTTGTTGCACTGAGCAATAAGCATATAATAAATTTCCATTAAGACAAGGTGTTAGCAAAGAGCACTTGTATCTAGCCTTAACAATGCAAACAAAAAGTACTAACAGGGACAACCATCCACGCACAACATTGTGAACACTCTGAGCTACCACATGCAATACAAGTTTTCTTTTAAATAATTTTAAATATAATAAAGGTGTAGTAATAAGATTAAAATAAGATTTAAAAAAATTTTAAACTAAGTTTATTACGCATATTCCTGATTCCCTGAACACTAAGTTCCTGGGCACTAGATCTATTATTTTAAATACTGTTTTCAATAAAATGATTTGAGAGAAACAAATTTAAATTTATAAAACTTTTATTTAACTAAACTAAAAAATTTAACAACCTTGATTGTTTAAATAAAAATAAAAAAATAAAAAAAATAATATACAAGCTTGTTAATAAAATAACATAAAATATAAAAACGTTAATAAAACACAATAAGATTTTTTTTTTTTAATAAAATATGTTACTTAATCTAATTTTTATCACTAATAATCCAGCTGCATGAAAAAATTGCTTACACTGGAAACTTGTTGATGTCATCCTGCACATTGAACAAAACTTGTTGAAAAGATCTCATCCTGTACACTGAACAAAACTTGTTGAAAAGATGTCATCCTGCACATTGAACAAAACTTGTTGAAAAGATCTCATCCTGTACACTGAACAAAACTTGTTGAAAAGATGTCATCCTGCACATTGAACAAAACTTGTTGAAAAGATGTCATCTTGTACATTGAACATAACTTGTTGAAAAGATGTCATCCTGCACATTGAACAAAACTTTAAGAGATGCAGCTCTCTTTCAAGTCATTTTTTTAAACCAACCTATCTTTGAAACAGCAAAAAATGTTGTCACAAATTTTCAACTCAAAATTCTACTATTTTAGCATTTGAGCTAGAATTTAAAAACTTAGGTATTTGAAATTGAAGTCCAGTTTAGAACCCAAGTTTTTTTGTTCTTCTGATGAATATTAACCTTTATGTACCTACTAGTTTTTAAATATACCCCAGTGGGCACAAGTATGTTCATTGTATGTTCTGTGTACGTCTAAAACTCGTCCATTTGTCCATGAACTAAAACTGAACCTTCAAAAAAGATATATGGCAAAGGAAACTGCTGTTATAGTATGGGAATGAGCTTGACTTCTCTTGATGCTACGTAATAAACAACAAGATAAGCACTGTCTCTCTTTTTCCTTGTATTAAAAACTTACATTTATTACATAATTATGGCTATTTTTGTTTGTGAATATGAAACTACATTTTTGCTTTTTTAAATGATACAATAAAAATCTTTACGATTAAGGTACAGTGGTGTAACATTGACACATCTTTACAAAAAAAAATTTTTCTCTAGCATGCAACAAAAAAAATTTGGTATCCAACATTTCTAAGTGTTTACTAATGATATTGCTGTCATAAACTGTTAAAAATTTTAATTTTTTGTGTAATATTATTGACAAATTATTATTTTTGTTCCTGTAATTTGAATGTCAATGTTAACCTCTTTCTGGGGTAACTTTGACAGTAGAATGCTTTAAATGTTCCAAAAGTACCACTTCTAGTCATTGTGGCTATGTTGTTTTCTACTTGAACATTTTTCGAAAAGACTGCGTTTTATTAAATTTAATTGAAATAATGAGTTCATAGTATATACTTATATAATTAATAAGTATATACTTATAGTATATTAATTATAATTAAATAAAAGTTTCTGATTAAGTATAAAGTAAAAAAAACATTGCTTTGTCAGTTAAAATGGTGGAGTAAACTATTAGCTCCTTGTTAGTAGATGATAAGCTATATATTTGAAGTTAATTAAAAGAAGTGCTTAATTTGCTGTGTTAAGTTTGCCGATTAATTAAGGAAATCAGAGATTGATCTTGTATATAATATAAACATTTTAATGCTATTAGCCAAGTTATTTTGTTCTTGTTTTAAAAAATATATATATTTTTAATTATTAGTAAAATACTAATGTTTAAATTATTTTAGATAGCATGCCAAAGTATACAAAAGATGAGGTGCACCAGTCTATTGGTAATGTTCTAAAACATGCTTCCAACAGTAAAGATAGTGGTGGGCGTGGCTGTAGAGCAGAAGGAGAACAAGATTTTTATAATAATAAATCTCAATAATCTTTAATGAGTGGTTTTTATTTTTAGTTTTTGTTGATATTTTAAACTAAATGGTGTTTTAGTATTTTGAAAAAGAAAGTTTCAAAAATACATTTTTAAATAAACTTTAGTTCAGAATAAGCTTGTAATTAGGTTTTTTTAAGTCAAATTTGTACTTTCAACTTTAAATTCTAATTTACAATGTAAATTCTGATATAAAATTTGGAAATGCAGTATACATTCAAATATGGATGTACATTAAACATTCAAATTTAGACATACATTGTATGTTCAAATTTGGACATAAATTAGTGTTTTCAATCTGAACCAAATCTGAACTAAAATTAAGAATTCCGTTAGGACATCTTTTGTACACATCCTTGTTTTTGAAAAGCTTTTTTAAATTGAATTTATGTTCAAAACACTTAGTTACCCATGGATTACAACACAATAATTAAACCCTTACGGGCAAGGCCAAATAGTATTTAAAAACTTTGGCATATATATAAATCTGGCATATATAAAATTCACCGAATGGTCACACACGAGCAGTGAACGCCTGAGGGAAGAAATGAAGTACATTAGAATAAAGAAGAATTATTTTTCGAACAAAGCATATTTTGACAGTTGTCAAGACAAAATTAATAGAGGAATATTTAAAAATGAATAAGACAGACAATGCACTTAAACAGTACTAACAATAATAATAAACAATAACTTGTTTTATAAACACTAATATGAACAAAAATATACAAAAAATATGTCACCAAAGAAATAAATAAATAAATAAAATATAACAAAAAATTGATTAGAAAAATAAAAAGTATGTATGCAACAATGAAAGGCCTAAGAATGGAAAAAAAAACATTAATGCTAATGTGTAAACATAATTTATGTAGCGATTAAGTAATAAACTTCTCCTCAGCGTCTATTATTACTGGCGTTTTGATGAGGATCAGCACTTATAACTAGTTTATCCCATCAGACAAATGTCATTGCCACTTATGCTTTACCACGCAACTTACGCCCACTCCATACTGCAGTAAAAAAGGATTCACTACAAATAGCCAAAACCCAACCATACCCAAATTTGTAAAATACTAATATTTTTTTGATGAAATGATATGAAAAGTGTAGATCTACTGCACAATATAAACAAAAATAATTAATTAAATCACTTACCATACCACTGGTTGAAAAAACTAAGCACAATAAATTAAAATTAAAATAAAAACGCCAGAAACAAAACTAAAACAACTAAAGTGTGCAAACAGAAAACACTAATAAATTTTCCCCTAAGACCATATAAACCACATAGGTACTTCAAGCACAAATGAACCAAAAACAATCAAATGGCAATATACCTTATTAAAAACCCTTTCAAAGTTAAATAAAACACAATAGTCTTCAAAAAAACTCTAACGCTGTCATAGATACTTCATTCAAACCCTGTAGGATATAAGATATTCTCTTAATAATAATAAAAGATGAAAATTGTGCATGTGAAAATTAAAACAAAGCTGAGTAATGAATGTAAGATAATATAGCATAAAAGTTCCTTGATAATAGTAATAACATGAAAATCAGCGGATAAATCATATATTAAAAAATATTGTAATAAGATTAACTAAATACTAAAATAAGACCAGATAAATTTAAGCCAAATGAGTGGTTAAAAAATTATTTTGGGTGATATAACAATAATATGTCGTGATATAAAAACAATATACGAAGCGGGAAAAAATATTGTTTAGAAGTCAAGTCTTCTCGACGGTCTGAATTAAAGGTAACTTTGAGACCATATCTAAATCGAAATTTCAAAAAAAATAAAGTTTTTCTACTGTCCGAATTAAACGTAATTTTGAGACCATAACAAAACAACAACGAAAAGACTGTGTACTGGTCAATTAATGTCAAAATCTAATGACATTAATTGACTGGTAAATCAATAAAATAATAAAACTAATAAACCACCAACAAAACTATAGTAAGAGTTTAACCCTACTTTAAACTGCTGTTTCTCCCACATATTTAAAAAGTGCAACTTCTCTTTTGTAAAATTTAATTTAAAATATTTTTATTAAGATAAAATTAGTCTTGCCTACCCAATCATTGCTTTGCTAACCTAATTCTTGCCTTATCCAACTATTTTTTGCCTTTCCAACTTTAGATTAGAAACTTTCCAACTTTAGATTTATTTTAGTAAATCAAACAAAACTTGCATTGAATTTCAATACATTCTAATTTTTTTTAGAACTAATTGTGTAAGTAATCAATTGAGTAACTAATTGTGTAAGTAATCAATTGAGTGACTAATTGTGTAAGTAATCAATTGAGTAAGTAATTGTGTAAGTAATCAGTTGACTAACTAATTGCGTAAGTAATCAATTGAGTAACTAATTGTGTAAGTAATCAATTGAGTAACTAATTGTAAAAGTAATTTAATCAAATCATTAAAACTTTGATGACACTTCCAGCAGCTTAAAATTTTTTTTATTAGTATGATAAATTATATTCATTTCCAGAACAAAGAAAATAGCATCATAAATTTAGATAAATTATCAAATTTTGTTTTATGAAGGTTCTAAATATCAAAATAATCTCATAACATGATTTTAGCAATTCAACTTTGTGTAAATTTTGAATGTTTCCTCTAAATAATCATTAAATGAAATAAATATAATCATTATTTTAATTTAGTTTGTTTTTTCAATTGGGTTTAGATTATGTTATATCCGATGCATATATAATATTCATTTATTTTAAAGTTATAATTTTATAACTTTGAAAAAAATGAGTTTTTAGGACCATTTCATGTGCATTTAAAATTTGTTTTTAAAATGGTGTTTAAAATTTAATTTTAAAATCTAATATTGTAAAAAACAAAAACTTAGAAAATTTGATTTTGGACAGCAAGCTACAAACACATTTATATTTGAGATTTTTCTTTGATTATTTTAATAATGAAAGAAATAAAATTCATTGATTATAAAGAATATTTTTTTAGACATGTTAAGACATGTTTAGACATGTTTTTTAGACATTAAGGTGTGCCTTACATTTAATTTTCATGTTAAGGTTTGCCTCACATTCATTTTTGATTTGTAAAAAATAGCAGAGAAATATTGAATATTTAATGTTTTCAATGAAGATATTGTGAAAACTGATGTTAAACTTTTAAATAAAGATATTGTCAAAATGTTTTAATAGAAAGAACACTTTTGATTACACTATTACTGTATTAATAAATGTAAACTTTAACAAATTAGAGAAGAAATCAACATCTATTTGCTAAAGGAGATAGTGATTTTAACCTCACTGATAAAGTAATTGTGAAAACCTACCAGAAAAATGTGTTCAAGAAGAATGTCTGTGTTATTATATTCACTTCACTGTCAATACACTAAGTGTATTTACAGCAAAGCGAGTATAATAACATCTGTGAGTGAATAAAAATAGCATCTGTCCAACCTGAAATTTTAATGTCTAAAAACATCTGTGCAAAACGTATACAAATATTACAGATGTGGTAATGCAATAGTGGTAGAGTGCTCGCTTCATAAGCAGGAGGTTCCATGTTCGATCCCACCATGCCCTGGTAGTGCTGCATTCAAACTGTTTCTCTGCGCTGTGGCCTTATTTATCAAGGTTTGTGTATCAAAGTAAAATAAAAATAAAAATAAAATCATAATTGTTTAATAAAAAACATTTAATTAAACATTGAACTAACTTTTAATATCCCTGTGTATAATACTTTTATTGTGTAAGTACTCCAATCCACATAGAATTTGATAAGATTTTTCTGATGCTGTCTTCTCATCTAAAGCACCCTCATTTGATATTTTTTCATAAAGAGATCCCTTAAAAAAAATTATTATATATTTATATATATATTTATATATATATATATATATATATATATATATATATATATATATATATATATATATATATATATATATATATATATATATATATATATATATATATATATAATTCATATGTATATATATATATATATATATACATATATACATATATATATATATATATATATATATATATATATATATATATATATATATATATATATATATATATATATATATATATATATATATATATATATACATAAATATATATCTATATATATGTATATATATACATAAATATATATATATATATTTATATATATATATATATATATATATATATATATATATATATGTATATATATATACATATATATATATATATATATATATATATATATATGAGGATGATGAATGCTGGATCTTCTTGACTCTACTCATATATATATAAATATATATATGTATATATATTTTTAAATATATATATATATATACTTATATATATATATATATATATATATATATATATATATATATATATATATATATATATATATATATATATATATATATACAGGGTTGCCACTATAATTTTAAAGTTTTTCTGTGATTTTTCCCTGAGTATTCCCTGAGTAAAGTACATTCTTCCCTGAGGTTAGTTTTTTTGAATTCCTTGAGTTTTCCCTGACTTTTCTATATTCTTTCAGGTTCATCAATGGACTATTATTTTCCTTACTTAAACACAATCTTAATATTTGACCAACTAAAACTTTTACAACAACACCTACATCTTGCAAACTTATAATTATTTGTATTAGCATAATATTTTTGAAAAAAAAAAATTATTTTCCCTGAGTTTTCCTCGAATTTTATAAAAATTTGAAAAAATCCCTAAGTTTTCCAGGTTTTCAACCATACTCTGCAAAAATACAAATATCAACACTAACTCCAGAATAAGATCACTCCCAAAGTCTGCAAAATTTTTAAACATATCTTTAAATTTTAATTTTAATTTTTTAATTTCCTTATACAAGAAGTCAGAAAAGTAAAAACAAACAAAAAAAAAATTGCAAATTTACATAAACCATCATCAAAAAAGGAAACTGCTTTTCTGTGAAACCATTAATCTTATTATTATGCTTTTAATAAAATAATGAGTCAAACTCAAATGATCCTTGGCACAAAAGATTTTGTGTATATAAGGTACAAGCAACACATACAAAAATCACTGATATTGATTAATTTAAGAAACTTCAAGTAGCATTTAAACAACTTAAAGTTGAATTTTTTAAGTTATGCAGCTTAAGACAGTTATAACCGTGAATAACCACAAACTTGCCTAGCACTCACAGTGTTTGTGTCTGTACCTACCATCAGAATGTTGAAATGTTGGCTGATGCTCTTAAAACTGACAAAGACTATAGAGAATCAATGAGAGCGATTGTTTGCAATAGGACTAATGCAGAGTGCATGTTACATTGAGGTTTAGTATGCCCTGGTATTACCGCTTTAATTTAAACATGTTTCCACTGCAAAACTCCAGAATTCTTGTAGCCATCCACTGCTAGAAGTTTAAATTACCTTTACAGTGTCAAAAAACACAAACAATCAAAAGAAGATGAAATTCTCTAAAGGAGGACAGGAAGCTTAGAACTTGTAATTTAAGTCTCTGAACATTTTTTATATCTAGAATAAATGCTCATTTATTTGAAATATCTTTTTACATTTATATTTCATAATTAAGCTTTCCTAAGTTAAACAATAAATTTAAAAAATGATAACACATCTAATGTAAAAAAAGCTACTTGTATTAACTGGAACAAAAAATTAGTTTTGACTTGGAAACTTGGACAAAAAAACAAGATCAAACAAACATTTTATAAAAAATCAATAAAAAAAAATTTATTAACTCCTTCCATGAACTCCATTGCAATAGATATTGTTGTGTCAGCATAAAAAGTACCATAGTATTTCACAATTCGTTCATGGTTTAATTTTTGAAAAAGTAAAACTTCATGTTGAAACTTTTCAATATCTTGTTTTGCCATAGCATTATTGTTAATGTTTTCAGTCTCAACACATTTCACAGCTAGCTTTTTGCCTGTATTTTCATTTATGCAGAGGTAGATCTAAAATAGAACAAAATTAATATCAGACACTGATTATAAAAAAATTAAATTACACAGGCAAATCATAAATGTAGTTAAGCACAGTAAAATAAATAGTGTTAAGACTTTCATTTTTTAGAGCAATTAGAAAGAGCTGAAGAGCTTTTTAGTCATATTCTATTTTATTTTATTTATTTTTTTAGTCACTTTAATTTTATTTGTTGTTATTAGGTTAACAAGTAAAAATAAGAATAAAATTTTTCAGTCAAACTGATACTGATAGGTCCTTTGATATCAAAAAATCTTTCTAAAAAAAACATAAATAAAAATTGCATTTACTTTTAAAAAGTACAATTTAATGTATCACACATAGAGGATTTATAAAATGATGCAGAATTATTAATTTTCTTACACCAGTGATGTATATTTATAATTTAGAAGACAATGGAAAATATATTAAAGTTCAATAGGAATCAATAGGAATCATAGGAATGGGACAAAAATGTAACTTATTTAAAATGAAGCTGTTTTCAAACCTTAAAAGTAACTATCAATACATAAAAATTAGTTATGAAGATAGTTCGAAAATAATATAAATTAAAATAAACATATAGAAGGAATTCAAATAAAATTTCTTATCTGCAGGGCAACACTACGCAAAACAAAGTTTTTAAAGATGTTGAAAATTGCAATGAGTAGCAACTATTTGCTGATTTAGCACAGTACAAATAATAACTGCTTTTATAACTCCCTTTTATAGGATGAAATAGCATGAGTAACAAGACAATTATTTATTTTACTGAAAAAAAAATTATTTATAACAAATATTTGCTATTGATATAATCATTTTTGATTATATCAATAGCAAATATTTAAGTCCTAATCATTTTTGACTTTCCTTCAAAATTCTTATTTTGATATATTTTAAACTAAAAAAGTTTGTATTTTTATGTGTAAAAGATCATGTTTTTTTGCAGACACGTGTGATTTTCAAAATTTATATATATGTATATATATATATATATATATATATATATATATATATATATATATATATATATATATGTACAAAAGTAGTTGACACTTGAATATAGTGTGTTGCAAATACTGGCTAAAAAGTGAAGAATTAATATAAATATTAAAAATATTTAAAGCTTTAATGTTTTTAGATGTCACCCAATAAAATATGGGTCTGATAGGCCCTAAAAGAGACTAACTCACAGATCAATCCATGGTTTAATCTTAGGAAAAAAAACTTTTCTTTATCTATTAAACACAGTTTATTACTAAACCTTGTCTTTTTGTAGGTTATGCTAATTAAAATTGATTGCAAATTAAAGTTGCTACCATCCTGATGGTTTATTTATGATGTTTCAGATACATTCATTCCGGGTAACTTTGTATGCTTTGTGCTAGTTTTAACTCCATGTAATATGTTTTACAAACCAAATAAATATTTTTGCATAAAGAGTGTTCTAATGATCTCCTTTTTTTAGATTTTTATAATTTGGCAGTAAATTTTTACGAAAACAAAGTTCAAGTAATGATTCAAAGTTACACTTGCATTTAGGGTAACATTGAATACTATTAAACTGAATGTCAATTTTAATCTTTTTATTCTAAAAAGTTGTTTAGATTTCTTTGCATTGCTTTAAAATAACTTTTAAATACATCTAATAAGAATATTTTCACAGTAAACATACAAGTTATTCAATAAAATAATGCAAATCACTAAATAAACTTGTTGATCAAATTTTAAGGTTTTTTGAAATTTGAAAGAAACAGTTTTTAAGACGTATATAAGTCATAAACATCATTTACTATAAAAAAATTACAGTGCTTACAAAAGTTAAAAAAAAAATTACAGGTTTACAAAAATTTACAAATGATCAAAGTTAAAATATCTAAATGTGAATAAAATTAATGCAACTCTGCAACCAACATGTTATTATTTATTGTTTACACACTCTCAAAAAAATTGAGAATGACTCATTTGGAATGTTTCCAAACAATTTATCAGCAATTTCAATTATTCTGATTTGGCCAGGGTATAAGTTCTTTTATACCAAATGAGAAAAAATGAATTTTCACAAGGTGTTGATTTTTTGGTGTTAGTACTTTTTTAAGACACAAATTTTTTCAATATTATACTTTGATATTAGTTGTCTTGTTCAACTTGAAAAATCACAATCAATTTTTTCATTTGATTTCATTTTTTTATTGTCACAATTCATTAGGCTAAGTCACAATAAACTCTTTTATAGCAAAACTATAATCTTCGAAAGCATGTGCATTGTAATTGTTTACTCGTTTCAATAAAAGAACTGCATAATTTTTAGATGTAAAACTTCAATAAAGTGCTAATTGTCACCAATAACTTGATAAACATCAACATATTTCTTAAAAAATTATCCAATATTGAGTTAAACATCAATTTTTCACAATATACCCACGTTGTACATCTTTTTTTTTTTTTTTTTTTTTTTAGATTATTCACCTCCCCAAGGCCCGAGGGGGGCCACTACAGTCGAGGAGGCTACTCATTTTTTTTTTTTTGTGTGTTCTTATTTTTATTTTATTTTTTTTTTTTTTAGTTGTTATTCGTGGTACAACCCTCTCTCAACTCTTTAACTCCGAAACACGAACCTTTCCGAGCAAGGCCGCTGCGCGGAGAAACTAAGTTGCGCGCGGTACTTCCAGGGACGTGGTGGGAGTCGAACTCCGAAATCTGAAACTACTCCATTTATTTTGTTCTCTAGGTTTTGAATAACTGAAAAATATGACAATATGAAAGTATGACAATATGAAAATAAAATCCTGTTCACGTTTCCTTGAAATTCAAAAAAGCACCTTTTTTTTTTTCCAACAATGGATATATGTCAAGATAAAGCTAACACCATTTTCAACCTAATTGGCAATCTTTAAACTATTGTTTTGCTTTTTCCGCTATCATCCAGATTTTGACAAAACTTTTTTAAGTCATTAACACCAAATGGTATTCCTTTTATACTTACATCAAGTATGTGATTTTTAAAACAATATTCCTAATCAATACTAAAGACAATATGGTGTCCAAGTGATTTACAGTGTTTATATTTTAAATTATAATTTTACAATATTTATTTTGTACCAGGATGAATTCTCAAATATTTTCTTGACATTTTTGAACGCTAAAAATACAAAGATAATTGCTATTATTTATAAAAATTATTTATTAATAGTAATCAATAAAAAAATAATAAAGATTATTAATAGCAAAATTTATAAAAATAGCCATAAATATTAAAAATTAAAATATCAAAGTATGTTAACAATATTTTGATTAGTCTACTACAGTAAAAAGATATCTCTTATTTATTATGTACAATTGCAATGTTACACAGACAGCAAGAAAAGCATTTTTGGGTAAAATTATTTAAAGTTACCCAGATTTTGGTTATATTTTAGCTTAGTGGATATATATATATATCTCTTTTGTAGCAAAAAACATGTAAGTTCATATCATTTTGAGTTTTTATTCTGAGTTAATATTCAACAAAGGATTCAATAAAATACAAAAAATCTTACCTGATATTTATAGTATAATACATAATATCCACAATACAAAATTTTATTTACCTATGGTAAATCTTTTGTAAAAATAGTACTTTATTTAATAAACATCGCATAAAAAAAAGCATTAAAACATTTTTTATCATTAAAGTCTCTTTTTCATATTATGCAAAAATCTTTGAATGATGAGATCTGTGACATCACATCATGTGGAATCTATCACATCATCAAAACCAATATGATTAAAATCTGAGTCATGATATCTTTTTATTGTGATTTTTATTGTGAACTAATCTGAGATTTTATTTGAGTATAAAATTAACAATTACATATGCTGACATCATCAGATATTTATAACTTTTCATTTTAAAAAAAGTGTTTATTAAAATTGAAATTTTAATTAGTTACACTGTAACAGTGTCATGTATCATATATTCTAGAACATTTTTCCATAAAAATTATAAGTTCGTAATTGACATTTTTTTAATAGTGTAACTTACATTATTAAAAAAATATCAATTACAAACTTATAATTTTTATGGAAAATGTCCTAGAATATATGATACATGATACATGTAGAATATATGATTGGTCGCATGCCACAAGATTTAGTACTAAGTTAAGTTTCACATTGCTTCTAATAAATATTTGCATATATTAAGTCATCACTGTATTTTTAAAGTTTGTCTTCCGTCTGTATATTTCATTAATAATAACGAGATAAAGGAAAAGTTAAAAGCTCAATTTTTTTTTATTTAATAGAGAGTAGAGAGCAAAAATATTTGTGACATACTCTGGCTTTGAATATTTAAATAAATCAGTCAATATATGTACGATCTGCTATGTCAATACAAACATATAAAAACTAATTGTTTCATAAAACACATAAAAACATTTAAAGAAATTATGGAATACTCTACTTTTACTTCCAATATTATGCAAGTAAAAGTATAATATAACAAATATTATAAAAATAGAAAAAGTAAAATGTAACACATAAACAGATAAAAATTTACCTTTCCAAATGCACATGACCCTAATTCTTTTACTTTTTTTAACATAGGTATGTTACTTTTGATATTTAATTCATCCATATCTAAAGCAAAAATGTAAAAATGTGTACTTATCTAGGCTCGTTTATTTTATTGTTTGTTTTATCATACTTGCATCCTATGCATCCTTATTTATACTATCTATCCATGTAAAAATGTATATTTATCTTATGCATCTATATCTAATCCACATATAAAAATTAAAATCCACAGAAAATATTTGGAAATTGTGTTAAATAGATATAGTAGGATCATATAAAATAATCAATACATCAACTATCAATACAGACAGAACAAACAGACAGTATTTTAAAGGAATAACAAAACAAGAAGAAAACACAGAATAAAAACAATGAAATAGAAGAATTATACTGACAAAAATAAAAAGATGAATCTTATTATTAGATAAAGCCAAGGGTGAATCTTTGACTTTATCTAATAATAAGATTAAAACCATATCTACTATCATCAATTAGCTAGATCTGAGTAAAAAATTGTGGTTGTTTGCTGTCAGCATTTGTTTACAGCCAAGGACCCCTACTAACCATAACTTTTATGTTAAAAAAATGTAATGATGCTTACAACAATTTAAATCAAAAGTTGCATTCATCTCTCATTCTTAGAATACAATAAAAGTGCACAGATATAAAGTACTGGTAAAAATTATAGCACAAATGTAAATTAAAAATTGAATGATAAAAATTTAATGAAGGGTTGAGTGAAAAGTTATAATCATTTTTTTTTCTAAAGAGTAACATTTTACTTTTACAAAAATGAATGAAAATTGATAATACATTTAAAGTTAACATGTTTTAAAGTTCACTTAAGAATAATACAGAAAAATAAGCTGGTCAAAATTATAGCACATAGGAATTTGATTTAATATGAAATGTTGGATCATTTAGCTCTAAAAATTCAAAAAATACAATCTGAAAAAGAATTTACCAATTTAATGCAAAGATCAATTAAAGTCTTTTCCCAAAATATCTTGAGTTGCATCCTTTAAGTGATTATTGTTGCTAAAGTTGTAATTTTTAAGCTTTTTGTCAATAATTGACCAAAGATTTTTGATTGGATTTTTTTGATTCTGAAGCTGAAGATTGTTATCTTATGTGTTGTCTTGCATAAGATAATAATCTTCAGCTTCAGAATCAAAAACTAACTCCATATAGTCAGGTAATTCAGCAATAACTTCTAAATAACGAAAAGCATTCAAACAACCTTTGTAAAACTTCAATAAACCTATTGCATTTGCAGAAAAAACATCCCCATACAGAAATAGTTCCACTCCCACTTTCTGCTTTTGTTGTAAAATTAAGTAATAAATCTTTTTCATTAGGAACACGACATACAAATTTACGATTACAACTTTCTACTTATGACTTCAAAATGTGATTTGTCGTTAAATGCCAAATAAAGCCATGATTTCGAGTCCAATTAACATAGTTTTACACCAAGTGAGTCTCTTTTTTTTCTGAGCCTTATTTTGATAACAACATTGTTTCTGTATGTAACTTGTCAACCCTTTTCTTACAAATGATGATGAACTGTTCTTGCATTAATGGTTTTTTCAGCATTTAACTCCATTGCAATTTTTTCTACTTGAATCAGAACAATTTTTTTTAGCATGTGTGTAGTATATATATTACTATATACCACTATATATAGGTCTTTTGTAGAATTAGGGCATCTACGATGTCCTTGACCTAGTTAATTTTTTATAGGTAAATTCAATTTAATTTTATCAGTAATATTATAGACAAATTTTCTGGAAGTTTTAGCACATTTAGCAATATCAGCAATATTAAATTGCTGATATTGCTAAATATTATAAATGAAATATTATAAATGAAATATTATAAATGAAATATCATTCACAACAATGCATCAATGCATTTAATCATACACACTGTCAAAATCATGTATGAATGTGAGTGACCACTTTTTGTATGTTTTTAAAATTGTTTGTTTCTAAAATCAAT
The DNA here is from genome assembly GCF_038396675.1 of Hydra vulgaris. NCBI lineage: Eukaryota > Metazoa > Cnidaria > Hydrozoa > Anthoathecata > Hydridae > Hydra > Hydra vulgaris. Next base: position 2,056,122 of record NC_088933.1, read on the forward strand.
AATAAACAAAATTTTTAATTTTATGTGCACATTTTAAATGACTAATATAAACAAATTTTAAAAATACAGTATCTCTCAACACTGACTAATGCATACAAAAAATTTTTATGACAATATTATTTAAACAGGCTGTGCTATAATTTTGGCCAGTACTTTATATGTAGGATCTTTCAGTATCAGCACAATGAACCAACTTATTTAGATTTGGACCAACTCAGTCCAAATCTAAAATAGAGCTATTAACAGTTCTGTCTTCAATAAAATGCCGCAAATTAATAGTTGAGTAACTTGTAAGACTAGACACTTAAAATCCTGCTATATCTTTAACAGCTTATAAGTCTAAATCTAAAGTTGAATTTTCTGTTTGAAATGAGGCACCACTCGAAATTGTTTCTGATTTTTTTGACTTTCCATATGAATCTTTTTCTTTTGCTTCTTGCCAAAGCCTGTATATAAGTAAATGTTAGTAACTCAAAATAAATTAGCTGTTTGATACATTGATATTGCAGTTTTTTTTCATCATTTTATTTGTTTTTATCTTATTACATTTTATGTGTTAGATTTATTTTGAGTAAAAATTTTTCAAAAAACAAGGGGTTGCACCCTATATCACCGAATTCGCTGAAATTTGGCACAAATGTGTAAAGATGTAAGTTAGGAAAGACTGAATTTTTTTCAAAAATTTTTTCTCCCAAGAAGAATTAGAGCAATTTAAAGTTTGTTTGATTTTGACTGAAAAAAGAGGGGGAAAAAGCCAGAAATGTCTCCGTTTACTATTAACCTTATAAGGTACTTGTAGTAATTTTGCAAAGCTTAAATTTCATACCAAAGGAGTTTAAAACCTGTTTAATCTGAAAACTGTTGATTTGTATCTCTCAAAACAACAAAATATAGTTTATTTTAAGATCTACAAAACACAGTAACTAATGACAATAAAAAAGAACATTGACAATAGAAAAAATCTGACTAATAGAAAAAACTTTTTGTTTTAGTTTTCTTAAAGATTAATATTTGCTTTCAATCTAATTTTGAGTCAGTTAATTAAAAAAAAAAACAGTGTGTCATGTGATTCAAATTTTTACAAAGTTGTCACAAAATATTGTTTAATATTTTGTGAATTTAAAAATTTGTTACTTGTTATTTTCATTGCATAACAGTTATGTCATTTGCATTGTTATTTTCATTACATAATAGTGTTACATAATATGGCATTAAATTAAACAATATTATGTAATTTTAAGTTATACAACTAACTGTAATTATATTTAGTTATAATCTACTTTCACCCTAATTCCTGGTAGATAATCAGAATTGAAAAAACAATAGAACAATAAAAAAAAATAATAAGGCATTTAAAAGGTCTATTAAAACTAATAGCTATTTGTTCAAGCAATATGTTCTTTATAAATATAACTTTATTTTTATTTAAACATATTGTTTGTGTTCAAGTGTACTTTGCTCATTACGAATATTGTATTCAAGATTTCTTGTATTTAAGTGTTTAGATTATATCCTTATTATAGTTTTATATGTATAACAAAATCAACTGCCCCTTCGTAAATGATTATGAAGCTTGTTATAAAAAATCATATACCCTAGTAAGAAATCTGATTTGAATATATTGACAGGAATGATCATAAATTACTTGTAAAACGAACAAATTTGAAAGAAGAACAAATTACTAGTATATGCACACACCATCATGATATGTTAATAGTGAGATATGAGAGTAATCAGAAAAGTTGCTGTAATGACTTACAAAAAGTTGCTGTAATGACTCACAAAAAAGTGTGTAGAGTTAAAAGTTCATATTTATATGTATAATAACATTCTTAATAAGTTGTTTATAAGTTTTTTGTAATAGGATTTGTTCATTGATTTATAATAACAGTATAATTAAAGTTATAGTATTTAAGTAATATAGTTACATTTTCTTCTCAGCATCTCTATGTGTGATTACAATCCATACTGTGTTGGAAGCAGAAACCGTAGGTACAAATCTTATACCTGGAAAAAAGGAACATATTCAGTATGCATCTAAATCGTAATTTAATTGGAGAGTTTGAAAATGACGTTGAAGTAGATTTTGATAAGTGGGCAACAACAGAAAGGTCAAACACATAATAAAGAGCCAGTGTCTGAATACATTAAACTCTCGCTTATGAAGCGAGCGCTTTACCACTACACCACTACCGCAAAAGCTCTTCCTGATGTATCAGTTCAACTGGTCAAGCCTTTTTATGAAGATGATGAATATAGCCATATAATACCTGGTAAAAAGGGCTATGTAAGCATTAAGAAAAATGTTCACATGCAAAAATGTTTGCTCTGACATAATTTAAAGGAATTGTTTGTTGCCTTTAAAATCCATCAGGAATCAGGAAGAGCTTTTGCAGTAGTAGTGTAGTGGTTAAGCGCTCGCTTCATAAGCGAGAGGTTCCGAGTTCAATTCCCACCACGTTCCTGGTAGTACCGCATTCAACCTGTTTCTCCGCGCAGCGGCCTTGTTCATCAAGGTTCATGTTTCGGAGTTATAGAGTTAAGAGAAGGTTATAACCACTATTAAGTAGCCTCCTCATCTGTAGTGGCCTTCTTGGCCTAAGGGAGGTAAACAATAAAATAAAAAAAAAAAAGAACTAGTATGTAAAAAACTAACAAAACTTGCACCACAATTGTATTTAGCTAAGAGTCGAGCATCATACCTGAGATCAAGAAAGGAAATTTGATTGAGGTAACAGCATTATTTCTGGTGATTTTTCAGAAAACTATAAATTTGATTTTCAGGACAAAGTACAAAGCTTTCATTGAACAAATTTACAATGTACACTTCATCTTGTGATTTTTTATTTCAAAAAAGAACATTTTCTCAAGCACAAATCTTATTGTATTGTTTCAGATGATATGATGTATGGTGCATAAAATTATTGATGTTGCCAACAATGATATTAAAACAAATATTGAATACCTTTCAGATGGGTCAAAATAAGAATTGCAAAAATATTTTAAATCTTTGTTTCCATCTTGAAGTTTTTGGTCTTTCTGCTAACTTTTTTGCAATTAGTCACGGTGAGTAACCTTATGATGGAATAGGTGGTACAATCAAACATTTAGCAACACTAGTAAGTTTGCAAAGAGATATGGGTAATCATATTTTATCTCCACAAGCAATGAGCAAATATTGGAATGAAAACATTGAAGGTGTACATACCATTTATATATCAGAAGATTTAACTTTGGTGAGAAACACTCTTAAGGAACGGTTGGATACTGTAAATACCATTCCTGCAACACGTAGTTACCATTAGTTTGTACCACTTGGTTATCAAAAGGTAAAAAAATATGTATTGAATATACCTTTTATTATCTTTAAAAAACATGCATCATTTTTATTGATAGATTTTTTTATTTGTGTGGAATCATCTTCAAAAATGTTTTTGTTTTATTTTGGACTTTTTTTTAAATGCCATTAATAAAAAATGTTTAGCAAAATAAGTAAAATTGTATAAATACATATGTTGCTATTTTGTCTAGATAGTCACAATGCTATGCAGTGAGGATGAAGGTTTTGAATTCATTTATGACTTTGGAAACATCCATGAAACATCTTTAAATTTAAATACCAGGTGATTATGCCTGTGTTTCCTATGAGCAAAAGTGGTGGATAGGAGTCATTGAAGCCATTAATCAAGAAGAAAAAGATGCACTTGTCAAAATTATGTGTAAGAGAAATGTTTATATTTAAACTAATTTTAAATTTGCTTAGTCTGATATGTCTTATCCATACCTTTGTTTTAATCTTTTATTTTTTGTTTTTATAAATAATGGATAAAATCACTTAAATTGAGTATTTATTTTTCAAAAGGTTTTTTTATACATTATAATTTTGTTATAAAAAACTAATAAAAATAATAAAGTTATTAAACTGTTAATTTCTAATTTGATTAACTTGTAAAAAGTTGCGAAAATTTTCTGTTCATATCAAACCTCAATAACTCCTCAAGTAAATGTAAGCCAAAAAAAAAATTGGTTGTAAAGTTGATATACATCCTATCTTTAAGAAAATAAAAATAAAATTTGTTTTCTGTCATTCAGATTTTTTTTATATTTATAATTGTCAATGCCCTTTTTTATTATCGTTATTAAGTACATTTTATGAATCCTAAAATAAACTACATTGCCTTGCTTCGAGATATACAAAACTAAAGTTTTTGGATTTTTTTTTTTTGTTAACTCACCTCCTCAAGGCCAAGAAGGCCACTACAGACAAGGAGGCTACTTATTTGTGGTATAACCCTCTCTCAAGTCTATAACTCCGAAACACGAACCTTGATGAACAAGGCCGCTGCGCGGAGAAACTAGTTGAGCGCAGTGCTACCAGGGACGTGGTGGGGATCGAACTTGGAACCTCTCTCTTATGAAGCGAGCGCTCTACCACTACACCACTACCGCAGGTTTTAAACTCTTATGGTACCAAGTTACAATATCGGCGTATTACTAAAAGCACCATATAAGGGTAATAATAAATGGAAACATTTTTGGCACTTTACTCCCCTCATTTATCAGTCAAAATCAAACAAACTTACAGTCTTTCCTAAGTTATATGCGGTAGTGGTGTAGTGGTAAAGCGCTCGCTTCATAGGCGAGAGGTTCCGAGTTCGATCCCCACCACGTCCCTGGTAGTACCGCGCTCAACTTGTTTCTCCGCGCAGCGGCCTTGTTCCCTAAGGTTCGTGTTTCGGAGTTATAGAGTTGAGAGAGGGTTATAACCACTAATAAGTAGCCTTCCTCATCTGTAGTGGCCTTCTCGGCCTTGAGGAGGTGAATAACAAAAAAAAAAAAAAAAAAAAAAAAAAAAAAAAAAAAAAAATATCTCTAGACATTTGTGCCAAATTTCGGAATATTTGGTGATAAGGGTGCAGATTTGTGTTTTTTTGTGTCTTGAAAATTTTTTACTCTTTTATTAATAAAGTTATTTAGAAAAATAGTTCAAAAATAATTTAATTCAAGTCAATTTTTAAATTAAAAAAAAATCTTTTGGCATTGAAGTAAAGTTAGATTGTCATTAAATCAATTACTGGAGTCAGTCTGAATTAATTTCTATTAAATGCTTACATTAAGAACTGGAATAACAAATATTAATCTGCATATAAAATTGTACTCATTAGTCTTAAATTTGTTAAATAATATTCAACATGATTCATGCTGTGACCCACGATAAAAATGTGAAAAAAGTTTTAGTTTTATGTAAAAAAAAAATCAAGACTGTTGAAGAAGTTGAAATAGGACATGACCCAAATTACATATTATCTGATAGCTTTATACAATTTGATAATCTTAATTCTTGTCTTATTAAATTTAGTGAGTCTCTTAATAAAAGACCATCCAGCTACAAAATGGACAACAAAATAAAAAAGAAAGTTAAGTTGTTAAATGATCATTAAATGCCTCTGAACAAAAGAAACAATAAATTAGTACACTCTAAAATTCCTCATTAGATGTAGACAACTAGATCTTGAATAATAATAATAATAACAATAATAATAATAACAACAATAAATGAATTTAAAACTTTTGGTAAAATAAAGCTTTGAAAGACATTAAAGGAACCCTTGGTAAGAGATCAACTTTTATAAGAGAGACCTTGGTAAGAGATCAACTTACATAAGAGAGAGACCTTAGTGAGAGATTAACTTACATAAGAAATCGTAAAAAAATTTACTTATGAAGTTGTAAAAGAAATTGTTTTAGAAAAACTTTTTAGCAGGTTATTGCCAGGACCAAAGGATTATATTAGCATAAAGTCTGATTTATTTTTTCAAATCAGAAAAATATTTACTTAGGTGAATAGCTACTTTTATAAAAGTGTGTTTGGTTTCAAATTAACAAGGTTACCAAACGATATAAGGTTGTTAGCCAATGACACCGCGTATACTGCGGAACTACCAATGGGTTTAAAATTTCCAAAATTCAATGATCTTTTTTTTTTAAGTAGGACAATATCAATAGATAATTCTCAATATTTTGTAGAACAATAAAAATAAATATTCTTAATATCGCAAAAACGCTGTAAAAAAAAATATTCCTGGCTAACACCCTGAATATTGCCAATAAAATAAATAGACTTTTAAACAAAGTTACATCTGGTTTATAAAAAAGTTGATTTAACTTAATATGTATAAAATTTACAAATTATTTTGGTAATAAATGCACAAAAAAATTGTAATTTCTCAAAAAAGTTTATTGAAACATGTTTTTTATATATCTTAATGATGGTCAGTAAAGTATATTGTCATTATATTGTCACAATAAGTAAACAACTGTTATGTGTTTACTTATTGTGGCAATAAAAAGTGACAAATGCTTTCATTCTAATGTTTTTTTTAAATTTTTTTTCATTCCTAAAAATTAAAAATATTTAGTAAATTTTTTTAAAAAACTAAGAGAAATAATGGCACCCAAAACCATTAAGTACTAGTGCACAAATTAAGTACTAGTACAGAAATTAGTGTTGCATTAGATACAGGAAAACGGTATCTAGTTTCAAAATTAACAACCAACAGAGACATCGCAAGATATGGAATTTTATTGAGGAAGGGGTGCAATGACATAAAAAAAAGAAAAGTATCTGGTAGTATCTCCTGTAAAGGATATACTACCAGCTATATTACACCAGTGGACATTTATAATTTATCTAAATTATTTGTCGAAAGAAAGGAGGCAAACAAATAAAAAACTTTGATGAAAAACTTGATAAACCATTTGATATATTAGTATGCAAATGTCCAATTGTAAAATGTGATGATTTAATTTATTCTGATGATTGTGATAAAGAAGTTTATTATAAATGCAAATATAATAAAGGGTACAAAATACAATCTAGTTTTAATTATTTAATTATTGATCTAGTTTTAATTATTTTAAGTATTAAAATTGAAACTATTTGCTTCAAATCATATTTCAGAATTGCATTGAAACCAGGAAATACTACAAAAGATTTCTTAGAAAAGAATAAGGAAAATGTTTCAAAAAAAAACAAACAGCAATGTTATTTTTAATAATAATAAAAAAGTCAGATGAGATTTACTATCAAGAAGAAAGTGATTTCTGTAATGAAATAAAACCAAATGATGACAACAATAACATTACTAATATAGAATTCTAGTTGCTAAGGAAACCATCAGAAAAAAATTAAAAGTATTATAATAACTTGCACACACAGATGTTGCACACATAGATGTTGCACATGTGGATGTTGCACATGTAGATGTTGCACACATAGATGTTGCATACATAGATGTTGCACATGTGGATGTTGCACACGTAGATGTTGCACACATTGCTATTAATAGCGATAGGTAAAATGTTTAAAAAATAAGTTTGTTTATTAACTGTTTATACTGACTTATGTCTGTAAATCAATTTAAAGTTGTTTGTTCCATTAGAAGTGGTTTTACTGCCAAAACTTCATTTATTACAAATTTGCCCTGTTTCACATTCAAGATGGTTAACTACTGCTAACAGAATATGTAGAATATGGATCTCTAAACATGGAATTCAAAGTAAAGATTAAGAAAATATAAGGACTAAGTAACAAGTTTATAGTGGGTGTTTATTTTACTTGTTGGTAAAATATATCTAAAACACACTAAAAAGTATTTTAATAATCTAATTTTAAAATAAAAATCTTATAAATTACATTATTCTTTTTAAATTTAACTTTTGAACAAATTTTTATTTTAATATTTCCTTTCAACTCAAATTCTTAAGGAAAACACATTTGCATCGAAATTAGTTTTAATCAACATTTATATCCCAACTGTATATTAATATCAAATCAAGTAAAAAAAAACTCATTATTATTAAATTAAAAGCAGGCTTTTTTGAGAAACCAGGCCAACATCTTTGATTCTCCATAAAATTCTGCAAAATCCAAATCTTATTGTAAAAGCAACAAAAAATGAATTAAAGCTGAAAAGATGGCCTTAGTTGTATGGTCATTAAAAAAATAAAGCATGTACGTTTCATGTGTGAGAAATATCTCGGAAAAGAAACAATTGAATAAGAATTAAATGACCTGGTAGAGAATCTAACAAATAAAACAATTTACAAACAATGGTAGATAAATGATAGATGCTACTAAAAAACAATAGTTAAAAACCCAGATGAGTTTCTATGATGAGTGAGGAGTTTCTAATATAATAGACTTTTATTTAAAAATAAATAAAATGGACTCTAATTTGATAATGATGTCTATTGTTTTTTTCTATTCTTTGTAATAAAAAGGCTCTTTGTTATAAAAATCTTAACACAAATTTTGCAACTTTACCCTATCCCCCTATCTAATCTTTATACTGGATCAACATCAAGGAGTGGGAAACAAAATCTATTTTTTAAAACAACAACTTATAACTGGTTGCATCCCTCACATAGGCCTGTAGCCAGGTTGGAGGGGCGCTGGTTTCCAATAATACACCCATGATAATCAAAGAACAGTGTTATTTAAAAAAGAACTTCTTATGTGAAAATAATAAGTTAGATAGTTGAATCAATACAAAATATTTAAAAAAATTTACAAGCATCTCAAAATGGCTGAAAACTAGACTTTTTAAGCAAATAAACAATATATTTTTAGATATATATTAGGTCTAAATTGCAAAAAGGGTTTTTTTTATTCATTTAAAAAAAAAAAATTATTTTTGCTCAATTATTGCCAACAACAGTCGCTAATTTTTTAAGTTTTCAACCTATAAAGACTTGTTGATGAATAAAAAATACTACAGTTAACTTTATTTTAGCATTTTTTAGAAAAATCAAAATTTGTATTAAATTTTTAATATATTTAATGTAACAATTTAAACATAAATAAATGAACAAGAATGTTTATGCTTACCTCTCAACTGTTTAAATTCTGTTATTAATTCTCGTATTATGTCAAATCGCTCAAACAGCTCAAGTTTGTTTTTTAATTGGGACCAGGTAAGACAACCTTCTTTTGACTTCTGCTTCCATAGTTTAAAAAGCTGAAATGCCTTGTCATAAGTTGACTTATAATCAACGTCAATGTGTTCTAATTCAAATTCTTTCAAATTAAGATGACGTCCAAATCTACGCCATTCAGTACCAATCTGATATGCAGCCTTATCAATTATTTCTGAACTCAATACATCATATGTCTCATTAGTATTTGCAGCACTCAATTCTAAAAAAAAATTAATAAAAAAAGCATATAAAATATATGTTATATAAAAACAATATATGTATGTATGTATATATATATATATATATATATATATATATATATATATATATATATATATATATATATATATATATATATATATATATATATATATATATATATATATATATATATATATATATATATATATATATATATATATATATATATATATATTATAAGCATTAAAACATCATATACATTATCATACTATTTATTTCTTTATTAAGCAATATTTTGGCTCATATAGTGAGAGCCATTATAAAACTAATAAAACCGTTAAAAAAACCATTTAAAAATTATAATAAACATAACCAAATGATGTCATTGCAACGCCAGATATATTATTTATTATAATTTTTAAACGGTTTTTTTAATGGTTTTATTAGTTTGATAATGGCTCTCACTTTATGAGCCAAAATATTACTTAAAAAAGAAATACATAGTATGATATCGTATATGATGCTTTAATGCTTATAATATTATTACACATACTATTAATATATATATATATATATATATATAAATATAAATATATATATATATATATAAATATATATATATATATAAATATATATATATATATATATATATATATATATATATATATATATATATATATATTTATATATGTATATATATATATATATATATATATATATATATATATATATATATATATATATATATGTGTGTGTGTGTGTTTTTAATTTAATTGCTATATTTACAATTTAAATAAAAGTTTTTCTTTTTTTTTTCCTTCTTTTTTTTAATTTAGAATCTATTATAATGTTAGTTTTTAATTTCTGAAGATAAATTCTATTTAATTTAAATAACAATTAAAATAAACAATTAAAATAAAAAAAGAATTTAAGAATTTAAATAAAAAGCTCTTTATTCAACTTTTTGTCATTTAATTGTTCTTTTTAATTATTTTATCATGGATTTGAATATATCAATATAATATATGAATATTGAAAATATCAATATAATATATGAATAACATCCATAATAAAATAATTAAACAGATTTTTTTCCAGAGTTTTTTATAATTGCTTAAACTGATAATTTAATCAAAAATGTTTGTTTTTTTTATTTAGAATTTAAACAAAACGTTCGCTTAGCTGCTTTTATTTCAATTATTTATTATTTAATTATTATTAATTAATTATTTCAATTATTTATTACCATTCAAATAATTTGATCCACTTATTATATTTTTATTTTATTTTTATTTTTTTTTAAATCTTGTCAAATTCATTATCAAAAGATATCAAAAGTAATGATTTCAAGAATTAAACTTAAATTGAATTGAATTGTGAAAAATCAATGACTTTTTAAAAAGTTAATCATATTGGTTTTTGGCACATTAAAAATATACAAATCTATTTTATCTTGCATTTTATTTTTTTATTTTTATTTAAACCAAATCTTAAATTAAACTTTCCATTTTTAAATTAAAATTTTTATTAACTTGCATATAACCAATGTCAAGGACATTGATCAGTAATTCTGAGGTTATTATTTTTAAAAATAATTTTATTCAGAATTTAAACAAAACACACATATTTAATATAGCAAATAAAAAAAAGTTTATATGTAATAAGTAAATTTACATTGGAAGTATTCCACAAGTAAGTAAGACAAGTTTTCTAGATTTGTAACCAATCTCAGATTTTCTTTATACTCTATAAAAATTGTAAACTATATTATATAGATAACCTTGCTAAATTGCAGCGCTGATATCAAATGGGGTTTTAGTAAAGTAATTGATATTTTAAAAACATTTGATTTTACTGTTGTTTTTATGGGTTTACTGTATACATGCTATCAAGATACAAATTAGCTCCAGTATAGTTTAGAAGACAAGGAATCTGATATTTTTTATCTATAAAAACAATTAGAACTATATTAAAATAGGGATTGTACTTCAAATACTGCCTAGCTTAGAAAATATAATGTATATGTAACAAAAAATGAACAAAGACCTGATAAGATACTTTTATAAAAAAAAATTATTTTGTTAAAATAGATATTTTAAGAAGTGTTTTAAAAAATGAATATGATTTTTATATTTTTTTGTAACAATGATGTGAAAAATGAATACCGAGGAATACAACACCTGCAGAATTCATTTTTCATGTGGGTGTGTTTTTTGAAATTGACATCAGTTTTTATCAGACATTAAAATTGGTACAAAAAAATATTTATTTCACCTACTACAGGGTGTTAGCCAGCCCAATAACACTGTGTATACCACGGTATTCCAAATCGGTTTAAAATCCCCAAAATTCATTGACTTTTTTTTTTTTTTTGAATAGAACAATATTGATAAAAATTCACAATATTTTGTAGAACAGTAACAATAAACATTCCCAATATCATAAAAAAACACAGCAAAGATATATATCTCTGGCTAACACCCTGTATTATTATAAAATATTTATATTATTTTTTCGCTGATATCTTCTTCATTTGACTTTAAATTTGTGACATTTAATCTATTTATAAGGTCCAACATCATTTTTTTATTTTTAAAATCTGAAGTTTTCAAAAGTGTAATAATGAAAATAGTGCAGTAAACTATTCAGCTATTCACTCTTATACTTATTAATACTGAATACTGTATTAAAAACTTGACAACTTATTGTAGTATTCAGTTGCATGCTGCCTCCAAAAAGACTATGTGGGGTTTTTCTAAAAAGGTCTATTTTCATGGGATTTTACTATATATGCTTGATTTGAAGGTCCATAAATATATAAACACTACATTTTATAACAAATTTAACTTAAAATAAACTTTATCAGCACTGATATTATTGCTTAAATATGGTTGAAAAGAAGATTAAATGTTCAGAAGAACATAAAAAATTAATTTTTATCGCCCAATGGTTAATTGCTAAAACAGTTTTTTTTGTTAAAATATTATTATAATGTTAAGCAACTAAACAATACATAATCCACGAATTATATTTACTTTATTGATATTATAACAAATGTATACCAAATTTTATTTAAAATAAAAATTTGCCCGATAACTTGAAAATCTAGAAATTCAAAAACAACGCATGTTGCTAATATAAATAAAACAAGAAGAGTTATACAAAATAATTTAATTGGTAATTTTCTTCATACATTTAAAATAACATACATAACAAAATTGTATTTGCATTCATGCTAAATATTTAAAAGCATTAATTAGACTTTTATTTTGTTTTGTTGTTTAAAATAATTTCTTTTGTTTTGAAATCACCTTTTTAAATAACTTTTTATGCGATAACTCGATTAAAAAAACTTTAACTAGTCCAACTACAATTTTTTTTGTTTGGGAATCTTTATCTTTATGTATATCTTAATCTATATCTTTATGTATTCTAATAGCATAATATTTTTAAACAATAATAGATGAGTTTTTTTTGTTTTTACAAAGATAGATTTAGTAGAAAAACTTATTAGATATGTAAATTTTTTTAATCATTTTTCATCATTTTGAAAATATTTTGAATATATAAAAGGGTCTAATAACAAACTTGATGTTTTAATTCTTTGGTTACATAGCAATTAAGTAATACAACAGAAAAAATAATTAAATAAACAATAGAAAAAAATAATTAAATTTTTTAACTAAACAGTATTAATGATAAAATGTTTTAAATTTAAAAGCTATTAAATTTTTATTATATAAAATCTATTAAACTTTTTTTTAATACTTAAAAATCAACAATCATGATTTCTTTTAATTAAATAATTTCAGGTTCACAAATTCCTATCTGAAAGTTGTGATCTCAATTTAAACCTTGAAACGGTTTCTTTAAATTACAATCGTTTAAAGCGACTTGTGTAATAATAAACCAAAACTTGTGTAATAATAAGTAAAATACAAATATACTATTTGTGTTAGCAAAAACACTAGCTATTTGTGATAGCAAAAACACTAGCTATTTGTGTTAGCAAAAACAAAGTGAATAAATAATTGTTTGCTGGTCATTTAAAGAATATAGTAAAATAATTTTTTTTCCAAAAGGCCTTTATAAGATAGAAAGCATAAGGCCAACGTGAGTAGTAAAAAGCATGCCACTGGTAGTGTTTAGTTCTTTTAACTTAGTTAGCATAAACTCCTGCACAATATCAGTAGTTATTTTGAATTACAGTGACAAAGCATATCCACAGCTTTTGGAATTAGCATTTAGTTTAGAAACTATCTGAGATTTATATAGAGCTATTGATAATAATATCAACAAGAGCCTTTTTATGCAATTTTTTAACTTATAAAACCTTTTAAGAATTGATTGTAGACTGCTGCAATTTTTGATTAAATGTAGTTTTTTTCCAAAGTCATTTTTTATGCATTTTTTAAGACAGTCGCCATTGTTTCTATAACTCTCACTAAACTCAAATTTGAAATATGTCTGTTGTGTAACATTTAAATTAAATATTGGCTACTTGAAATCAACACCCACTCATCAAATTGAATTGAAAACTTAGTTCTATTGTCAACTTTTCTTATAGACATAATTTGAGAGTGTTTATTTTAAGATTTACGCTCTTAAAATTACCAAATCCTGAGGCATTTCTAAAATAATTCGAGGATTTTAGGGTTTTAAAAATATGGGAACTTTCGGAATTGCAAACCTTAAAGCAGAGCTGTTGAGTTACATATCGACAGTTATTGAATTTCTTGAAAGTTTTAAGCTTGTTAGCATATCATCTCTTATATTACTAAATAAAAAATTTCTACTAATTTCTATCAATTTATTCCATAGGATGCAACAAACATAAATATCTAAAAAATCTTTGAGCAGGAGGAATTTAATCTAACATTCAACTTTATTGGCTCAATACAATATTTTCAAGAAACCATAGCAGGAAAATTTTATATCTGCAAAATAATATGTTCAACTGATTTGGCTTAGTATCAGAAGTTTATGGAAAAAATCAAGTTGCGCTTGTAAAACTCATGCATCTTCATTTGTGCAACACTTTTTTTACAATGGTCAAGTAGAGTTGATTTTTGTTGGTTCAAAAGCCTCAAGGCTAATTATGATAAAAATACTATTACCTTCAAAAACAGGGTCCATATCTGATAAGTATATGGTGTATAGACACAGATGATTTGACAAAAATCCAATCTTCAAAATAACTCAGTAGTACACACATTTTCCTTTATAAGCAATTTATAAAATAAGCAGACATAAAGAGCTTTTGGTTTCTTATTAAAAACATGCTTTAGATTTTGTAGTCAATTAAATGTTTTATCAACATAAATAATGAATTTACTATTAACTATTGATAATGGAAACATATATACATATATATATATATATATATATATATATATATATATATATATATATATATATATATATATATATATATATATATATATATATATATATATATATATATATATTTATCTTTTGTCAAATCATCTGTGAAAAAACCCAACAAAAGAATGAAAATTATAAACAAGCTTAAACAATAAAAATAGGAAAAAAATATTAACGAAGGAGAAACTAAAATAAATAAATAAAAACTACAGCTCTAAAAAAAGTCAACTAGTAAAAAATTGAAAAATTTAAACTCTAGTAGAAAATTATTTAATAATGCTTATAATTACATCAAGGTTGAATATCTTTAAAACTTTTATTTTTTCTAATATTTTTATAATATTAGGCAAACTTTTATAACATTTTTATAATATGAGGCGAACTATTTAAATAAAAATTAATCATAAAACAAAATCATTCATAAAATTGTATTCAAAAAATCATAAAATGCACAAACTTTTTAAATTAAATATAATTTTTATTTAAATATTCTTTATTAATTTATATTTAATGTTTTTTATTTAAAACAATCATTAAAATTTGTTACTTTATTTACGTAAAAATAAAAAATAACTTTTTTTTTTTTTTGTGTGAAAAATGACTACATTCAAAAAACATTTCCATAAAATTTTGCCTGCACACGAGATCCCAAACTATTTTCTTTTATATATATTTGAAATTTCCAAAATAAGATATTTCTATTATCTAAATGTATTTTTAAGGCTTCGGTTATAAAAATGAGTAAAAATTGCTTGTGCAACTAAAAATTAACACTGCTAATATTCTAATTAACATCCATAAATGTTAAACATCCATATAGTCGCTTTGACAATATCGTATTATTACTAAATAAATATTAAAAATAAAAAACTATTGACTATTTATCAAAACCCTAAAATAATAAATTTCTCCTTTTTGCATTAAAACACTCTTTAAAATAAGTATTTTAATAAAAGAACAAAAATGCTATCAAAAAAAAAATGTTATGGTTACCAGGCTTCCCTTTTGTCTCTTAAATTTTCAAGATAAAACATAGGTGAAGTACAAACCTCATTTTGATTTAGTTTTAAATATAATAATAAAAAATTACTTTAAAATAACTAATTCATTGAGTTGATATTTTTTGTAAATATCAAGAAAGTAAAAGACAGTAAATGTCTGAGACCAAGAGAAAGACCAATACTCTAGGCTTTCAAGACCAAGACTAACACCAAGACTTTAGGCTTCAAGACCAATACCAAGACTAAGACAGTTAAATATGAGTTTCAAGGCGTCTCAACACCAAGACTTTGGTCTTGAGATCTACATCTCTGAATACAACTGTTTAAAGATAAATCATGATAAAATCATTAAAAAAACAATTATTTTAAAAATAGTTTAATGAATTTTTAAATAAAAGACTACTACCTTTTAGATACAATTTTATTACTAAACAAGTCATTGTCTCTAAACTTTTTCAAAACAGTATAATCTGAAAATTTAATGTATATACTTTAGCATTGAATAAAGAATTATTGCCTTAACTCAAACTAATATCTCATATCATCCAATATTTGACTTAACGGAATTTTGCTTTAGCTGAACATTTGTAAAGTCAACTATTTTTAAGTCGAACCATTTTCCTTAGTCCCTTGCAGGTTGATTTATCAGGAATATATGTATTATAATATAAGATATTTTATAAATATGTAAAATATTCTTCATATTCTATATACTAAATAAAAGTTTAAATCAAAACAGTTAAAACACTAAAAATAAATAAATATATTTATTTTCAAAGAGATAACTTCTTTAATTACAAACTCTTTAATTTTCTTTTTAAAAGATGAATAAGTTCATTTAAAAAAAATCAAAATTAGATACAACTATTTTATTCAAAAAAAAATAGGATAAAACTCCAGGAAATAAAAAATACAGAACTGGTTACTTTTAGTTTAACAAAAACTAAAAATACTCTACTACTACTAATCTTAGGTATTTTTACTGAGACAAAAATCTTTATTTTATGAGGAAGGAGGAGGGTTGGGGGAGGAGGGCACATACAGGATTTATATACATTTAAAGATTAGATATATTAAAAACAGTTAGTTTATAGATCTTCAAAAGTTCTTTCTGTTTAAGAAGTGATGTTGTGCTAAAAAAACAATTTTTGAATTTAACTGTGAGTGCTTTGTGTTTCTGATGCCAATAGAAAAACTTACATTTTGTTTTGTGAAAGCATCCCGATATAATATTTGCATTATTTATGTGACAGAGAGTAAATGAATAGTAAAATTGTGTTAACTGGTGTTTATTAAATATATGTCTAACTTTACACTAAACTCCATTGCTTTTACAACTTTAATGAAAATATATTCAATTTATCGTCTCCAAAATAAGTTTTTGTCTATCATGACTTGTAGGAAATATGTAACTTATAAATAAGTCAGGGATGATATTTTGAACTCTTTTTTTCAGGGGTTAAAGAAAAAAGTCACTTTTATTTAGCAATAGTTAAAGACATTCTTTTTTAAAAAAAACTTATTTGAAACTTAAAAATAAAATTTCAATTTTAAACTTTAAATAATCAAGTTATTAACTTAAATTAGTAATTTGATTGTTAAATTAATTTAATAACTAAACATAAGTTGGGCAACAAATTTTAATTAAAAAAATAAGAAATTTAAGAATTATATGCTTTTTATAAAAACAATTCTTACCAGGGTCGCCATTGATTATTGAAATAAGATCAACTCTGTTAAGAGTATCGAGTATATCAATAAAATTTTTATAATTATTCTCGCTAACAAAACCTATACTTTCCAAAACTTCAATCATTTCAAGCCCATTTCTGATTTTCTCAATACCTGTACCAATTTTTTTAGCAAAGATATACTTGAGAGCTGCAATATTATCTTCATGTAAATTTCTACCAACCTTAATCATTTTTTTTTTGTGCTCCATGTTATATCACTACACATGTAGTATGTGTCGTGCTTAAAATTGATTAACATAATATATTATTCAACTTTCTGATACAATCATCTAAAAATAAAAGAATTAAAATAAATCGATATTATATTTTTAAAAAATTCCTGTGCAATTAAAATTGTATCTTATAAAATATAAGGTAATAGGTTTAAAATACCTTATATTCTATACGATACAATTTTAATTGCACAGCATAAAAATATGGAGTCTTTAGCAGCCTAAAGTAATCAGAAATCGTGTATTTTTTTAACAGTAATAAATTGAACAATAAAAGGCCTACTTTATGGGTTACTTTTCATTTGCCGCACCTGAGTTTTTATTTATTTCTCTTTATAGACTTAGTTTAGACATATCTTAAACGTTGTTTATAGACTTAACTAAGTTAAGTCAAAAAACTATGTTTATAGACTATAAACATAGATTATAAGTCTATATACTATGATTATAGACTTACAAACTATGTTTGAATAAGTTTGACGGTGGAATAATTGGCATTCGATTGGCATTAAACATTATTTTTTCTGGTTCATCATAAAAACGATTTTATTCTATCAAAACCAATGGCTGACGCAACTCTTACAGATTATTATTATTACAGTTTATTATGACGTTTCAAAAAAATTAATTGTTAATAGTAAGATGGTTATAACTTTTGTTGTTAACTTTCCAAAACTTATGAGAACCCAGTGTGCATTGGACGTCCAAAAACGTAAACAGACGTAATTGGATAATTGGACGTTCACTAAACGTGTGTCGGACGTCTTAGTTTATCCATTGCCCACTGTTTTGAAAACGTAAAAAAGTATTGAAATCGGACGATAGTTACTAACGTTCTCAATTCAAAAGCACCTTTTAATATTGGTATTACTTTTGCTAATTTTAGAGTTGCACAGCGGGCCATGTGGTGGAAAAAAGGAAAAAAAAAAAAACATTCTCAAGAATTACATTGTTACTATTTTACATAAAATGTATATATTTTAGTATAATTACTATGCCGTATGCTTCTATATTTTCGTATAATTATTATTATTCGAATTTCTTTTTAGGCATATAATTGTTGTTAATTTTAAAAAACGTGTGAATTTAAAAATTGCGGCCGTGGCGCAGTGGTTTGAGCGCTTGCTTAAGAAGCAGGAGATCCAGGTAAAAAATGAGCTCTGGACATATTTTTGCGTCACGGTAAGGAAGGAGATGTGAACTTCCTGGCTAAATGCACTTCCGCGGTGCTCTGTGACAAGACCCTGAGGTCTTCTTGGGGCACCTAAACAACAACAACAACAACAACAACAACAACAACAACAACACCAACAACAACAAAAACAACTACAACAACAACAACAACAACAACAACAACAACAAAAACAACAACAACAACAACAAAAAACTCTCTTTTTACTGGATAATTAAATAAAATCAAGCATTATATTTAAAATATCATTAAATCTATTTGCAACACTATTTTGCACGTTTTTTTTTTGTTTTTATTTTTTTAAATCTTTGCTTCCAACAAGGCTGCAAGCAGCCACTAATTAAAGTTGGAAGTTACTGAAAGAGAAAAGATGAAGATTGTAGAGCAAAATAACGATTAAAGGACGACATAAAGGATTGCAAATTATATGAATCAGGAAAGCAAGATGAAAGAGGCGAATTCCAAAGAACTGATGTTCAAGGAAAAAACTAGACGAATAAGCGTTTTTGGAGCACTTAGGACAGAAAACAGAAAAATGATGACACTTAATCGAATGACGAGTAACACGAGAATGAACTTTAGTAGATGGCACAAGAGATGCTAGCATATTATAGTATTTATAGAAAAGAGAAAGAGAAGCAACATTACGACTATGTGATAATGGTTGGAGATTGGCTGCAAGATCAGGTCCAACTATGTTTACAATGCGTTTTTGCAACTTGTCTAAAAAAAAAAGGTATCATTAGAAGAACCGCCCCAGATATGGCAACAGTATTCCATAAAAGGCCGGATTTAAGATTTATAGAGATAGAGAATAGAATCCGAAGAAAGAAAGTGATGAGCTCGATAAACAGATGCAGCCTTTGCAGATGCTAATTTTGCAACTGATTTGATACATGGTTTCCAAGAAAGGTTGGAAGTAAGAGTTAATCCTAAAAGATGAAGAATAGATGACTCATCGAGTACATCACCGTTCATAAATATAGGAAGATCTAAATTATTGTGATAACGATTGGCTAAAAAAAACTGAGTTTTATCAGAATTAAAATTCACCAGCCACTGTGAGCCCCATGCTTTAGCAGAAGTGAGATCCTTTTCAAGCTCAAATGCTCCCTCCAAGCAATCACAGAGTGTTGGTTTGTTATCACGACAAGAATAAATGGTAGTATCATCAGCAAACAATGCCACCTTAGACGTGAGAATATCTGGAAGATCGTTAATGTAAAATAAAAAGAGTATAGGGCCAACGATAGAACCTTGAGGAACCCCTGAAGTTACAGTATAAGAAGAAGAATGCTGTCCATCGAGGACAACATTTATGCTACGATTGGGAAGGAAGGATTCAATAATCTTAAAGATGTTGCCAGATACACCATAAGAAGAGAGCTTATTGAGAAGACCAGCATGCCAAACTTTATCAAAAGCTTTTGAAATGTCAAGAGCAATGGCCTTAACCTCTCCACTTTTATCTAATGCCCTATAAAACCTATCAGTTATTACTGTTAGCAAATTAGCTGTAGAACGAGAAGATCAAAATCCATATTGATGTTCAGAAAGAAAGTTATTAGATTCAAGATGAGAAATAAAGTGTTTGTTATTTAAAAATTCAAAAACCTTGCTTATGATAGGAAGAAGACTAATCGGACGGCAATTAGACGAATCAGATCGCTCTCCAGAATTTTTGAAGATACGGATAACAGATGCCGCTTTCAAGCAGGCTGGAAAACAAGACTCTGATAAGCACTTGTTGAAAAGTTTTGAGAGTATAAACGACAGCTCCGGAGAACACTTCTGCAAGACAAAAACAGGTATGTTGTGTGGACCACAAGCTGTAGAAGAGTATAGGCAGAAAATCAATTTAGATACAGAAGCTGGAGTGATATGAATGTCAAGCAATGGATCAACCTGTTTGTTGGCAATATCAGGCAGAACGCAATTAGTGGAATCAAGAGATGATATTGATGAAAAGTTTTTACTAAACAATTCAGCTTTGTCTTTAGGTGAGATGACCAAGTCTGAACCATACAAGAGAGGTGGAGTTAAAGATTTGCCCCTATTATTGATATTATTAAGGATTCTCCAGAAGTCACGAGAGCCTATTTTTTAGATGAGATACGAGATTTCATGACCTGAGAATAACAGCTTTTGGTGTTAGACAAAACCTTTTTACATTTGTTTCTAGCAGTAATAAACAGACGCCTGTTTTCTGGAGAATTGTTTTGCTAATAAATATGGAAGTAACGGTTTCGATTGGCAATCGCAGCAGCAGAGTGTGAGGAAAACCATTGAGGAAAGTGAGGCTTGACCTAGAATCGCCGAGAGGGAACAAAAGATTCAATGCCTGCCTGAATCCACGAAGTTATGTAAGAAGCACATTTGTTGACAGGAAGACAAAAGATTTCTACCCAAGGGCCATCACGAAGAAAATCACGGAAAGAATCCCAGTCAGCTTTACTGTAGTTGTAAGAGGTACGATGATAGGGGGATTCAGGTGATAAAGAAGAATGAGATAATAGTTTTAAAGAGATCAAACTGTGATCAGAAGCACCTAAGGGTGAATGTGGAGTACTGAGCACTGACTAGGATCAAAAACAAGACATAAGTCGAATAGAGAAGGTAAATGATTCGGGCTGTCAGGAAAGCGAGTTGGAAAGTTGACTATTTGAGTTAGGGATTGAGAAAGGCAAATGTTGTGGGCTTTAATGCCTGCAGAGTCACTGACACTTGAGCCAAGCCATTCAGAGCGGTGAGCATTAAAGTCATCGACAACAACTATATTGGCTGATGGATAAAGAGAGAGGGCTTGGTCAATTTGATCAGAAATTGACCTCGAAAAAGACTGCAGTCTTGAGATGAAGGAGAGCGATATAGAACAAAGAGAAAGGCAATAGAGTGATATGGTGCTAAACGAAAGCACATGAAAGAATAATCTGTGGATTCAAACCTAGTTTCACGACAAATGGGTGAATTCTTACGAATGTAAATGCCCAGGCCAAGCATGTGACTATTAGAGTCTTTGCGAATTAAAGGAAGATAACCATCAACACTAAGATCACAAGATGAGACAGCTGAACTCTAATTAGTCTCACAAAGAGCAAGTAGGTCTGGTGAATTTTGCAAGAGATAAGACTCAACAGAAGAAACGTTACTTCGAAGACCACGAATATTAGTGAATGATAGGTTTAGAGTATTTGGTGATGATGATGGTTTTTTGTGTTTTATTGTTTTTGGTACTTTATTTATTTTTAAATTAGATTGAAGAACTTGACTCAAAGCATAGATAGTACTCAGAACACTGTTTAACAGCCCAAGCAATTGCCTCATTACTACTAATAAACCCTAAGCCGTAACAAAGGGCTCCAAATGTGGCCTCCGCAATGCACACCAAAAGTACAAACAGGGACACCATCGATGCGCAACATGACACTGTTAATACTTTGATATTTTTCAGCTGTTGCTGGAATCAGCCTCTTTGAGAGCTACCACAGAGTTCGAGAAACCTGACTACCAGCCGGCATCAGAACCATAAAACTGAGTTTTAGAGCTGTACCCTCATTAGGAGATAATAGAATGAGTTGCCTAGTCATAAAAAACAGAGACACAAGCAAAACCCATGCATTGAGTCAAGAAGATCCAGCATTCAACATCCTAAACTGGAAACAATGTATTAAAATTATATCTGCGCTAGCCTAATAGATGATAAAGGGGTGCGAGGCTGGTCAACAGATAGAATCTGTTTACCCGATAAGTCTTTGCCTAGGAGGTCTTCTACAAGACAGTAGCCGGGTGCATTTAACATCTGCCCAAGATGAGTATTTTTATCGAGACACTATCTCTAGCCTTTACTCAATCAAGAGCCCCAAAGCAAGGGGTGTTTTAAGTTGGAGTTGGCATCTCCTAGCCTTTGCCTAAAAAGGCGTATCCTACATGGCAGCAGGACATGAAGCCGATTGTATTGGGTTACATGTTACCAGTAGTAGGATAACCTGATCTGACTTAAGTTATGTCAAATCTGACGTAAGTTGTGTCAAATAAACTGATTTTAAATGACAGCATATTTGAAGTACTTTTTCGTTTAAAATTTCATTTATATAATTGAATACTTATGCGGTCAAAAGTGTTCCAGTAATTTGAGACTTGAAACACATTGTTCAATATTTAACACTTGTAGGGGAGACCGGGGCTTGTTGCCTCTTTTTTTACTCTTTGAGCTTTGTAGCCCTAACGGCAAAATTTTTTTCAAATATTAAAGCGCAGTCTTAAAAAGTATGAGTTTAGGTAATATTTTTAACTTGCGTTCATTATTAAAAAAATTTTCTTGGGGCCTCAAAAAAAAAAAGAAAGTTGCGTTAACTTGCCCCACCCCGGGGTAAATTGACGCAACTATAAAAATGGTTATTAATGTACTGTTAAGTGCAAAATTTATAAAGATTTTTTATTGGCAACTTTATCCAAAAAAAGAAACAAATGATTTTATGTAGGTGTCGAAGAAGAAAAACCCACCCATTAGTAGTATATACATATATTTATAGAAGTTATTTTTTTAGAAAAGGATGTGGTACAATAATTAGTTTGGGGACGACGTTTTGCTTTAGAATTAATAAAGTTATTTTAAATAACTTTGTCAATTCTAAAGCAAAACGTCGTAATTTTAAATGTTTCAGTTTTGTTTAAATACAAGTAAATTGAGATATTTCTTTCGTCCCCACATGAAAATAGATTCTGCAACTGTTTATTTATTATGTGAATAAGTTTCGGTATTTTTCTTTTTTTTTTGTACTTTAATAGGGTGGATTTTTGTTTTCTAAGTGGAGATTTTTTAAATTTCCCCCGTTCTTAGATATTTTTGAGTGCAATCAAAACTTGATAAGGTAAACTTGCCGTTTTTCTTTAACAAGTAAACATCTAAACATTTTTGCACACATTTTCACACATGAATTTTATTTTTTATATACCTGAGATTTTATTACAAATTTTTACTTACTTCTAAAGTGGATTTATTTTCTATGTTTTTTAATGTTGTTGTTGCTAACCTATTAGTAATTTAAGTACAACAGTTTCTGTTTAAGGTTTGGTGCGTGGTTCTCGTTAAAGATGGCCGCTTATATAAAAACTCCATACCTGCCAGTTATCTAACCTTCTTTAATATCATTAGTTCATCCTTATTTGTGAAATTTGTAGTATTATTTTAACTCGGGAAAAGATAATGAGCATCACGGAAAGTAGACTCGTTGAAATTTTAAATCTACACAAAAATTAAATTATCCAAAGCTTCGAAAAGAGACTCGAAGATTTAACAACTCAATTAAAATATACCCAAAACACCTTCAACATTACTTATGAATATGGCAGTGAACAATGAAAAGGAAATTCTTTCTTTAAAAAGTCAACTTTATCTCATATCAAAAATAATAACTTCCTATAAACGTACATTAAATCAACTCGGGAAATTATTGAGCTTAAAATTGAAGATCAAACTAATCGAAATATGAGAAATACTCTTATATTTCGATGTATTAAAGATGAAAATAATGAAAACTGGTCAACTACTGAAAACAAACTTAAAGCAGTTCTCGTTAATCACGCTAAAAAACATCCGGATTAATTGTAAATGACATGCAACTGCAAATAATAGCTTGTCTAATTTCATAAAGCATTTTGGATAAAGGTGGCATAAATACAAAAATTCTAAAATTCGTTTCTAAGAGAATAACAAACAATGGCTACCAAATAAGCTGATACAGGTTCAATATGTAATTGATAATAAAAATGTTCTTCTAACTGCTTCCATTGATAAAGGAAGCTTTTATCCCAACAGTAGTTTCTGGCAGACCCCAGGTGAATTTTGATACTTCAAGTCGGTAAACAAAGAAAAATAGATCATCTTCAGAACTATTGTTTGCATCAAGTTGTATTTTGGTAAAGAAAAAAAAGAAAAAGCTGTTTTACAATAGCAGAATATAGTTTTAGTTTGAGAAACATTTTTAAAACAAAACTTTTACATTATTATATACACAAAAGGTTTAAGCTTTAGGTTCTTTTATATATAGATTATGTTAAAGTTTCAAGAAGTATAAAATAGAGCACAAGAACTGCATAAAAACACCTATAATCAGTAATTGGCAGGGTCGGACTGTCACTGAGGGCTTGGGGAGACATAGATGTGGCCCTTATAATAGCAAAAAATTTAGCAAAAATAAGTTAAAACCTTAATCACATAGTTTTTTGTTAAAAGGGTATAAGAAATTTCTAATAATGTGCATGCAAATTTCCATATCTTTGACAATGCCCTCCGTCCATTAATTTATTCGACACGCAAAAAAATAAATCTATATGCAAGGTTTTAAAAATATAGTAATTCTAAAATGCCACGTTGCACCACTTTATTTTCTACACATTATTGCAAAGCTAAAATGGATTTATGGTTATGGTAACCAAATACAATTTGTAATTTACTGTTTAAAGAATATAGCAATTAACACGAAGTTAAAAACCAAAAAATTAAGTTTTAGTTTTATATTATAATGTTATATATTTTATTTTATTATAATATAAATTTTTTTAAGTATATATAAAAAACAATTATTTTTAATTTTTTTTATTGGAAAGTGAGAAATTTTTTAGATTAACCCATTTTAACCCGTTATTTTAAATTATTAACCGGTATTTAAAGCTGAACTCCAATTGTATTTTACTATATATTTTTTATAAATACAATAAACTGAAATATAATGCTTACTTTGAAATCATAATATGGCAAATAACGAAATCTCCAGCCCCACTAAATATTTCTGAACCTCTCTGGTTGGAAAGCACTGGCTTCTTATAAACCAGTGCTTCCCAACCAGAAAGGATAAATGCAGAGAGGATAGAACCAGAGGCAATAAGTATTTATTATTATACTTATTATAACGTTCTGAATGTCTTGATAAAATAATCATTCAAAGGAGGGGGGGGGGGCAAAAATAGTTTTGCACCAGCGCATTTTTATCCTCTACCGCACCATGGGCTTATATAAAATATATACACATGAATTGATAAAAAAACGAAATTTAATGTTTTTTTGTATTAAATTAATTTTTTAGTCTCTTACTCAAGATAATTTACTCTAACTTGATGCATATAAACAATAATTTATTATTAAATTTTATTTTTGTGTTTTATTTGTGTTTCTTGATCTATAGTGAGACATAGCAGACATAGCAGAGACCCTGAGGGGAAATTCCCCCAGTCTGACCCTGGTAATTGGATATGTGTTTAATTTTTTAAATGCATAAAACAATTATCAATCAGAATGATACATTAATATTAGTCTAGTTTATAACTTTGATGTTTTAAAAAAGTCACTTAAGCTAGTAGCTATGCAAGTTGAACCATTGCTAGGCATTTCAGGTGTCACTACCCAGATAGCAAACTACTCTGGGCCAGAACTCTAGCGAAACATCGCACGCTGTTGCGACAATATTAGTAACGGGTTAATACTGAAGCGATTCTGGCAAGCTTCTCAAGCAACTTTTTCATATCTGGCAAACCATCGCAAAGAGTCGCAGCGACGTGCGAGTAAATGCCAGAACTCTGACAAGTAATCAAATGCCACTGCAACGACATTTGCTTTTGGACCAGCACCGGCCCGATTGCGGTGGATACATAGTTTTGCCATAATTGCTATTATTTAAATGTTTTCTTTGTTATCCATGATCATACTATAAAAGCGAAACCAAAGGTTAACGATAAATATTTTGTTATTACAGCAAAATATTAATATACTTTGGTTTTGTATGATAGCTACGCTAAATAGCTATAGCTATGCAAAAGATGCTGATTAATAAAAAAATGCAATTGGTAAAAAGTAAAAGTTTTTTTGTAAGGTTATATATATACTGTGATTAAAACTTTTTATAATGAAATTAAATTTATAATGAAATTTTATTACGAAATCTATTTTTTATAATGAAATTGAAATTTCTATAAATGTAACATTTTAATCACAAGAACTGCAATTTCAAACAAAATAAAAAGTGAAAAACTTTTATATTTTAATATAAATATATTATTGTATTCGAGGCATATATATATATATATATATATATATATATATATATATATATATATATATATATATATATATATATATATATATATATATATATATATATATATATATATATATATATATAATTAGTAAAAAACACTTATCTAACTTTCATTTTCGACTCGGAGTTTCACCATCGCTGGATCATCAGGAAGAGTTACTAAATCTCAAAAAAAATTCAATTTATAGAAAAAAATATTTTACAGGAAGTTATAAATTATTATAAACAATTTTTAATTACTATATTTTTTTGTTAACGGGAAGTTACAGAAAGTAATTATGAAATAATTTTCTTTGGAATGGGGATAGTTTAATTTGGTCATTTGTTTTTATAATTTTTTAAGAGGTATTTATTTTCGTGCCTACATTTAGAAATTAATTCAGATTTTTTATTTAATAAATTTTCTTGATTCAAATGAGTAATTATTTCAAATTTTTCTTGCAAACATAGCATACATTTTTTGGAAATGTTATTATAGGCAGGGGCAGATTTTAGAATAGACCATTGTAAATTAAAATTTTTATTTTTTTCTTTTAAATCCCAAATATATTTTGACAGCATAGTCTCTTTTGAATATTTTTTGTGTTTAAACGATTGTTTGTGGTTGGCATAACGTTTTTTCCATTCCCCTTCGGTTAAGCCAATATATTGTTTATCAGGGTTGTTTTGTGAGGAAACAATGCACTTGTAAATTACATTTTTCGAAAGGCATTTTCCATTTAGAGGGCAATCTATTTTTTGTTTACAATTACAATAATCAGTGTTTTTTTCTTTTATATGTTCATTTTTATTAATTAACGCGTAGTTGTGGCCTTTTATAATTCTTTCTAAATTTTTTGTACAACTATAACTTACTTTAATGGTATTTCTGTTAAAAATCTTATGTAATTTATTAGAGGGAGGAAAATGTTTGTCTACTAATTTTAGAAAAAATTTTACCAATATTTGTTGAAACATTTTTGCTGTACGGGGGGTTGAACCAAATTATGTTTCTATTTCTATTACGCTTTTTTGCAATTTTCTTTTCAAATTTTTGGCTCGAAATTTTGAAAGCCACTTTTTTTAAGGGCATCTTCATAAACGCGTTTAGAGGAGTTAAAAATATTTTCATTAGAAGAGTTTTGGTTTAGCCTATTGTTAATTGAAATTGGAATTTGTTTTAGAATTTGAGGGGGATGGTTCGAATTTACATTAATATACAATAATTCGTCATTAGGTTTTTTGTAGGGCTTTTAGGAACTTTCTGAGAGGTTAAATGTGACATCAACAAAATTCACTATTTTTAAATTTATATTTATTTCAATTAGGAAGCCAATATTTTTAAAAAACTTTAATAATATCTTTTCTAATTTTATCGAGTTGTGGCCCTGATTTTTTATGCATTATTATTAAACCGTCGTCGCGATAAAGACCTAATTGATTAATTTGGATTATTTTAGCAAGGGTATTTAAAATATATAAACCTACAAATTCGCAAATTTCTGCTCCGTCGTAACTTCCCATTGTTACATCAAAGCATTCGTGCGTGGTTTTTTTCTTCCACGTTTCCTTATCAAAATAGAGTAAATTTTTTCTGCAGTGCTTAATTATACGGATAGTGTCCTCAGTAATTTCTAAATGGGATTTTCCAAATTCTATTGTTTTATCTAAAATTTCTGCTGTAATTGAGGGGTAAAAATCAATAATATCAAATTGTATAAATGTGCATTCATTTTTATTGTTAATTTTAGAAAACCAATCTATAACATCAGTGGTATTTTTCCACTGATGTAAACCTAATTTTTTCCGAATAGAGTTATTAATTTTGTCTAGTTTTATTTTACTAACGTGCCCTAGTTCACTTTTTGAAGGTACTAGTAGCCTACAAGGGAGTTTATTTTGAAAATTTGGTTTGTGATCTTTTAGCGAAACAAACGCTTGCGCTGGTGCAACTGATTCAATTCTCGCATCTAAATTAATATTTTTGGCGATGTTTTGAGCTTCTAAATTAATGGCGTTTTCCAAGTTTTTTGGTGCTTTTGTATAATTATTAGAAATATTATCGCGCAGTATTTTTTGTATATATATATATATATATATATATATATATATATATATATATATATATATATATATATATATATATATATATATATATATATATATATATATTAGGGTATATCATCATTGCATTTTTTCGTTCAAATTAGTTTGGATAGCAATATAATGTTGCTCTGACATCTAAATAACCATGAGCAAGACTAGGTTTTTTCAAACCGAGACGAGACCGAGACAAGAAGTTAGTACTTCTCGTGAGACCGAGAATGAGACGAGACGAGAAATTTAACAATTTTTGAAGACAAGTTTATTAAAATCCAAGTAAAAAAAAAAAATGTAAACATGGTTTTGACAAATAGACACAAATGACATTTGTCAAATGTAAACAACTTTTTCAAATATTAATTCAGAATTTTTTTGCCAAACTTTTCCAACAAGACAATGTTTTCTCTGATTAAGATGATTTTTTCTACTTTTTCTGAGTGTAAGTTGTGTCTGGTTTATCGGACGACATTTCCACCCGAGCTAAAAACTCTCTCTGATTTAGTTGAACTTGCTTTAATAGCTAAAATTTGTCTAGCTATTGAAGAGAGTTCTGGCAATGTATTTGAATGCAATTCCCACCAATCAAGAATCGGAAAGTCTTTTTTGGCATCAGGGAGATATTCATACTGGTACATTTCGCTCAAAATAGGATTTAGTTCAGATGTTAGCTCTTGTGTTTCAAGTCTGACGTTTAATTTGCGCTTCAGTTTTGAATTAGGGGATAAATCTGCTGAAAGGACTCTGGCAACAGGTTGGCACTCAACATTATCCTTAACCTGTGAGGCTAACCATTCTTTTGTTGTTTGAAATTTTTTTGAAGAGCTTCAAGTGAAGTCCCTTTAAAGCAGGATTTAAGTAGTTTGCTGCAGCACTCAATAAGTTTCCAGTGTGACAAAGAGGAAATCTTTTCTCAATGCTGCTTTTCAAGTTTTTTGCATACAAGACACCGTAGCCATTTTTTCCATCCGTCTCAATAAATTGATCAATTTTGTCATGGATTATATAAAGAGAATCGGCGACAGTGTTAATTGTTGGAATAGACTCAGCCGACCACGTTTCTGTAGCTTCTTTAAGTGGTGCCAAAATTTCTACTGCTTTCTCAATTGATTTCCACTGTGATGCACTGATGGTCTTTGAAGAAAAAATAGCTTCATTTGCACATAAGCTGATAATTGAACTCTTTAGATGTAGGACAGAAGCCATGCAATCCAATTTATTATTCCATCTTGTGTCAACAGAATGGCGTAAGTGTCTAAAATTGATTCCTTAAGCGTCTGATTCTGATTCAAGCAACTCAGCTGCAACTGTTGACTGGTGAGTTAAAGAAGCCAAATCTTTGCATGTTTGCAACGCATCATCCATTCCAGCAGTCATTCCAAATGAGTCTCAAACTGCACATTGCAAAATATGATTGTTGCACAAGTATTGGTCAAGGCGCTTTGACAATTTGACTGCAAGTTTCATGCTTCTTGCCTGGTCGTTCACGCAGTACATTGGCAAATCAGCAGGCAAATTTAGTTCTTCTAAGAAAGAATCCAGCTTTCCTTCAATTAAGATACCTGTGTGTCTGCTGGGAACTGTTGGACATGGGGTGTCCAGTGATGTAGTCTCCAATTTTCTTCAATAGCATGAAAAGTCTGAGAGATGTAGCTGTCCTGAGCTCTAGAAGTCCAAAGGTCAGAAGTAAATGCAGCACTTTTTAGATTTGGCGTAATCTCCGTTAATATGCTCTTCATTCCAGCTTGAACTTCTCTTGACCGAATTGAAAGCTTTCTTGAATATGTTGTTCTGTGATGAAGGCTCAGTTTAGGGTTTGCAATGTCAAACAATTTTTTGAAACCTCTTCCTTCGACTGCTGAAAAGGATGCCAGATCAGTGCAAAAGAAATCCAGCATTGCAGAGTCAAACTGTTTTTGAATGGAATTGTCTTCGTCATATTTGGACTTTGTTTCAAGCATTTCGACCATGGTTCGTTGTTTCTTCTTAGGAGGAGAAAGAAGAGATTCGTCAGTTTTTTCAGAATACTCAACGTAATCTTGGCTGGGCTTTTTTTTCGAGGTGACGATGAAGTCCGCTTGTGTTTCCATCTTTTATTTTCAAAGACTTTTTGCACGCATTGCATTCAGCACCGTCACTTGTTTTTTGAAAATAACTCCAGATTTTGTTTTTTCTTGGTGACAGTTTTGATTGTTGAAATGAGGCAAGAAGATTTCTTTTCGATATGAACAATATGTGCCAAGTTTAATTCCACTGGTAAACTAAAGAAATTAAGTCGAAAGTGCACCATTTTATACAAATGGTGCACTTTCGACTTAATTTCATTATTTTATACAAAAAAATCTAATTAAAAAAATTTTTTAATTAGATTTTTTTTTAAATCTAATTAAAAAATCTAATTAAAAATCTAATTAAAAATTTAATTTGTTTTTGTCAAAAACAAATTAAATTTTTAATTAGATTTATTAAAATCACGGAGTCAAAATATTATTTAATTAAAAAAAATTGTTAAGCATTTTGTAAATAATAATAATTTTTAATTTGGAAAATAATATAATATTTAAGTCTCGTTCTACTTCTCGCGAGAATTTTCTATTTCTCGTTTCTCACGAGAAGTCCTATTTCTCACGAGAAACGAGAACGAGACGAGATCTCGCTTATGTTTACATCTAAATATCATTACAATATAAAAAAAAAATTACTTTTTCCTTCCTTTGCCGCCGTCTTATTGAAAATAAGCTATTTTTAATATTACAATATATGATATATAGAAGTTTCTACTCTACAAAAAATGCGATAATTTTGTTGTTTTTTGGCCAAACCTTTGAGATTGCTTTAAAACTCAAAATTTTATGCAGTAGCACGATTACGTTAGCATTAGAATAACATTTCTTATGAGCAATACATATTTTTTTAGATGCCGTTTTATATGTACTTTTTAATGTAATTATTTAAAGAAGTTCTATGAAAAAAAAAGAGTTTATTAATCAATATGCGCATCGCCCCGCAAATTGAATTCTTCTAGCTGCTAATTCTCTTATTTCATTTCGTTCATTTTTTCATATTTCGTTCCATCAATATTGATATCAAAATATTTTTTGGGTGACTATAATACGCATTTCTTTGAATGCATTTACTAACGATCACTAAAGTCGATCACTTTCAGAAAAGAAGCGAGAGAATTGAATTAAGCCCCACAAGTGTTTTGCCCCGATGTAACATTGAGGCTCCAGTTTTATAAAGAACCACACCGGTGCAAAAACTTGAAGAATTTAATCAGTAAGTATTACAAGCTCGGAAGACGAAGGAGTGCTTGAAACATACAAATAAAGGATTCGATTTGCTGTTGTCAGCCTTCAAGAATGAATGTTGTCAGAAATCGAGAATGATGG
The DNA here is from genome assembly GCF_038396675.1 of Hydra vulgaris. Lineage (NCBI taxonomy): Eukaryota > Metazoa > Cnidaria > Hydrozoa > Anthoathecata > Hydridae > Hydra > Hydra vulgaris. The sequence goes on from NC_088933.1 coordinate 2,088,410, forward strand.
GCCAGACTTTTTTTTCAGACTTTCTTTTACCTCAGCTATTTCAATTGCCTTGAACAGTGATAAAAGGTACTGTTGATCTTTGCTAACATTATTTGTCCCAATCTTATGTAGAACGTTTGGTAAATTATTTTGTCTGACAATTTGCAATTTGACAATTTGCAACTCGTGACAATTTGCAAGTACATTTCCCAATGTTGCCACTAAGTGCAGTAGGTCCTGAAATGGTGCCATCTAAATGCAATACTAAATTTCTCAATGGTAGTTTATCAAAATGTCACATACACACTGACCATTGAACTGGATATCTCAAATGCAGTTCTTATTACACCATTGTTCACACCAGTATTTACGTTAGCTCCATCAGAGCCAATAGCTAACACATTATCAAGTGATATTTTGTTTTCATCAAAATAACCTATAGAAAATTGATTTTAGACCTACTGAACACATAGCTAACTTTGCTTTGTGCGATAATGTAGTTCTAAGCAATTGTCTTTGATGTCTTAACTTGGTTCGATCCATGATCGATTTTTAAATCCAAAATCTGAAAGTGTGGCAGTAGCAATTGCAGCTCTAGCAACATCAGATACACCATATCTGTTACATTCTCTGGCAACTGTTGGAAACTTTATTATATTTCTCTCAGATTCACAAGCTAATTCACAGAAATCTGACAAATTATTATCATTAACATTGCTCTGAGTGTCATTTATAAACTCCTCCTTACCAGAATTAATTTCTGCATCTATATCAGAAGTGATACTAACTGATGCTTCAAGACTACATTTATTAGACAAAAATAAGTCTTAGTATTTCTGTCTCTTTGTGCTTCTAACAAATGCTTTGATTAATATAAAAGTTTTTTCTTAAATAAAGGATCAATAGCCATATTTCTTTCATTTCTTTGATCCATTAAAAATTCATGCTCAAGTACTGACAATTTTGATATTCTCGGGCATGTGCAATTACTTAAAATAAGGCAAAGACATGCTGAAATGTCAAACAAAACTAAACTTTTCTTCTTAGCAATTGATACTGCTGAAGTCTTTGATTCATCTTTTTTTTTAAGAATCATTCTCATATTATTGTGCAAAGAACTCTTCGCATTGAAACAGTTGGAATGTGAGATTTCAACCAAATGTCATAACGTTTTCAGAAACTCTAAAAACTATTGTGCTTGAATTGGTAGTTCTAGGAAGTTTAACAAAAGAATGCTGCATGACTTCCTTAACAGTTGGAAGTTTGCAAGTAGTAAGTTTACATTCGATGCCATAAAAAGAACAAATCAGCTGTGCTCTTGTCAGTCATAGTTTGCCTCAGAAATCAAAATATTTTCAGTTTATTAAATATAAACTTAGTTTTATTCAATGCAAAACAAAATGCTAATAATAGATTTAAATTCAATAAATCTAATACAAAAATCCATTTATTTGATATATATGTGGATATTGGTAATCTATAAATATTAAAAATACAACAATCTTTACATACTATATATAATAGTATACTCATAAAAACTATATACTCATAAAAAGTAAATTTTTGTACAACTTTTTTTTAAATAAATCAGTGAATAGATAATTCGTTTATAATTTAATACTGGTTTATTATTCCAGACATAGTTTTATTTCAGAAAATATTGAAAATATTATATCAAAAACCAATACCTAAATATTAATAAAAAGCCTGAAAATGCACGATATAAATCCTCCAACGGAAAAAGAAAGCCAAAAAAACTTGATTACTATTCTATTTTTGTTATACCATCTAATGGTAACAATTTTTCACAATTTAAATAAAATTTAATACTTTTAGAACAAAAAATACTATGTAATTTAATAACAATAAAAAAAACCTAAAAGTGCACAACTTGGTAAAATAAGGTCTTTTAGCAACAAATGAAGACGTAAAAAAGTGAGTTTTTTTTTTCCCCATTTAACTTTTTTCGTTCACGAGCAACTATTTACACTACTCAAGGTTAAACTTTATAACCAAATTACTATGTAACTAAATAATGTTAAAAAGCATAAAAATATACAAATATGAAGACTTAAAGCCCCTGGCGGCAAAGGAAGACACTAAAAAAATCGAAATCTTTTTTCCAATCTATATGTTTCAATGCGGACTTTTAAAAACGTTTTTAAAATAGAGTTGTAAACTCTTTTTTTTATGTTTTTAAAAGTCCACATTATCAGAAGAGTTAAAATTATTCGAATGAATTAAAGATAATTGATTTTTAATAGATTTAAGTTTATTATTTGAAAAAATGCGATTTTAAAAACTCGTGTTTTGTGAGATAGTAAATTTTTATCCATATTTATAGAAAAGAAAATAGGAAACTGATCAAATATCTTAAATTTAATTATGCCATTTTTTAAAGATTTGTTTAAAATATCAGTGATTAAAATGCTATTAGTTAAAGAGAAAGTTGATTGAGTATTTCTTGTAAGGGGTTTTCCATAAGGTACGTAGGAAGGGGGGGAGGTGGATTTCAATAGGCGTACAAAAGCGTATAGGGGGAGGAGGGGGGATAGAGTTTAATTTAAAAGTACGTACTTCGTTTTTCTAATTTATCACAATTAACCAGCTAATCAATAGAAAAGTTAAAATTCTGACTAAAGATTCTAGCTTGCTAACATCGTCGTGGGTATAGTGTCCCTTTATGTACATATACTGGCCTGAGTAAGGAGGACTTGTATTTCAGGCAACCCTTTTTTGAGTCCGCAGAAAACAAGTTTTAGCAGTGCCGTGGCTGTTGGGTTGGAGGCCCCACTTCCCCCCCCCCCCCTCCGTAAAAAAAAAACCCTGTCATTAGGGTCTCAAAATCTTTCAAATTTTACCGCTAGATAATGCTTTAATAAAAAAAAATTCTTAAATTTGCAAAAAGACCCCAAATTTGCTGGGTTCCTTTCCCGAATTTGGGGTATGGGTAATTTCAATATTACTGATCTCGCGTAAGACTCATTTTTTACGCACTTACTAAAGAGGGGTTCCCACTTACTAAAGAGCGGGCCGTTGTAGCGTTTTTAAATAACTGCTTTAAAATTTTACGGCGCGGAAGTTTTCAACTGTTCAGACATCTTTTGCGGTTAAATAATAATGTTAAAATAAAACTGAGGCAGTAACATTTTAACGTAAAAATTTTACTTCACTCATTATTTTTTTATTGACTTTTTAGTTTTACAATTTATATAGCTTATTTTGTCAAGATATACAAAAATATTAACTTTAATGATGTAAGGAAATGTTTAAATAACAATATTTTTCCTGAAGAAGTGAACGAGAAAGGAAAAAAGGAAATTTTGAACGGCAGTGTATCATCATATCATATCATAAATATATTCTGAAAAATAATTTCATGGATATTTACAAATAGTAATTCTACTAATCTTAAGTAAACACCAAAAATATAGGTCTTTATATATATATAGTTAGCAATAGTTATAAGAATAGTAATTATAATAATAAATATGTACAATAATAATAAATAAAACAACAATAACAATTAAAATAGTAATTGTACTAAAAATAATAATCAAAATAATAAGTCACTTGTTTTTATAAACACAATAGATAAATATACATTTAAGTTAGTTACAAAGAGTTATACAGTTTTTGGAGCTGATAGAACTGTATCTTGTGAGCCTCTACTGCGTATATTGGAGCATTAAATATATATAAAATCAACTTACACCAAGTTTTAATGTTCATGTATAAAACAAATATAGGATTATCTCCTAAAATATTTCAATCCTATTTTGACAAAATAATTCCTAAATATCCAACAAAATTTTCAAATAACAACTTTGTTATTCCAAAATATAATTCAAAACTAACTTCATATTCAGTTCTTTATCGTGGACCTTACTTGTGAAAAATGTTTCCCAAAATTGTAAATACACATAAAACTAGTATAGAGCAGTTTAAAAATGAATCAAAACAGTTTAAAAATGAATCAAAACAAGCATTGTTACTTATAGATTTTAATATATCCGATTTTAGATGTTTTTTTTAATTAAAACTCAAATGCAAAAAATAATTAATACAAAAATTGTCACTGAGTGTATTAACATTTTTTTTTATTACCTTAATTATGGTATTACCTCTATGGCATTTTCTAATTTATTTACGTCATTTCTATGAACTAATTTATTTATGTTATTTTTATGGTGTATATTAACTTATTTACTTTTTATTTTTAAATCTTTGTTTAAATTTTTAAATTTTAAGTAAATCTTGTTTATTTTTTCTTATTCACTTGATCTTACACTTTCCTTAAATTTTTATTCTTTAAATTTTTCTTTAAAAGACAACGAATTGTGATTTATTTTACTGTTACATTTTAGTTTTTTTTTATAAATAGTTTGTTAACTATAGATATTTAAATATTACGGTTTTTGTAAATACGTGAGAATAGGGCTCGGTGATAAGGCTAAGTTAGTCTTCTTCTTGCCCCGCCAATATTTGTTTTTATTTATGAGCTTCGAAACTGTAGTTATTATTTAACGGCAAAAAAAAAAAAAAAGAGTTGACTGATAAAACGTAACAACTAAAAAGGACATAAAACATTTAAATTGAAAATAATAAAATACAGGGGCGGATCTACAGTACTGCACATTAGGCGGCCGCCTAAGGAGAAATATTATATCGTTATTATTTCTGCAAGTTCAAAGTTTTGGCAGGCTTTTTCATTATTCGCGGTTACGGAGTTGCCCAAGTGCTAACATAAGTGCAAAAAAATCGTGGAAGTGTTAAAACTATTATTAGGCGAAATGGCTTTTTCACGCATTAGGCAAAATAACTTTTCGCCTAGTCTGATCTGGGTACTAAATAGAGATTTAAATAGTGTTTGATTTGGGAAGTTTAAAAAGTGCCTACCGTGGAACCAAGTGATCAATCCGTCTAATCTGATCTGGATCTAGGTGTAAAATGTCTGCAAATTAAATTTAGAACGGCAACAGAAAATTTTAAATTAGACCGATAATAAAAGTAATTTATGTTTTTGCATTTGGTAGCTCTACTATTACTTATGTGTCTAATTTAGATTTTTAACGTATGTGATAATGTTAAAAGAAACGATATAGTTTTATGAATAAGATTTGAAAGAAGTAAAATTATGAACTAGATCTATTAATGAATGCAGGAGAAAGTATTCATTAATATATCAAGTTCATCTAAAACCAAATCATTGGGCAGAATTCTTTTTTGAGCATGGTACTATAACAAATTAGAGAAATTTGGGTAACTTGTACCCATTAAGTGAGTTCTTAACTGTTTTTACAACATTGTTTACTTTATATTATTTATCTATACTTAAAAAAGATTTGTCTAGCCCAATATTATAGTTATAAAATGTAGAGAGAAACAAGTAACAGCAATCGATCAATATGTGATTAATAGGTCAATTACCCAACATAGTATTGAGTAAATTATAATGTTTACAAATGCAGAAAAGAACAAGTGATTTGGAATAGAAGACATACCATATTTTAACTTACTGGTAACATAATAACATACACTGCCAATGTAAGCTACAATGTTACCACTGGTAGCATTGTAGCTTACATATATTAACTAAACTTGTTTTGTTCATGGCTAATATAATGCCCTAGCGTTTTATTTGTATCCACCGATTAAATACATTTAATCGGTGGATACAAATAAAACGCTTATCATTTAAAGCCAATGCTTGGATAGAAAAGTTATATTGAAATGGATCTATTGTGTCATAAAAAAGCAATTGACTTCCATATAGCATTTTGTTCTTAATAAATCTTTGCAGAAATGCTACTAAATACCTTGCACATTTTCATTTTAGATGTAGAAACTTACATGTAATTTTTTTGTTTGTTTGTTGTATCACATCAAAAAAAACTTTTTATAAGTTGAGCGTAAAACGCCTCTATCTTAATACAATTCAACATAATTTATATGCAAACTATTTCTCTTGATATTTACAATTATGTCTTTATATTATATACAAATACGTCTATATACATATGCAGTTATTTACAAGTAATGCAAATCAATCGTTAGCTTTAAAACAATCTCTAAATATAATTACACTTTACATTGTTCTTGCTATTTTGAATTTACAATTCCACACTTGTGTGGTTTAGAATGTTATCAATAACATGGTGTTTTCTTTAGATCTTGTATGGAGTTTTTAAGGTAGTTTTTTAAAATTCACCTTTCCTATCCAATAATCTATTTTAAAAAACAGTACTGAATTTTTTAGGTCATCACAAGGGAGATTACCACTCAAAGTTTATGAGTTCTACCTAATCTTACGCACATAAACATACTTGAACAAATTTTAAACCAAATTCTCTATTCAAGACATTTTTTTAAAAAAAGAACATAGCTTGTGATTATGGTTGTTTAATATATTTAATATACCTTAACATAATATCCATATTATATCCATAACATAAATCATTTCCATGGCATGGTATTAACATACATAAATCATTTCAATGACATGGTATGACATGGTAAGAGTACTCAGTGTTTTTAGGACATCACCAGGGAATAACTTACTAGAGTTCTACCTAACTTTACCGGCATTTACCTTTCTAAAGCAAATATTTTAAACAGTAAATTTTTAATTTTATTCTTTCCATGTTCTTTTTAAAAACTCTAAAAATGTTAAAAATATCTGCATGTATTCTTATAGCATTTCATTGCCATTAATTCTTTATATTTTATGTACAATTTTTGATAATAAAAACGTAAAGAAAAGGAATTTTTAATTGATCACGCATTTTTCTGTCATATGTCTTCAATTGTTCGATATAAAAACCTTACATATGAATTAAAAGGAACTTTGACAAAATTACCTTTTTAAACCAAAAGGTTTTTGACAGATTTCATTGCCGTTTCCTTAAATTTTGTTATACACACTAAATTCTAGTTAGTTATAATGTTTTTTTTAACAAACAGTAATAAAATTACAGGTAAAGTAAATTATATTGTTACAGTTACTAATTAAAGTGTAAATTAGTAGTGTAAAAAAAGCAATATAAATTTAATTTATTTACCGTCTATCATACATTGAAAAAAGTTCAAACCAAGAGTTTTACATATAGCAATCACTTCATATGTAAACGATTTTTTATTTTGTGCCTCTATTAATTGATTAATTATCAGTGATTAGCAAGTTGGATTTTTTAAATATAAATAAATTTGTGTGCATTTTAATTTCTTGTTAAAACGTACCAATGCTCCCCCCTCCCCTCTCCCCTATAACTCAGCTTCAATCGGTTGCAATAACTCTAATTGACAATGGAATTCGTTTTTGCCAGCCGTCAACAATAGTCTATTTATACAACACTTTACCAGTTTACTTTGTTTTAAAGGAGAATAGTTGAAATACCCTCTATTTTAAAAAAAAATGCAGGTAATTTTTACTGTACTTTGAGAGACAAAAAAATGATTTTAAAACTGCTCTTTGGAAACTGATGTCGTTGTTGCATAGTTCAAGGCCATATATAAGCTTTGGCACTGGTAAAGTGTTCTATAAATAAACTTTTGTTTATGGCTTGCAAAAACAATTTCGATTGTCAATTAGAGCTATTGCAACCGGTTACAACTGAGTTATAGGGGAAAGGGGGAGCATTGGTACGTTTTGACAAGAAATTAAAATATAAATAAAATGTCATAAAAATCTAAAACTAATAATTTTTTCAATTTTACAAATGTATTAACAACATTTAAATATAACTTATATTTAGAAATATTAATGGTTATTTACAATAATTTTGACATTTCTAAACACACTTTTTTGTACCAATGCTACCTTACATGGGGAGCATTGGTACACAGCATAGGGAGCATTGATACACTACGTTTTTACATTGATACAGTAAGAAATATCGCCCAAAATAAATATAATTTCAATGAAACACAATAATTAATTTTAAAACCAACACTATTTTTTATAAACATACCTGGAAAATGTATAAATAAGAAAGAAACACCGCATACAAGAAATTACATTACATTGCACATTGAAAATTCAATGTTTTCGTAAGTAATTGAATAAAACAAAGTTTAGGATGTTTTCAATAGAAGTCCATTAACAGTTTCAATAATCGAACGCTTTATAATGAAATATTTTTTTATGTAATTAAAAAATTAACACTATTTTAATTTTTTTCTACAATTTTTAGTTTTAGCTTAAGTTTAAAGTAATAAAAACTTCAAAAAATACTAAAAAAAAAATAGTGTATTTGTCACTAACAGTAAGACGTGAAAAAAAATCCAAATAAAAGCAAAATGAACTCCTGATAAAATTACAAGTAATAAATACTTTAAACCCAACTACATTTTATGTTGAAGAAGTTATAATAAGTAACATTTAATATATGTATTTAAAAGTTTAAATGGATTTAAAATGGCTAAAAATTTGCCTTTGTACCAATGCTCCCACTGTACTAATGCTCCCCTCTCCCATACGCTCATTTAGATTTTTTTGAAGTGTTTAAAGTATAATAAGAAGAAGAAATAATTAATTTTTTTTTAATTTTTTTTCTGCAAATAGTAAATTGATTGTTAAATCAGTTTTGGGTTTAGTTTCTCTTTTCCTTTTTTTATTTTTTTCGGCTGAATTCTTTATATTAACGGGGCTGGATGATAAGACCATGTCTTCTGCCGGCTCCGGTCGAAACTTTGATGTTATACTTTTATGTTGTAAAAACATTGTAAAAGTTTCTTTTTTTAATGAGAAAATTAAAAAAAAAAAAAAAAAGGTTAGCAATAATTTTTTTTATTACCATTATCCCATTAGAAAACTCAGATGTTTTAATTTATTTAAGATATATATGTATAAGTTCCGTTAATTTGAATAACGTTGTTGGAAATTAAACTTTTACCAGAAATCAGAAATTCCTTTTTCTCAGTGTTTAGTTTGATAAAGTGTGATATTCCATATGTTTGAAATCTAACAATTAGTTCTTGCAAACCAGAAATTGTTGGACTAAGCAAATTTACATCAGATGCGTAAGCAATCACATCAATATAGATGCTATTTATTGTCGAACCTATTTTACATTCTAAGACAATTTCATTTAAGATATTTTCAGTATAAATGCTATATAAATGTGGCGATAGAATAGACTCTTGTTGCACTCCTTGTGACATACAATTAATTTGAGGTAAAGTACCAGATAGATATAGCGATGAGATTGTCTTTAGAAGAGATAAAGGAAGTTTTTTTTGAAATTAAAGCTTCTCAAATAGCAAATCCCAGTTGCAAGTATCAAATGCTTTATTTGCATCTAAACTCCACATATATAATGGCATGTTATTGTTATTATAGTGGTTTATGGTTTTTCTCAATAAAATTTCTGCGTGTAGTGCAGAACTTTTTTTTTTTAAACCAAACTGATGAAAATAGCTTTCTATTACTAGGACATAAAAGTAAGATAAGATATTCTAGAAGTTTGGTAAAGATACTAAATAAAATTTAATAAAAATACTAATATCACGAGAATTGTCTGGGAAATGGAATTAAAATTGCCACAACTTGCTCCCAAAATATTAGTTGACTAATATTTTCAATTAGTTGACTAATATTTTTATTAGTTGATAAACTATTCAAGGTCAGAGAGTAGTAATCTCCAGGTTTGAAGAACTATTAACCTAAAAATTTTTGTTTATCTTTACCTCAAGTGCATTGCATATTTTAAGAAAATAATAAAATAACTTATATTTAATACAAATTTAAACGTGTATGTTTGATAGTAAAGATATTGAGCCGAATTTTGTTACGATTTCTAATATAACCGATTTTATTATTACGATATCTAATACTATTATAAATATTTCGCCATTAGAGTAATAAATCCCAGATCTGCCTCTAAAATAGGAATAATAACAATAAAGTTAAAAATAATAATAATTGTGATTGCGATAAATATTTAAAATTAAAAGAAATAATCAATAAATCAATCATTTATTTCACTTTATAAAATAAAATTAATACAAAGCTAAGATCAGTCACAAACAGTTATGTAACTGACAAAAACGTGACGACCTACAAAAAAGTATATAAACTAAATAGTAAATTAATAATAATAAATTTAATAATAATAATACAGTAATAACCATTTTAATAATAACAGTAGTATTAACAATAATAATTATAATTATAATAATAACAGTAGTAATTTACAACAGTAACAATAATAAAAATAATAATGTCAATTATAGAGATAATAATTCTTAAACAATAAAAATAAGGGCATAGAAGTGGTCATTTAGGAAAGTGCTATAAATGATACCAAATAAGCTATACCTAAATTTATAGTTTCAGTCACTCTCAAACACACCCACAAGGATACACAAATACATTATATATAATATGTACACCCACAAGGTCATGAATGCATACATACATACATGCATTTATGTATGTATGTATGTATGTATGCATGTATGATACATACATCCACACACATACACACATATACACACACACATACATACATACATACATACATACATACATACATACATACATACATACATACATACATACATACATACATACATACATACATACATACATACATACATACATACATACATACATACATACATACATACATACATACATTCATACATACATACATACATACATACATACATACATACATACATACATACATACATACATACATACATATATAACATACACACATACACATACACACAATATATACATATACACAATCACACATATGCATATATGTATATAAATACATATAAATAAGTTAACACATTATACATACACACATACATACACACAATGCACACTCAGGTTCATACAAATATGTACATATATGGAGCAGAAGGGTAGGGAGTAGAAGAGGAGATAACTGAATAGGTTTAAAATAAGAGAAAACTAAAAGCTGTAACATTTAAAAAAAATAGACAGAATTAATTGAAGATATAAGATAGTGATAATGCTGTGTAAGAATTTTATTGAGTGTTTTTATGAAGGATAAATTTTTTGATATTGGTAATGAAAGCATTTCAAGTAATATTTGGGAAATTTATTTTTATTGAAAGTGGCAGAGAGTTCCAAGAGTGAATTGATTGGTATTTAGTAGATTGAATACCACATTTGCTAGTTTTTTTTAAGGTTGAGCTAGATTTTAACGAAATATTGATCTAACGGGTGATGCGGAAGTTATCAGACAAAATAAAAACGTCAATAACTTATTTATAAATAAAAAAACAAACTACTATTATATTTTTTTTAAATAAAGCATTTATCTTTTAATAAAAATATATTATTTTTTATATGAAAAAACGCCACCATCTGCAATTGATCTCAATTTTGCTCTGACGCCTTTCATATGCGACTGTAAAAAGTTTAAATCAATTTCTTGTAGTTTTAGTTTAATGCGATCAATCAAAACTTGCTCTGTTGAAGCTTGCCAACCTCCCTCGTAAACCTTCTGTGCCAAATGTCCTCAAATATTTTCAATTGGTCGTGCTTGAGGCACATTTGGGAGATTAGATTCTTTATCAACGTAATAGACATATTGGTCCATCCAATTTAGAGAATCTTTAGAATAACGAGAACTTGCTAAATCTGGCCAAAATAAATAGTTAAAGTCTCCATGATACTTATGAATAAATGGAAGAAGTCGTTTTTCTAAACATTCATTAATATAGATTGATGAATTGATCGCTACAGCCTTGGAAGTGCGAAACAATGGCTCAGACATACCACGGTCAGATATGGTTATCCACATTAATAATTTTTTTGGAAATTTCTCTTTTCCTATAAAACGAACACTTCCTGGGCATGCCTTTTTGTTGTTTGTGTAGTATCCAGAATTTCCAGGCATGTTGTCCCCTGCAAAACAAAAGTATTTTTCGTCATCGATGACTAGAAGCGAATTTGTGTTATAGAGTTGGTTAACTAGTTTCATGCTTCTTTTATTTGCCTTTATTTGTTGTTCTATAGTGTATTTTGGAGTCTTTTCACGTTTTCTATATTTAATATTCATTTTTTTTAACTGACAACCAATTGTCGATTGATTTACACCGAATTTAATACCTATTTTTCTCTGACTGACCCCTTTTCGATTGTTGACAAGTCTCGTTAATTCGGCTTTCTTTTCTCTAGTCCAGGATGTCGGACGACCAGGGTGCTTTCTATCAGAAAACGATTGAATAGTTACAAGTCTTTTTAGGTTATCATATATTGTACTTCGAGCAAATCTTTCCATTTCAAAATGATTTACGATTTTTTATGTTAGGTTTATTTACAAAAAACATTTTTAGTCGCTTTCGAAAAGATTCTCGTTCCGCTGTATTTAACTTCATTTTAAATAATTGTGTTTCTAATAATAAAGTTTATATTTTATAGAACGTTTATGCCTACGCATAATACCACAAAAACTAATTATTATGCTCAAATAATGTAATTAGGATTGGTCCGATAACTTCCGCATCACCCGTTATGAATATCACTTGTAAGTTTAAAACAGTTGTTGAAAGCAATAGGCATGGTATTATGAATGATATTCCACACAAATACACAGTTTAACAAGTAGATGAGTTCATCTAACTTCCAAATATTTGATAAACTATACAATGTCTGGATTAAAATTGCTTGGCTGGAAATGAACTATTCGTATAGATTTATTTTGAAGTTTTATAAGATTTTTAATTTGAGTAGATGAAATTTACCCCCATATTTAGCAGCCATACCTTAGGTGAGAATTAAATATAGCATGTCAAATATTTATCGATGTTTTGTAGTTGACAAAATGCCTTATTTTGGAAAGCATTCCATTAGCTTGACTTAGTTTGAAAGATGCTGCTTTTTTTGTTGGTGAAACAAGAGATTTTCGTCTAATATAATGCCTAAATATTTGATCTTATCTACAGTATTTAGTTTTTTACCACTTATCCTGAAATTAAGTTTTTTTGTAATTTTGTTACCTTGAGATTAAAAGATAACTATTTCAGACTTCTTGGTATTTAAAGAAATTTTGTTTGATAGTAGCCATTGCATCAAACGTGCAAGGTCATGATTAAGATTTTTATTTAGTTTTTAAGAGATTTACTAACAATAAGTAGATTGGTACCATCAGCAAAATAATATGCTTCGAAGAATTTTACACATGTGTGCAGATCGTTTATATAAATGAGGAAAGTAGAGGACCTAAGATTGAACCTTGTGGAACACCAATACATGTAAACATAGTTTTGGAGGAAGTGTTTCTAATGCTTACAAACTGAGAGCACATATACAGGTACGACTTAAACCATTTGAGAGCAACTCCTCTGACACCGTAATGATTTAATTTAGACAGCAGAATCTCATAATCAACAGTATCAAATGTCTTCTGCAAATCAACTAACACTCCAGCAGCAAACTGTTTTTGATCCAGAGCTTCGCGTATTGTTATACCAATAAGTGCTTGATTTGTTCAGTGCTTTTTGCAGAAGCCAAATTGAAGGCTATAAAGTCTATTAGATTGATTTAAAAAGTTTTCTAGTCTGTTTAACATGAATCTTTCAATTAGTTTGCAAATATTTGAAAGTAAAGATATAGGTCGATAGTTACAATGATCTAGTTTGGATCCACTTTTAAAAATAGGCACAAATTCAGCAACTTTAAACAAGTCAGGAAACACTCCAGATTCGAATGATTTATTTATCAAATGCTCAAAGGGTAGCTTAAATCTTTTGATGCTAAGATCAATATTTGCGTAGAAATGATATTAGGCCCAGTGCTTTTTCTAGGGTTCATACTAGATATATAATCATTAATTTCTTGGGGTGTAACAGGGGTTATATAAAAGGAGTTGGGATTTTTGTTTTTAAGATAGTGGTTAAAGTTATGTCTTGGAAGATGATTGTTTTAAAAAGATTTTCTTTGCAATTGTGGAAAAATAGTTATTAAATGAGTTAGTGATCAGTTATAATTTGGTTATTTATAGTTAAACTTTTGATGGTGTTGTGGCTGTTTGGCTTAATAGCAAAAGTCCTTTTTATTCCTCTCCTGATGTTTCTAAGCTTGTTTAAATTTTGATTGTATGATTTTTGTGAATACCTCAACAAATTGCTTATTTAATTCCAATAATATTTGAACTTAAGAAAGTATTCTTCGTTTGATTTCTCATGTTTACATTATATAACAGTAATCCATGGTTTTGATATTGTTTTATTAGTATTCTTAAAGACAATTTAAAAGGGGCATGATAATCAAGTATTTTGTTCACCAGTTGTAGAAATTCTAATGAAAATTTATTGATACTATAAGTGACTTGATGACTTAGTGGTAGCCATTCAGCATATTTTAGGTCTTTAAGAAAGAGATTTTTATTAAAGAGTTTAAAACAGCGACGATATATTTTTTTTGTGGTTATTTAATATTCTTGCTAGGAAAAACTATGAACTGCATAAGATGGTTAGCAAGAGATACTTAGCAAGAGATAGCAAGAGATTGCCAGATACAAGATTAGGGTCATAAAACTTTAAAGATATATTATCTATTAGTGTTTTGGATTGGGGTGTAATTCGAGTTGGTTATAAATGGGAATAGAGAAAAAGAGCACATGGAATCAAGAAAGCTGGATACCACATTACAAGAGTCGCAGTTCGAATGATTAAAATTAATTAAATTCTCCAAAGATCATTATATTTTTATTTTTGGGATAACTTGTCATGTAGAGTTTGTATGAATTGATTATTAAACTCATTTGTGCACATACAAGGGTGACAGTAAATACATCCCACAATGATATTTTTTTCATTTGGATATAAGATTTTAATGAAGGTTGATTCAAATTCTTTTAGTTTAAAAATTTGAAGGTCAGATCTCAACTTGTACTTCAAGTCTGATTTTATATAAAGAAGTGTACCTCCTCTGCTGGAATAACATTCGGCATGTTCAACGGTGTAGCCACCTAATGAAATATCAGTTCTAAGAATTTGATTTTGCTTTAAACGGGTCTCAGATATTGCAATTTGTTTTGTTTTTCATAAGGGCTAGCAGACATCTAAGGTCATCAATCTAGAATGTTAAAGATGATATATTAACATGAACAATAGTTTTAGAATCTTTATTAATGGCATGATTGTATTCAGCTGTATCATAGTATTTACAATTTATTTAAGGTTGTTGAGACTTTTAAAAAGATTTTTATGATTAGGAGGTGTTTCATCTTGTGAGATGTGTAGGAAATTATTTGCACCATTTATAGTAAGCATGAGTTCATTATCAGAAAGATTTAAGAATGGTAGAGTGTTTTGTAAACATATTTAGCAGTACCAATCGGCTGTTTCTGACACAAGATAATTGTAGGATTTATTAGTCATCCCGTTACATTTAATATGAATCCATTTGTTGCAAGAATCAAACTGTATGGCTTTATGATTACTTGAAACTAATTTGAAACAGATACCACAGGGAAACTTTATGCCCATTTTATAGCATTTAAAGTATTAAGTATTCAATAATTTAAGTGTTGCATACTTTTTGAGTATATTTAGTTAATAATGAATACTAAAAATAACTTATTAGTATTTTGAAGAATACAAAAGATTTCTCAAATAATTAAGAAACTCTAAAATACATTTAAATAGAGACTAAAGCTAGTTTTAAAGACATATAAAGTTAGTTTTGAAGATATAGTAGATATATGGGATATGTGTGGTTTATTAGCAACTATAGATAAACAAACAAAATATTAAACTATATGGATCATTCTCTACTTGAGATATATAGTATACAGCAAGCGATACAAAAAAAATATATATATATATATATATATATATAAAGTAATATAATATCATACATACAATACAATAAAATACTAAAATACGATGCAACAAAATATAATATAGCATAAAAAATCATATAATATAATATATTAGGATAACAATAAAATAAAGTAAGTAAAAAACAATAAAAGTTCTTAAATATGATCTCGTATAAAATAATACTATAACAAAAAATATAACAAAAATATGATAAAAATTAAAGACAAAAAAAAGCATTAAAAAAATGAGAAAGTTTAATACTGTTACATGCATACACAAACATAAATATAAAGATATATACACATATTTACCCATATGCATAGATACACACATATTCGCACATAAATACACACGCGTGCGTACATACGCTCACATATGTATACATACACATATAGATTAATCCACTACCAAAATATACTTTTTTTCTCAGATCATATTGGCTCACTTTGGGATTAGTTGTACATATTATTCTAAGACAATCCTAAAAACTTCAGACCAATTGGATTAAGGGCAATTTTGGGAAATAGTTTTAAAGTTTTTAAGTATTTTCTTGTTTTCAAATTATTAATTATTTTTATGGCATTCCTAATATTTATTATACTTTAGTACAAACTTTGATACAAATATTCTTTCCATTAGAATATTTGAATATTATGGAATGAATATTTCCCACATAATCTTAAACACTGGGATACTCCATGTATAAGCGTTAAAGTTAATAGGCATAACTAATTTTGCTTTGATTTTTGGTTTGACTTCAGGATTTACTTCACTTAATTGCCTTGTGTGCAAAACTTGCTTAATAGCTTGAAGCCGTATATCTTTTTCATCATCTTGCAACATAGAATATAAAAAGTTTTCTTGAAGACAGCAATAAGAGTTTCCTTGAAGATTTTGAAAAACAATTTGTTGTATATTGTCTCCCTGATTTTTAACAAGCTCTATTGTCTTATGACCAGACTTTTTATGGGCAAACCACATGGGGCAATATACTTGGACTATATACTTTGTAATTGTACACAACTCATCTGTAGGATTCTTCACTCTTGCATAAACGATCATTATTCTTAAAGCTAGAGTTAACCATCTGGCATGGTAAACAGGTCCTTGTTTTTTTTATTGAATATTTTGGAGATATAAAGCCTTTAGATATTTCAATACAGTATGCGTAAAGTTTATGTTAATTTGTACTAAGATCAGATAAAATATTAGAGTTTACGTAGGAACCAATCTCTGAATGAATTGGAAAAAAATCAACTATTGGTAAATCATATAAATCACTTGCAGAAGCTTTTTGACTAATAGGGCCCTTATATTTCTTTGGATCGTTACTTTTACCATCTACTTCAGCTATGACATGGCAAAGTGGTAACTCAGTTGTATTTTTTGAGTATTTTTAGTATCTCGGTTGCCATTGTAATTCCTGTTCCATTTTTTATTTCAATATGAGTTTAATGTTTCTTACAAAAAGGTCCACTTTCTGCAATAAAAGTTAAGTGATGTTTATCCTTTACTGTTCTATTAATAATAGGTTCTGCATAATGATCATATCCTAATATATTTGCTAATGTCACTTTGTCTTTTTCACTGTCAATGACTTTCAAATGAAAAACTTCTGAACTATGTTTTTCACTAATCATGGTTAAAACACGCTTTTTAGTGTCAAATATCTTTTTTTCAGTGATTTCAGTGGTTTGTGATCTGTCATTTTGAGTTATAATTTAATATTCTATCAAGGTAGCAGTTGCTAAGGCAGATATTGCAGCGTCACTAACTTCGAACCTGATAACTGCTTTGGCAATGTTGTGTAATTTTTTTTACCCAGTGTTTTTGCAAAAAACTCATGATTCTGATTTTTATATTCATCATTGTTATCTATTTCTACATCATAAGTTTCACTGATACAATCATTATCTGAATGAAGTGCCATGTCACTTGTTAAATAAATTTTCTCCTTACTTCTTTTTCTTGCGATCTTGGCTGTATCTTTCTTATCAATTTGGCCTATCTGCCAGGTTCCAAAGGGCCCTCGCTTAACTTTTTGATCCTTTAAATACTCTGGTTCTAGAACTGGAACCTTAAGTTAAAAAAATTCATTTTGTAGCTATTTTATAGAAAGTATTTAAAATAATAAAAAGCAAAAAATAATTATACAAAAAAAAAAAAAAAAAAGTCACTTGTTTGCTTTCTTCACAGAGACATACATAGTGCTTGTTAGTGCAACCCTTGCATCAAACATTTCTAAAGGTTAATATGTATAATAAAATATAATGCCATAATTTGAAAAGAAATAAAAAACTGTACAGCTGTAAAATTTGTTGGCAGTTTAGTCACAAATTTGTTTGAACAAACATATTGTTTAATATTGTGGTTTTTTGAAAATGTAACTTCAAACCTGTCATCACAATTTAAAAGAGGAAGTTCACATTTGCATGTTGATATATCAAATAACTTTAAAAGGTTATTTTCCAATCAACAAACACTGTTTTTATGTTTTGAAGCTTTTGATCGTTCGGCTGCAATTACTTTTTGAAATGTTCTTTGTAACTTATTTCTTAGAGGTTTCTCCTTCATTAGTGGAAGATTTGGATTCACTTTTTTCCAAATTTATAAAATTTCTCCACTTACTTTTAAAACTATGGCAGAAGAATCAATTTTTTTAGTTGTAATTATCTTTTTCGACCTTATAAGCATATCGAATAGTCTGTTTATATGTTGGAAGGTCACTAACAGGCAGTTCGTTTGGTTGCCCAGCATATCTTTCACTTTCAGGTCTAGTTATAATATTATGCGTTCTTTTTCTTGTTGGTTTCCCAGATCCACATTTTGCATTCATTTTTTAATATTTAAACTCAGTCTGAAAAAGCTTTTTTTTATAAACTTGTTGTATAAGATAATATAATGTGAAAATAACATAAATACAGAAGCAAAATATATGGCTAATATAAATACTTTATCCGTATTAGATTTTATTTATTATTTTATATTATAAAACATTGCAAAAAGCATCCTTTTCCAACAGAAAAAACGGAAACACATTTAAAAATGGCGAACTTGTTGTTATAATACTAATTTATGACGCGAAAATAACATTTTAAGCGACGTTCTGTTCTATTTCGCAATACTTAAATGGGAACCATAAAAATGTAATTTGTTTTGTTTTTCCCAAAAAAATGACTAAGTTTTGAAATTTTTTTAATTGCAAATAATTTTATTGAATATAAATAGTACATTTCCCAAAGTGAGCCGAGTGTTGACTTTAACTTGGTAGTGTCTTAATATAGATACATATACATATAAAGCTTTAAAAATATATAGATATTTAAAAATTTATAAACCAACATAAAATTAAAAAAAAAATACATACCAATGCAAATAACGCACTAAATTATATAACAATACGAACTATACACTACAATGCTCAATGAACAATACACAAGAATACAAAAACAACAACAACATAAAAAACAAACGTTCCTCAAATTAAGTAAAATTTTAAAATATTTCTTTTTGATTCTTCAAAAAAGAGCAGTTTTTATATTTTATTTTAACTCTTTTTAATTACTTTCCATTTTCGAATGTTTTTTTTTCTTTTAACTTTGGATTTTCGTCTTTTATTTTTATTTTCTCTTTTTATGTTTTTTTATTTTTATTAATTTGTTTGATTTGGTTTTTAATATTTTGTTTATTTTTTACTTTTTCATTTCTTTATTTTTCTTTTCTTAACTCTCTTTGTTTTTATTTTATTCACTTTTCTTATTTTATTTCTTTTCTTATTTCTTTATCTTTCTTTCTTGTTTTTTTTTTTTTTAATCGTTATAAAAAAGCGTTCGCAATTGCGGAAGTCTATGTTGTGTCCATTACGTTTGTAAGAACTTTGCTATTGATGACAATAAGTTGATGTATTGCAAAAAAGGTATTGGCAACAATATGAAAACTTATTTTATGGAAAGAAGTTTTTAATTAATTTAAAACTTAAATAAACAAAATTCTGTGTTGTGCTTTATTGTGAATTAACACAGCATTTTTAAATTCGAAAATTTATAGCTTCAAAACAACTCTAAATAATGTAAAAATTTCATACAAATCATTTTTTTTTCATTGTAGGTGATTGTGGTAATAGATCGTGAAGAACAATTAAACATTGTTAAAGAAGTCCATGAAAGTCTTGGAACTTCTGAGAAAGCTGTTGCCTTAGCAAGCCACTTAGGCATTAATGCTGTGAGAAAGCAAATTTCTTCAAGATTTTTTTGGCATTCAATTGTGGAGGATATCACCAAACATGTAGCTCAATGTTAACGATGCCAAAAAACCTCTAACATAAACCTAAAAGTGTATCCTGCTTTAAAACCTGTTATTAAACATGTTGATGTAGATTTAAATAAATTACCTCAAATGGAATCAAATGGATTTAATTATGTAATTGTCCTTATAGATTATTTTTCTAAGAAGACTGAGGCTGAATCTCTTATCGTCAAAACAGCAGTATCAGTAGCAGTCTTTCTCCATAGAGTTATTTGCAGACATATTAATTAATGAACAAGGTCGTGAATTTGTAAATTCAGTATCCATTGCACTACGTGACATGACAGGCAACGTGTAACCTCTGCTTACCATCCAAAAGCCAATGGCCTTGAGGAGAGACAGAATCAGACAATTAAGAAAGCAATTATTAAGGTCTTGAATGAAAATGTTAAAAATTGGGCCTCAGTTTTATATGGAATCTTTTTTGCTTTACGTGTTAAAGTGCGATTCAATGAGGTATACACCATTTTACTTCATGTATAACCGACAACCCTGTTTTCCAATTGATGTAAAGTACACATATGTACTCAATGGGAATAACTGCAGTTCTGTATGCGATAAAAAAGTTTTAGAAAAAGCTTTACAAACGAAAAGAGGACTTGAAGAAAAAGCCATGACTAATATTATTTGTGCACAAAAAGAAATAAAAAATAGACTGACAGAAAGCATGCAACATCATCAAAATATTTTGTTGGTCAAAAAAATACTATTGAGAAATCTTAAAACAGAAAATAGAAAAAAATGGAAAAACAATTTTCTCGTGGCTTGGTCCATATGAGATACTTGATATTTTGTCAAACTCAACATGTTTATTAAGAAACAGGGAACAACACATTAAAAAAGAATTACTCTCTGCATCATATTAAACCTTTTATCGAAAAGAAAAGTAATTCAAACTTGTGTAATTTAACTTCTGAGTGCAATGATCAAGATAAATGTTAACGTAATCCCAAATTAATGAAACATGCCTCCAAAGAAATTTCCCAAAAAAATAGCTATTTTTAAGAACTTATTGATGGAGGAGAAAATGATGTACCTTTAAAAATTACATGTAAAAGAATCATTATAAAGTTGTTTTGTCACTAAAAACTTTGTAAATCAAATGATGTTTATACTGAGCTAAAATAATGTTCGTATATCAGTTGTTTTACATGCTGTTTGTTATAAAAAAAATAAACAATTTGCTCAAGGTTGCATATTCTTCACAACTAAAAAGAACGTAAATAAACTTGTTTGTAATAAAACTCTAAAGAAGTGATTTTATGGATCGCTTGGCTATTTAATTTATTTTTGAGATTAGATTTTGCCGCATAATAAAGGAAAATTGCTTTACTTGATGACTGTAAAATAACATCAAGCACAGTAAAATTATAACGTTAAAATATTAGTCTCAGCAATATTATAACGTTTTATTTTATCGCAAAGGAAGTTTGAACGGTTGAAAATTTCCGCACAGTAATTTAAAGTGGGTTTTTAAAAAAAGTCACTTTTTTG
>NC_088933.1:2115000-2162500 GCF_038396675.1 Hydra vulgaris
GAATTGCTGATGTTGTATCACAACCTGTAAATGCGTGCGCAAAAAGAATATTGTTAATGACATGTTCTGCTGTACTGCCAATAATCTGATCAATGTCATAACATTCACGCTGGCAATCAACTCTTTTTGTCATACTTGTTAAATATATTTTGTGTAAAGATTCAACTGATTTACAGTGGTGTAATAAGAGGCAAAGAATATCGCTGTCATCAGCAAATATTGTGACGGGCTCTGTTTTGGAAAAGTTAAGTGCAATTTTAACGATTGTAGTATCTGCGTCAGAATGACACACATACACAGTAAAACCTCTTTCTCTTAATCTAACTTCTAGAATTCGGATAAATGATTTTTTGTTGGCGTAGTTAGAGAAAAATTTACTTCTATCAGACGGACAAGGATTGCTTTTATGTATTTCAACTGCAAATTGTGATAAAGATCCACGCTTTATACGCGTAGCGTCTTTTGTAGAATTTTCATATCCATCGAATACTACTACACTAACTTTAAGGTAATTAAGAAATTGGATGTACTTTTCAAAAATATTGTCAAATATTTCACCCTTGTTCCAATCGCAGCAGTATAAAAGAGCGCCACCATCGGCAACTTTTAAAGAATAAGGAGCAAATGGCATAGATATAACTGGCTTTGTTAGGTAATTTTTCAGCTTGTGTTTTTGAGCACTGCGCATAAGACCATCTTTAAAAAGTGACATAGGGAACGAAGTTAGTTCATAGTAAAAGTAGTCTTCAATTTCTTTTTCTGGTTTTTTCTCAACGATAACTGATAAACGCAAAAACAATGTCAAGGGATCAACTGATATATTTTCATTGTTGACTTTAATATTTGAGTACAGTCCTTGAAGATTTTTGAGTTGATTACTCCTTTTGAAGGATACTTCTGTGTATGTCATATCATTCATTTGTGCCAGTATTGATGCACCAATGCTTTCCGAACAATCACAAGTCACCTGATTAAACTCATCTACAAGCCCTGAGTCCAGAGCCTCAAGTTGTTCTCTTACATCAAATGGGCTATGAGAATCAAACCATGATTTAATTTTTTGAAAATCTTCAGAGTCACGTCTAATCCTTCCCGCACAAAGTTCTTTGTGTTCTTTACTTGAGTTTCTTGGCGAGGTTAATGAATTTATTGCTTCTGTCATTTCAGCGCACCTTGATAAAAAATATTATTTCTATATTTGTAAATATTTGCCCCATTTAGTTTTTGCTGGAAATATCTATTTTATTAGCAAATTCCAAGTAAACGAAACAATAAATATTTAATTTTATTTTTACCTATGCATTGTACTTGTCCAAACATGTAAAACATTTTCAGTAATTCCTCTGCCAACAACTCCTCCTTTGCCCTTTAACGATTTCATTAATATCTGTTCTATTGATAAATCAGTCCATATTCCAGACCAACTCTTTGAAGTGCGCCTTACTGTATGTTCTCCATTGAGGAACTGTTTATATACTTCTGGGTGAGTGCATGCTAATTCATCCACTGATTGTAAATATAAACGTAATGATTTTGTATAATTATTGTGCCCTGTTGAGGCAAGTAGTTTTAGCATACATTTTGTTGTAGCAATATGTAGGTTCCAGTTACTAGTTCTTTCCGCTCGAATAAACTCTTGTACAATAAATATATAGTGAACATAGTTTAGCCATAATTTTGCAGTTCGTGATTTTGCCATGTATTCTTCTTGCTTTTTTTTTTTTAAATAATAGAATTAACTACTTTTCAAGGTCAGTGTCGCCATTTTTGTTATGCATATTTGAGCTGTACATTAACTTAATTTTAGTTTTTTCTTCATCGCTTAGTTCAACCCAAACTTCCTCCAGCAATATAGATAAGATAGAAGATGCAGCAAACATATGGCCTCGAAGACTTCGAGAAATTGCTTTTCCAGAAAACATGTGGTTGACTGAAGCGGAAGCGTAAACAGTTTCAAGAGCAGTTTTTAATCCACTTCTTTCCATCAATGTTCCAATAGCTCCAAGAAAACTCATTAGCTGATGAAATCCACCAATTCTAATAAAAACTTTCATTTTCTTTGAAGCCGCAATTTCATAGGCTTTCACATAAAGCTGTTGATCAAATGTAACACATGGCATTCCAAGTTTTAGCTTTTCTGATTGTATTACAACGAAACTTAACAAAGAATATAAAGCATTAAAATCAGTTGCCGGTAAGTTGATTACTGGAAGCATGGATACTTTAGAAATAGGAAGAACATTATTAACTTGACGACTCATGTAGGCAGCCCAACTTGGGCATTGTAATTCAAAGATATGCGACATGTTCCAAAGTATATCGACAAGGTTTGGCTTTAAAGTAACCTTAAATAAAAGAAAGTTAAAAGTTAATGATTGTCTCATATCATCAAAAATCTCAAAATAAATTGTATCTATAGAAGTTTTTATTATATTTTAAAGCTGTACATGAAATTTAAACACTAATTTTTTGAAACGCTATCCCTCTTAACCCCAGTCAAGTAAATACCTTTGTAAATTCTTGAAATTTTATTTGAGATAAAACCGGAACGTCAGAGCTGTAAAACTGAGAAATTGTAATCTGGTTGTCACAGTTTATGTTGGACCAATAATCTTTTTTATCCCTAGGCAATCTTTTCTTATTTGAGTTCTCAATAAAATTTCCATTTGCAATTGATATGGAACCTAATCCGTGATGCGTATTTTTACCATCAATTGTTGCTAAATCATGATCTGTGTTATCCCCAACAAACTTAATAGATGTTGTACCTTCAGGGCAAAGTATATCGTTAATTTTATCGTGTTTCACTATGTTCTGCTTGTAACGAATGACCTGTTAAATAAATTTAGTTTTTCTTGTATTCTATATTGTTATGTGTAAAAATTTTTTTAAAAAACAAATACAAATAAAATTATCACTTAATAAACAAACCTCGTCGTAACTTGATGCAAAACCCAGTTTAGCAAGTAGAACATTTAGCCACTTGGAAGAAAGTACATTATCAACGGTAACGGCTACTCCTAACTGCATTGGCATTATTGATTGTGGCCTCACTGCAGAAAACAATGCTTGTGAAATTGACGTTTGTTTTAATGGCACAGGAATTAGTTCTCTGATAAACACCTTCAGCAATAAGGGTATGCAGGTGTTTTCATTGTTAGTTACATCTTCTATTAAAGGATACGTTTTTACATCATGGTCAAAATTCTTTATACAATCACTCAATAATTTTGCTGCTGCAGTTATAACTCTGATTTTTTCGTCCTCTGCATTGTGTTTTTTTCTGGTGTACCAGTTTTCGCATAATATATGTCTAAATCTGTCCAGTATAATTACATTACTTTTACCTTGTCGCGAGACTAATTGCATAGAATCTCCGTATTTTTCTTTTAATTTATTTTGCGTCATTTTAAGGGAATATATTTCTTCTCCTAATGTTTGCATCATCTCGTAAAACTCAGAGACTGTGTATAGATCAATATCTTCCTCAAGTTTTATGCATGCTGCATTAAAGACAGTAAGCTTTTCTGTTGATGTTGGTCTTCCACAGCTTGATGTAGTAATAGGTTTTTCAAATTTTGCACGACAATAGATGTGATATCGTGCTTCAACAGCTACAAGATCATTTATATTCAAAAGTCTAGCTTCAACTGTTTTAGATAAAAAATCGTTACGTTCGTTGCATAATTCTAGAGTTGCATGATAAATTTTTGATGATTTTGTTCTTACTTCTATGAAATTATTTCTCTCAGGATGGCGACTGTCAAGTGTGCACATATTTCCACAATAAAAACATTGCTCTTTAAAATTAAATAAAATCTGTTCTGATCGAGTTGAACGTTTTCTTTCAATAGGAGTTTCCATCGATGCTTGTGATCGTTTAATTGATTTTGATTGGTTTCTTAATTTAGTTCGACACGATGAGTGAATAAAAACCTTTTCTCCTGTCTCTTGTTTTTTATTCAGTTCATTTACCAATACATTTAAATCCAATTTTAAAGCACATTCAATTAATTTTCCAAGAGCTCCTTGGTTATCAACATTCCTTCCAAATCTTGCCCCCACTTGGCTCAACGAATCTCCTTCTAATTTCATTTTACCACACAATGCACATACAGAGGATTCATTTTTTAAGTCCATAATTTTTCAGTTTCAGAACTAGTTTTATTATCACTTACAAGATCAGATAATTTATATTAAAATCTGAAAATAGCAAATCATTACATAATTATAAACACTAAGATAAATAATTTATTAAAAAGTTTTTGATAAATATTGCCAAAAAAATTCGATTACATTTCGAATACAAAAAGAATATTACATTCTAATAACTTTAAAATTCGAAATGTAGAACAAGGAATTTTTATTCCCTCTACCCATTTTTACTTACAGAAACAAAGTTTAACAAAAATATTTGACAAAAACAAACAAAAAATCAAAAAAATTCCTCTTGCAAAATTCAAAAAAGGTCCTTTGGGGGACTGTGGCCCCCGCGGCTCCGAAAGCCATGTTTCTAGTAACAAAAAAAATATATATATACTCAACACTTTTATATTATTTAAATATAAGTGTTATTATAGTTACAACGCAACTTATTGTACAGCATACTTAAAATTTATCAGCAACGTTTAAAATTTCGTATTTTACTCCTAATCTTTGTGACGTCATAACTTTTTTTCCCTAAAATAAAAAAAAATACCAATTACCCATTTTAAAGAGGAAATAATAAGCTTTCCAACGATATATAACATGTCTTTATAATAATTTTTTCTAGGTTGACCCCTTTTTTGGTGAAATTCTACCGGACTATAACCCTGGCAAGTTTTAAACGTTCAGGAAAAATACCTTGATGAATTGATGCTCTGAAAATTTTAAAAAGAACATTTTTTAATTGTTCGTAGCAATCTATAACAATATTCCCGTTTATTTCATCTGCACCAGGTGCTTTATTTTTTTTTAAGGATTTGAAAACTTTTTCAAACTCATCAAATGATAGTTCGGCAGATAATTCTTCAGAGCAAATATCTTTGTCAACAGGTAGGTTGTCAACAGTCACCTACCAAAAAATCATAAAATGAGGTTTGGGTATTTGGTATTTTTCTTGACAGAGTTGATCCAATTTCAGTAAAATATTTATTGAATTCATGAGCTATTATTTGTGGTTCATACAAGCTATTGTTATCGACTTTCAGCATTTGTGGCAAAGAGCTTGAGCATGTTTTTTGTTTTCCAGTAATTTCTTTTAATACTTTCCAAGTGCTTTTTGAGTCATTTTTAACTTTATTAATTAATTTTGAATAGTAAGTTTTTTTTTAAATTTTTTTGAAAAGATTTTTGTAATCTTTGTAAATGTTTTCACTAGCTGGTGTTTTTGTTTTCAAATATTTAATAAATAGCTTTTGTTTTGTTTTCGATGATTTTTTGAATCCTTTGGCAATCCAGGGATTATTAAAGTGCTTTGTTTTTAATGTAACTGTAACAATTGGGAAATTAGATTCGTAAATAGAGGTGAATGTTTCAAAGAATTTTTCATAAAGGTTGTTTGCGTTTTCATTAGAATTTAAGTGTTTCCAATGTAATAATGAGACCTGATTTTTGAAAGACTCAATATTTGATGGTTTAAAAAAACGTTTTTTTATAACTTTATTTAATTTTTGTTGTGGTTGGTCAGTGTTTATGGTTAGAAAAATAGGAAAGTGGTCTGAAATATTTGTTTTTAAGATGCCCAATTTTATATCACTGTTGAAAAAGTCTGTGAAAATAATATTATCCAGCAAGGTTGCTGAATTTTTTGTTACTCTAGTTGGACGATTTATTAAAGGAATTGCTCCAGATTCAAAAATTGCATCATAAAAATTTTTAACTTTGTTATCGTCATTGTAGTCAAAACAATTCATATTAAAATCACCAATTAGAAAGTTTTTTTTCTTTTCGTTGTTACCTTTCGCTATAACTTTTTGCTGTAAAAACATGCTCAAGTTCTCGCTCACGCCATCTGGCGGTCGATAACAACAGCTAATTAAAATGGTTTTTGTTCGTTCATTAATAATCTCAATTGATAATATTTCTCCATCGCCGTCAGAGACGCAAAGATCATTTCTACAGCAATGCCTAATATTTTCATGAACGTAAATTAGAACTCCACCACCACGCTTATTTATTTGCCTTTCAAGAGAAATCATTTCAAAATGAGAAAGATAAAAATTAGAATTTTTATTAGTGTCGTTTGAGGTAGCCCAAGTTTCAGTTAAGCAAATAATATTAAAAAAGTATTAAGTTTCCTTAAGTAAATTTTGGAACTTTTCAAAATTACAATTAATGCTTCCGATATTTACGTGTAGAATTCTAATTTGAGCGTTGCTTTCCTTGTTAACATTCTTAAATAGAATTCCTTTTAATTCATTTGGATAATAGTAAGAACATTCGATTTTTGTATCATGAAAATAATTAATATCTGGGTCGGAGTTTTCGTGTAATGAAGAAAATTTCGTTTCAAAAAAATTAAAAGCAAGAGTTTCAAAGTCGTTTTTTAAAGCCATGATTAGTTATAACAAATAAATTAAAAAGGAGTTCTTTTTAAGAACGAACACATTTACTACCGAAATTCTCTAGAAAAAGTTTTATCATATTTTATAACTATATAAAAGTATTTGTTTTTTAAAAGTACAGACATTTCTCCTAAAAAATACATTTGTAAAATTTTTTTGATACTTTTCTTAAATTTCGGTTAACGCCCACCTTAAAAACGCTACACTGTCCCGAAAAAAATCTTTCATGGAGAAGGAGGGGGGGGGGGGGGTAGGAAATGTATATGTTTTTCTAGCTTTGAGGAAGAGGCGGAGAACACCCCTACACCCTTGTTCGGGACGGCCCTGGGGTGCTTAAAAAAGTCCGCCCTAAGTAAATTTTGTTTTTATTTTATTCGTCATTACAACAATTTTTTTAAAGTAAAAAGTAAACAAGGCTTGACTGTGATATGCTCTCGGAACTCCGCCCCGGAATCTCTAGGTTTAACCTCTCGACCAAGGCGTCGTCCATAAATCATGTCATGCATTAAGGTGAGAAGGGAGGGGGGGATTAGGGGTTAGTGGTTAGGTTTAGGGTCAGGTATGATCAACTTTAAAAGCGCACGCTCTAATCTAAACTTTAGACTAAAAAATATTTCTTTATTTATACATAATCTAAATTTATATAAAAAAATTTTATTAAAAAAAAAAGTGGAGAACGGGAGTATTTCAAAAGCGTACGTACTTTTCAGGAAGGGACTTAAAAGTACGCATGACACCAGGGGGTAGGGGAGCGTGAAGTTTTTTTTAAATTTTTGGTGTACGTACTAAGGACGTACTAGGACGACCCCTAAGCTTGTTAATTAAAGGAAACGCTACATTTTCAAAAATGCCATTATAAAACCTTTCATTGTTAATATTAATGTGATATTTAGACCACCCAACAAATATTTAAATTTTTTTTTGGAATTACTTTTGTAATTTTTTTAACTTTTTTGTAATTAACATCATTACATCAAAAAGGATTAACGTTTTTAATTTCATACAAAGGTGGGCGATCCAAAACAACTTAAAATATTTTCTTGTTTTTGTTTTATTGGTTAAAATTTCTATCGCCTGATAAAATATATTAAACCATTACTAACATAAAAAAAACGTTTAATTGTTTATCGTGGTAAAAAAATTAAATTAAAAATAGGCACTTTGAAATTAGTAAATGATAGGGTTGAAAATTTTCGGAAATTTTCGCTCAAAATTTCTAAAAATTTTCAAAAAATTTTTTATAGCAATAAACTTATAGTTATTATATACTTTTATAAAATTCATTTCATTGTTTCAAATATACGCGTTTTATCATTGTAGCATTGAGTATTTTTTTAAATATTTTAGCAAAAAATATAAAATAATAAAGACCCACAAGCAAAAAAAGCACATCTTTAATTCAAATTCTTATAGTCAATTTAAGAATTGTGCATTTTTTAAAAAAATAAAACACTCAAGTTGTTAAATGTCACTTTTACTTTTGTAAAACAATGTGTATTAAGAATCAGATAAAGATTATTTTTGTGATAGAATAAAGAAGAAAGAATCATGAGTATATAGAATATAAAGTGTATTTTATATGACAAGTCCAAAATGGTACGCCTTTGGATGCCCAAAGACATACCATTTTGGACTTAAACAAATGAACCTAAACGGGACGTTCTCTAGACGTCCAAGGACGTCCTGTGCCCATTGGGATGATAACATAGTGGTATCACAACTTTAGTTAATTAACTTAATTTTTTATTGGAATTTTATCTATAAATTAAAAAGTACCGTAAACGTTAGAGTTTTCTCTCCCAGTCTACTGGCGAGATCTATTCGATATCAGAATGATAAAATAATTTCTCAAGGTATGATATCAAATAATGACATCATTAAGATATCATAGCAATATCATAATTTTACCAAGTTAACTTATTTTCTTATCTAATTTTATATAATAGCTATAAGGAAGAGTATGCTCTCAGAACAGCTCTCAGTACGGTTTTCTCTGACTATAGTCAGAGAACATATATGTTCGAGTAGTATGTTTTTAAAATCATTCAATGATATCATTATGATATCATAAACTTATCATGCTGTGATTTAAAATATAAATTGCTTCCGTACATACTAACTTGCGAAAAAAAACCCTGAGATAAAAATAATGAAAAAACGTCATAGTTGGAAATAAATATATCAAAAAAGCGAAAAAGTTAAAAAAATGGTACGAAATTAAATATTTAACTCATTTTATTGTTGTTTTATAATTTGTAAATTGTAAATGTAAAAGTAAATTGCATAAAAATAATAATCAAAAGATATCTGTTTGATTTTCATTTCGTAATATAAAAAGTATATAGTAGGGAAGAGCGGGGCACGTTGTCATACTTTTTATATTTTTCCAGATATTTCAAAAACTAATTAGTCAATTTTCATAAAAACTATTTTATATAGAAATTTATCATTACAGTTATTTAAAAAACTTTGGAAGGCTTCAGACCATTTGAGTATAACATGCCACTATTTCTAAAGAAAGCTCCATGGTATGACAACTTACCCCATAGTCGGGGCAAGTTGTCATGATAAGAGGGGCAAGATGTCATAATTATATTTTATCACAAGCGTAGGTCTCTAAATGGTAAAAAAAATATTTTCAAAAAGGAAACAAGTATTATACTAATAATTTACAAATTATTTAAAAAAAACATATATAATTTATGCGCTATTTTTTGAAAATGACTATTAAAAATCATCGTCAGAGTCAGAATTATGACAAATGTAGCTGAACCCTCCTGCTGTATATTCTTCGTGTGCCCAGCTTGAGCAATCACAACATTTGATCTATTTTTCAGCATCTCTACTAATAACCCAAGTATCCATGCAAATGATACAGTAGTTTTCATCTTCTGATGATGATAAGTCTTGTGTATGTTTTTTTGTTACTTTGCCTTTCCATTAGCGGAACATTTGCATCTTTTTGGCAGTGGCTGTGATGAACTTACAGAACTTTTGAGAGGAGAATCTATCAATATAGACAAAGTTCTCTTCTTGCTTGTGTTTTTTAAAGGCTTTCTTTCAAGTGCTTTTGGTGATGGCCTTACTTTATATGGAGTTGCAAACACCGAGCATTCAGAAATTGATTTCACTTGAGATGTTGAGATCTATCTAGTGGCTGCAACTTGTAAATGCAATGGGGTGGAAAACTTAACATGATGATTCCAGATGAATTCGCGTCCCCATCATTGCCAGGTAGTGCAGAAGTTAAAAAATGGTCCCTAAAATTGACTCTTGGAAATACGAAATAAAGGTGGAATACTGTTACAATAGCAGAGGCAGCACATGCCAAGGTAACTAAAACATCTCTTTCTGCTGAGATTATTGCCCCGAATTGCTTTTGGTCCTTTCTTGAGATCACTTTATCAGGCTTTTAAACTCTATTTACCCCTGTTTTTTCCATGTACCAAATATCTGCTGGTGTGAATTGGTGACATTGAAGACACACCTGAAAATTATTGAAAAACATTTCAACATTGTGTTTGTTAAATATTAAATAATATAAAATGTATATCACTATAAATACATATTTTGTGGAGTCACTTATAATAAATATTAAAATCCTTAAACATATTAACAATCTACAAACCTAGGTTGTACGTAGCCAGTGTGAAATGATGGTATTGTCGATTTTTCTTCAAGATCTTGTGTAGAGGCTTTTGACAAATAGGGTTTTAGGCTTTAATAGTTGAAGTTAAAATCTAGAGACACCTGGGCTATGACTCTTCTATTTAACTTTACAGCTTTCACTGCTTCAAGGATTGTGCATTTAGTAGTGGTACCCCTACTAGTTTTCCTATGATAGTTGCAAACCATGATTTAAAATCTGATAAAGCAAAAAAAGAAACGTTAGGCTATTTTTTGTTAGTAAATTAATAAAGTCAAGTATAAGTATAAATTTAAAACTGTCTATAGCTATCATTTATTAATGTTTACTTAGGCATATTAATCTTAAATATTATGCCTAATTCATTTTAGCGATTTTTATTACTTATAATAAGTATTGTAATCATTATTAGCATTCATTTAAGAGTTTTACAACTATATGAGAGTATGAAGGCAATTTTTTTTATATGACAACTTGCCCCCTTTAAAATAGGACAACTTGACCCACATGGGGTAGAAGAAGGTTTGACCTAAATAACTTTTTATCCTTGCTGTAAATCTGAAAAATGACTAGCACACCAATAAAATAATTTCCAAAACTATATATTTAATGTGTTAAACACAAATATTGCATATTGTTACTGTATTGAACATTTGAATAGAAAAGTTAAAAAGTTACTTACCTACAAAATTGTTACTTTTTTTTGGATTTGTAGAAAAACCAATCGCGCGAATTTCATAAAATCAACTGAGCAGTCATCTTTTAACACCATTTATATAATATAAAAAAATTGCAGCATCAATCCAATCATAACATTCCGAAATAGCGACTCTGACAACTAACCCTTATGACTTTTAGGCCCGTTCTCCCCTATATAATTATACATTATATTTATAATGTACATAGTTATGTACATTATACATTAATTAATATTGAATAATATACAAAAAGAAAGTATAATGTATAAATATATACTATATAATTTTTATATAATTATACACAGCACTGACTCTAACTTAAGGTAGAGTCTGTGTTGTGGTTAGTGGTGTGGAGCCCCCATCTCACCCCCTCATATATACATTTATATATATTTATATATCTATATCTATATATATATATATTTATATCTATATCTATATCTATATCTATATATATATATATATATATATATATATATATATATATATATATATATATATATATATATATATATATATATGTATATATATATATATATATATGTATATATATATATATATATATATATATATATATATATATATATATATATATATATATATATATATATATATATATATATAAAATATAATATAATAAAAATATATGACAGTAGCATGCGGTGTTCCTCAAGGATCAATACTTTCTTGTTTATATAAACATCTTGCATAAGTTTTCTTATATTTTAAGTTGTATTAATCTAATAGTAATGGTTTAAGTCAAATAAAATATCCTTAAATATAACTAAAACCAAATACACTTTTTTTCAGAGACTCCAAATTATTTCATTAAAATTTCCCTATTTATGCATTGATAATTCAAATATAAAAAAAGAGCCCTCGTGCGCGTAGTTAGGAGTATTTCTCGACAAAAATCTTTAACTGCATGAACACATATGTATAATAGAAAACAGAAAATCAAAAAATATTGGCTTATTATATAAAACTAAAAGGTTCATAAACTAAAATTGTTTAAAAAACTTATAATTTTCTCTTATTGACAGCTACCTTATTTATAGGAACTTATTATGGGTGCAGCACCAAAGCTTGGTGCAGCACCAAAGCAACCAAAATAAAAAAAACTACTCAGTAGACAAAAAAATGCTGTACGAATTATTTCAAACGTAAATAGTTTAATGCCCTCAAAAGGTTTATTTAGTAAACTAAATATACTCAATGTTTATCAACTAAGGATTTATCAGATACTTTAATGACGCGTCTAATATTTCATACCCTTTTTAACAAAATAAACTATGCTTACTCCACTAGATTTTCAAATCAGAACTACATTCAACCCAAAACCTATTATACTACCAAATTCTCTATTGCAAATATGGGACCTAAATTATGGAATTCTAAACTTAATAACGACATCAAAACTAATACTTCTTTTCATACCTTTGAAATAAAACTTGAACAAAAACTACTTACTCTTGACAATGAATTTATTTATTTATTAAGTTATTTCTAAATATCATAGATAATCTTATTCTCTTTTATTTATTTACTTAATTATTTCACTTTATATCTTTATATATACATGCAAAAACAAAATAATTGGAGCAGGCGATAAAGTTTGGTTGTGTAATTATATTAAGTTAAATGTTGCAGTGTTCCGTGACGCCAAGTGGTTTGTAATTAAAGTGCGTATATATTTGATAAGTGATGTTAACATGTTCGTACGGTTTCATATGTAATTGCTAATGAGTTTATATGACTAATGTGAAATTGTAAATATGTTTATGTGGGTTGAAATGGTAATATTTAAGTTATGTGATTTAATATAAATTATGATTATAATTTTGTAAGAGACAAGTTCTCATTGAGTAAAGAAAAGAAAACATCTTGACTTAATCACATATAAAAAAAAAAAAAATCTTGACTTAATATTATATTTCTGCGAGAAAACTACATATAAACAGTAATCAATAAATTTTTTCGGCATGCATCCTTTTCAAGCACTTCTTTGCGAAGGCATGTCTATTTCCTGGGGACTATCCTCGACCTTGTGTGATTATAGTCTTGTTGTTGTTTGTTAAGATGTATAATAGTATAACGCGTATCACTCCAAGAAAAAGGTATAAATTATAACTGTACATTAACTAGGTTTAAAACAATTACAATCTGAGTCGTATGTTATTACTATTTTTTATTAGAAAGAGATGCAATTTTACGACGATGGGAAAAAGGCTTAAGCTTAGCAGACAGAGCGGGTTCAACTACAACTACGATGCATTTTTGGACTTTGTCTAGAAGAGAAAGAGCATCATTAGTAAAACCAGCCCAAATATGACAACAGTATTCCATATATGGACGAATATGTTGAGGTAGAACGATAAGTTCAAAATAAATATAAAAAAAAGTAAAGATTTAAGGTTGAATTTAAAAGAATTAACAAAAGAATAAAAAACTTAGAACATATAAAATAATAAAGATACTAATATTTTCTAGAATAAAACAGAATTGAAAAATACTGTACACACAGGTGGGTTGAGTATTAACTACATAGAATTAAGACTAGGACAGCCAATAAACATAATCAATTTAGAAATCAAAATGTTTATCAATACTTATATGTTATACTCAATTATTACAATATGTTATCTTTATCTACTATCAATTAATGAAGAGGACCCCAATCTTTTGTAACTCTGTTTGTGAAAAATGGTGATAAATTTTTGAATGGCTAAACTGTCTGCATATTCAATAACTGTTCCTTCTATTAGATCGTTTCAGCTCAAAATGTAATAAATAATGGTGAAAATTAACAATATCTTTCCTTTTATGATCTCATACATTTGAATTAAATCACCCCTTCTTCTATCATGCAAAGTTGGCAACTCAAATATCTTTAATCTTTCTTCATACGACTTCCCCCTTGAAGATTTGATTCTTGTAGCTCTGTGTCGCCCAAATTCAAGATTATCAGTCTTTTTTCTAAAATGAACTCCAAATTATTACTTCGTACCCCAAAATGAACTCCAAACTATTATTCCGTATTCCAAATAGGGACGGACTAAAGATTTGTACAGTTATTTAATGAAATTTATCCAAATACTCAAGAGTTTGATCAATTTTTGATAATGCCTAATTTTCTGTTTGCTTTGTCTATAGCTAAATTAATATGATGTTTCCGCTCTAGATTATTTGAGATGAAAATCCCAAGAACTTTTTTATATTATTGTTTCTGTTAAAACAGAATTGTTCAATTTATATTCATATCTAAGATCTTTTTACCAATATACATGACTTTACACTTTAATTCATTAAATTTAATTAAACAATCTTCAAATCATTTTAATAACATGTCAATTTCTTCTTGTGACAATTTATTATCATTATTATAATGATTAATTGAAATCATTTTGGTATTGTCTGCATGTAATTTAGATTACATGGTGTCATCAAAGCACACAAACCAACTAATAATAAGCGAATTGTAGTAAGCATAATAGGGTCACCTACATATAAATTATCAAATTATTTAGTAAATCAACCTACCTCCAATCTTAACAAAACAAAACTTCAAAATTCAAAACAATTTGTCGAATGTGCTCAATCATGGTATATCGATCCTGGTGAATTTCAAGTTTCCTTCGTTATTTTTATTCTTTACCCTTCAATACCTGTTAAAGAATCAATCGGTATTTATTAGTTATTAGAGCAACTACGTAACAGTCCTATTTTTAATTCAAAATTATCAATTTCAGAAATAAAAATACTTTTAGATTTTTGTTTGTCAAACTGTTGTTTTTTACTTGAAAACAATATACACACATGAGAAGATGCTGATCCTATAGGTTTATCATTAATGGTAGTAATGACAGAGAGTTTTCTGCAATGTTATGAAGAAAAAGCGTTAATACAGGCACAATATCTTACACCACCAATATATGTAAAATCATTTAAAAGGTATGTTGACGATATCCATTCCCGTTTTAAAAATGTGGCAGAAGCAGAACGTTTTCTCAAGTTGTTAAATAATTAACACACAAATGTCAAATATACAATAGAAAAAGAAAGTGATTCACACACAATAAATTTTCTTGATCTTTCAATAATAAATAACAAATCCGGAATATATCTTTTTAATATCTATTGCAAAGATGCAATACCAAATGTGCAAATAAAGCCGCATTCTTGTCACAATTCAAAAGTAATTTTGGTGTATTTAAAGGTTTTATCCAAAGAGCTTTTGCATTATGCAGTAAAGAACACATAAATCATGAATTAAAGTTTCTTACAGAAATATTTATAGTAAATGGTTATGATAAAAAAATACTTTAAAAAATGATCAAAAAAATAAAAAACTATAAGCAGAATAATCAACAAAACAACAACAATAACTTCAAAAAACTAGAACTTAATTATATTTCTCTGCCATGGGTACCAAAATTAAGTAATCAATTAAAAAAGATATTTAAAAATGCAGGCTTATATGCCATTTAAACTTAAATAAACTATTTTCAAATAAAGATAAGCAATTAACATTTATATAAATACATTTTTCAAAAACTTATTTAAAAACATTCACATACAAAGTTACCTGATTTGGTAATGGTGGAACAACTTTTAAAAGTGCATTTGCTTGATTGTTCAACTCCAAATCATCTTAAATATTTAAAATAA
The DNA here is from genome assembly GCF_038396675.1 of Hydra vulgaris. Lineage (NCBI taxonomy): Eukaryota > Metazoa > Cnidaria > Hydrozoa > Anthoathecata > Hydridae > Hydra > Hydra vulgaris. The sequence goes on from NC_088933.1 coordinate 2,130,561, forward strand.
ATAACATTAAAATACTCGTTTCATTAAAAAAATAGAATTTTTATACCTGCATATACATGTGTGTGTGTATATATATATATATATATATATATATATATATATATATATATATATATATATATATATATATATATATATATATATATTTTAAGATTCTCCTTACCCCCAATTTTAAGGTGGTACACCATCAAATATTCTAAAATTTTTTTTTTTTTTTTTTTTAATATATATTTGCTGTTTATATAATAAGAAAATATAATTACAAAGAAATTTTTAAATACAAAAAAAGTTGATTTATAAAATACAGGCAGGGGCTCAAATGGATGACTAAAGTCACCACAATCTTTTCATAGAGCCCCTATGTGGGCTTTACAAGTTTAAAATAGAATAAGATTGTTAAAAATACTATTTACAATTCCAATATAATAAAAAGATAAAGAACTTATAACTCATAAATATTTACATATAAAGAAAGAAAGTAAATAGTATCAATATAATTTTAACGATAGTCAATTAAAAATACTGACAAATTATTTTAAAGATAAAAAATAAGAGACAATCAAACAAAAACAAAAAAATAAAAAAACTAAGAATAATGGAATTCGATGTTCATTTAGAAAATGAACATCGTTCATTAAAATGTTCAAACTTAAAAAAAAAAAAACAAATTTTACATCAATAAAAATTGCCTTACTTTAGAATGCTATTTTATACTTTGCCTCGAATTTATCGAAAAACATTCATTTTAATGGGTCCATTGAAAACACGATAACTTGAATTATATTAACACAGCATCCATGAAATTTTTTGCATATGTTTTTGACATGTCAGGTAAGGTTTTGGATTTTAAGATTTTCAAAGTACATAAAAAATTATATCAATTTTTTACATCAAGTAGAAAAAATAATTTGAAGCAAAATTCAAAAATTTCGAAATGTCATTCCCTAGAAAATAGTATAATAAACATTTCCTAAAAATTTAAAGTGATTTGCGCTTCTGCTTCACAAGATATCATGTTTACAATCAGACAATGTTTCGCCAAATTTGAAAACGGAGAAAAACGCCAAAGAAAATTAAATATTCTTGTCATTCCCATTTAAACTTTTTTTAGTCAGTTAATTTATCGAAAAATTAAAAAATAAGTTGGGAATAAGCTTTTTATGTTATTAATCTACAATAAATTGCCTGTCAAATGAGCGAAATATGAAAACTTCACTTTTTTTTTTAATTTTGAGAAAATATTTGGTGTTGTACCACCTTAAGACCTTTGCCTCATACTTTTTCCAAGTAGGAGAACCAGACTTTAACACCTGCCTTCTAAGCAGTGCATTGAAAAGAGTTGAAGGCCACTGAACAACAATGTTTTCTCCATATATGTCAATCCAGTCACTTCGACCAACTAAAATGATTTTAGTTAAACTAACAATAAGTATTTATTTTCAATGAAGTTCCAAAGAACCTTTGCTACTTTATTAACCTTTTCCTTTATGCCAAAGAAAAAAAAAATTAAAAAAAAAAAATCATACCTCAATTGAATTATGAGCAACAAAATTGTATATAGAATATTCAAAATTCATTTTAATTTAATTTTTTTCGTAGCTATTTCTAAGTGATAAAACATTACTTTCAATGCGTTCAAGTTCATTAGTTTCAAAAGTAATTTTTTAAGGATAAAAATACTTTTTTTAAACTCCTTGGATATGTTAAAATTTCTTTATAGAAAATTCTAAGAATTAAAACGTCCTTTACTGTCCGTAAAAATTGCAGTATTAATATTCAGTAACAAGTTGAGTTTGTACTTAGTAGTAATATTGTTGGTCTTTTTTAAGTGATAATTGACTGTTTTTTTATAAATAATAATAACAATTTTTTTCATTTTCAATCGTACCTTGTAATGGTGTTTCTATAACTGTATAGAAAATTAACTTTTAAGGACATTTTTTTTAAAAATAACACTTAACAACACCATCTAATACTTCAGAATTATAAGATTCAGTAGAGTATTCATGAGCTGACTCAAGTATTATTTTTAGAATAGCTGCCTTTAATTTTCATTTATTTAGTCAATCGAAAAAACGTTTTGTTTATAACTTTGCTGGTGAGTTTGGTGGTAACCATTAAGAATTATAATTAGTTACTTTTTTAGATTCTCACATTTCTAATTAATCCAAAATAAAATAAAACAATTCTATTAATCCAAAATAAAACTGCAGCAATATGTGCACATGCTTCAGCAAGACCTGCCTTGCGATTACAGTGTAAATATTAAATTCTGCAAAAATCCATGAATTAATTTGGGTATTATTTAAATGTTTAGAATAAAACACCTAAAAATTTTACCAAATATATTATTTCTCATTTAAACGCTTCCATGCTTTACAGGTCTTCATACCCTCAGCTGTATAAGAACTTGGTGAAAATATTAGATAATTTATTAACTAATTATGTCTGTTTTTGGAAGGTACCTTCCAAAGGTACCTAGGTACACCTAATGTTTTGTAGTGCGAGTTTTTTATAGTAAATAAACTTGATATTAATTTTAAAACTTAAAAAATCCTTATTATTATACTATATTAATATTAAGTATTATAATAATATATTAAAATTGGTACTAAAACCTAATAAAAACGATATTAAAATTAATACCGCGAACAGTTTTACTTTTTTTATCCTCTCATAATGGCAACATTGAAATAGTCACGTGATCACGCGAGTACTTAATAGAAATTCAACATAATGAATTGTTTTAGAAATTCATCATAATAAGTTTTTATAGAAATTCACAATGATGAATTTCTATAGAAATTCTTTATAATGAATTTCTACAGAGCATAAATAGCTACAATTTTTTTTATAGAAATTCTATAGAAATAAGCTAAACGAATTTCTATAATAATTTTAGTTAATCTAGAAGTCTACAGAAATTCTATAGACAATTTTATTTTCTATATAACTTTCACATAAACTAAAAAATTAGTCTATAGAAATTCTATAGAGTTCAATTATTTCTATACAAATTCTATAGAAATAAAATAGTTTTATAGAAATTCTATAGAACTTTTTGTTCTGGGCTAGATTTATAAAATAATTTAAATCAATTAATAAATTAAAAAACCATTAGTTTGAAAAAAAACTTAAAAAACCTCGACTCATAATTCATGGTTTTGGTAGAATTCATTTGGAACCATCAACAGAGAGAGAGAGAAAGAGTTAAAACAATTTCAAAACAAGATTATAAAAATGATCATTTATAAATATATATCTAAAAAAGGATAAAAAATAATTATTCATTTAAAAAATATTTTATCGCGCAGCCAAAGTATCGATAATTATTTGCAAAAAATCTTGATGACCAATCAAAAGTTGCATTTTGTTGTCATAAATTTCATTATCAATGCATTACAAACTTCTTTTTATGCAGATCTTTTGACCCAATTATAAGTCAATAGCTGCGATGTATTTGGTCGTAATTTCGGGTCACTATAACAAAAATTAAATACTGTTCTTGTTTTTTTTTTAAAAAAAAACGTTAAATAAAAATTTAGCATTAAAAATTATTTGTAAAAACGAAAGCAAAAAAACAACAACAAAAAAAAAACAATTGAAAAAATAATAATTTTCTGATTACCGTTCAAAACAATTATTCACAAATGTTTTGCATGAATTAGACGAGTTATCAGGCAGATGGGGTATAGTTGGTTTTGTACCAATGTGGAATATAGCAGCCCTAGGATCTAAATGAGACCATGGCGGTTTTGTTGTTAGCATTTCAAGCACAGTACAACCAAATGACCTGTTTATAAAATATATCATGATCATTTTTTGATCTGGATAAAAATGGTGGTCATATATCTTGATCATCATTTTGATCTAGGTCATAATGGTCAGGATCATTATTAGTTATAAATTCATATAATCTATATATATCTATATATAGATTATATATATCTATATATAATCTATATATAATTCAAATAATCTATATATATCGATGAAATAATCTATAAATATATCGATGAAATAATCTATAAATATATCGATGAAATAATCTATTGATTTAAATCAACGTTTCAATCTATTGATTGAAACATATTGAAATAAATCAATAATCATAAAAATAATGAAAGTTAAATCAAAATGTTTCATTCTATTGATTAAAACATATTGATTTAACACTCATTGCGTACTCTGAATTTCTTCTAAATAAAGTTAAAACGCGCTTAAAAAAGAGAAAAAAGAAAAGAAAAGAATTTCATTGTTGTTCATGCTTTTATTGATTTGCCAGCTAATCAATAAAAAAGTTAATTTTCTAAGTTTTATAGTTTGCCGACATGAAAGGGTGTATTTATAGGGGAGAAGGGATGGTGTTCCACCTATGCACACACATCCCACCCCTCATAGCACTGGCCTTAAGTAAAAGTTATTTATTTACTACTTGTGTGCACTAATAAAACAAATTTATTTTAATAACAAAAAAATACTTTATTAATAGAGTATTATGCTTAATAATCGATTAATAGAGATAATACAATCAAAATCTAGGAAAAATATTTTTGTAATACTAAAGTATAATGCAGAAAGAAATTCTATATTAAAAAAGGAAAAAGAGTTGAGAGACTCAAAAAGTCTGAAAAAGTGTTTATTAACCCTGATCAAACTCAAGCGAAAAGGTACAAATCATAATCATTACGAGATGAATCTGAAAATGATAGGAATTCAAATAATGAATATTAACTACAATATTAGAAGTAACTAAGTATTATGGAGAAGTAAATTCCATCATGGATGAACAAGCAAAAGCATTTACTGACTCTTTATATAAATGTTTTTTTTGTTAAAACATCCTGAAGCAACTTTTAAAATTAAATTTGGCTAAGACAGCAATATACTTAATTTAATATTTCAGAAAATAATAATAGGTTATAAATAGTAAACCACGTACCTCCACTTGGCGGTCATGGTCACCAAGTAGTTTTAAGTACTTGTTTGATAAAAGTATAAATAATAAACTAGAGAAAAAGAAAAATACTTTACTCGAAAAAGGTGATTACAACGACTTTACTAAATCATTTCTCGATATTGACTGGCACAATAAATTACTTAACTTTAATGCCAAAATTTTGTACAAATGGTTGGATTTTAATGTATCAAAATTATTTTACAGTAAAAAATTTGTACAAATGGTTGGATTTTAATGCTTAAGGTTTTTAATGTATCAAAATTATTTTACAGTAAAAAATTTGTACAAATGGTTGGATTTTAATGCTTAAGGTTTTTAATGTATCAAAATTATTTTACAGTAAAAAATTTGTACAAACGGTTGGATTTTAATGTATCAGCTTAAAATTATTTTACAGTAAAAAAAAGAGTAAAAATAACTTTGAATGAAAATTTTTAAAAATATGATCAGATAAAAATATGAACACGTGAAAGAAATACTTGTGGTTTATATGTAAGAATTCAGAGTTTCAAAACATAACGAAGTTCCAAAAGTACTAAGAATTGAGCAAGATGATCAAAAATGTGTAAAACATTGAAACTTTTAATTTAAATGTTTTACACATTTAAACTAAATTTTGAATTTTTAGCAAGTCGAAACTTGTTAAATCTACCAGTTTTATGAGCAACAATTATCCAAAGCTAATTTTTAATCAAGTTATAATACATAAATATATGGAAAAGCTGGAGGCACACAAACAGTTGGTTCAACCAAAAACTTCAGAAGTATACATAAAACCTCTTTCAATTATTTTTAACAAACTATTTAATCCTGGAATTTTACCTGATATTTGGCTTAAAGCAAATATATATCCGCTCTTTAAGATGAAAGCTTGTAACCTAATTACAATGATTGAATTTTACATTCAAAACATTTAATAAATACCATATATCAGCTTTCTTTCCATATTCAATATCATGAACAGTTGCATTAATGACTTCAGGACTCATCCAATAAGGTGTTCCAACATCTGTTTTACATCCTGCACAAGAACTAATTGTCTAAAAATATAATTTTTAAAGATTCATACATATCAATATAGCTAAATTAATTATCAAGTTATCCTTATTTAAAACATTTCATTAACATTATAAGCCCAAAAAATAATATCTATAAATAAAATTTTAAATGTTACACACATCTAGGCTTTATTTGGGATACACAAAAATCTATTTTTGCCTCATTCAATAGAACAAATATTAACAATAGGGTATCAAATTTCCAAACAGCAGTGCAAACTCTGATTCTATCTGGTATCCGGTTTGTACATCCATCTTTAGCAGTTCCGACACTAACGCATGGTCTGGAACTCAGTGAAAATAGAGAGTCGACAATGCAAAACTTGATAAACTTGGAAGAAATGCAGTTGAGTCATTTTTTAATATCTCCAAGTATAGCAAAAACTTTATAAACTCTCTATTTAAAGTTCGGGAGATATCGACTTACAACAAAATAAAATAAACCCATTTATCCGTCTATTAAATAATAAAGTAACTTTTGAAATCATTAATTCTCAGCTTAACTATTGTTCATTAAAATATTCATTTTTAGATGATATAAAGGAATTATGTAAGATCCATAAAATAAATATGAAAAACTTAATTCAGGATAAGAAGGAAGTTCTTATCAAATTTTAGTACAGGCAATTCAATGTTGGAATGCAAAGCAACAGCGAACAATTTTCAAAAATACTCTTGAAGAAAACATTCTCAAGTGATCTACTTTATTCTCTCTTTATATATCTTAAACTATTTTTATGTATTTTTACCTTGTAAAAACATTTACAGAGGGTGTTTCATAAAATAATTATAATATAATATAGCATCACAAGGTAAACATAGCATCATAAGGCAAACATGCACATAGCCAACAGAGGTTTTATAATATAAAACCTCTTTAATATAAAACCTCTGTGAAAGGTTTTATAATATAAAACCTCTGTTGTGCTATGTGCATGTTTGCCTTATGATGCTATGTTCGCCTTATGATGCTATGTTCACCTTGTGATGCTATGTGTGTATCATTTAAAATTTTATTTATATATATTATATTTTGGGCTTATAATGTTAACGAAACGTTTTATATTTTATACATACATTGATACCCAATTTTTGTTGCTCAGCATTAAGTTACAATTACTAAAGCTCTTATAATTATAATTAAAACGTTTTAACATCAGTTTAACCTAAAACTGATAAAATAACAACAACAAACAGTTAAAAAAAGCACAAAGAACCCCCTACAAAAAAATGTTATTAATGGGTGAACCACCCAATGGTCAAAGACCCCTCCAGTTGTCGACGTTTTGTTACTAAGTAATATGCTGAGCAAAGACTAACTGAAGTAAAGTGCTAAAACAGAGTCTGAAATGATCGCCTATCTTTTCCTAATATATGTAGGAAGTTTGGCTAATGATTAAAAATTTAAAATAAACACATACAATGATTTGAAGGGATGATAATTACTGGAAGAAATTCAATATGCTTTCCAGTAAAAAAAATTAAATAAAAATTTACCATCATTACTTTATCGTATAATAGGGGTTCTGAGCCACTAGCCAGTATTTTATGTGATTTGTACTAGTGTTTGAAATTAACACTTGACTAAAAAAAATGTTTCAATTAACTAGGGTTTTTAGTAAGTTACTTTAAAAAAATATTACTTTCTTAACTGTTATGATTGCTATGACAGCAATTCCCTTTCGAAAATTATCAATGTTTTGTAAAGTTCTATTTGCACAATCATTAACAATTGCAGCACTGTACTTCCTTTGAAATTAATTCCAAATTTGGAATTCTAAATTGAATATATGTTCATATTTAAATGTTTTTATTGTTATTAAATGTGTCTATATTCTTTTAAACCTAAAAACAATTACTTAAATTAAAAGTAAAATAAAGTTAAGATGTCTCCTAAAATAAGCAGCAGTTCAAAAATGGCATCCATGATCCAGATATATTGAGGAGGATTTTGGCAATTTAATTGAAGACGTTAAGAGATAAATTTGACACTTTTAATGTCCTATTAGTTAATTAATTCTATAATCAGTTTTTACTGTACGCAAGTAAATCAAGAACCTCAATGCTAGGAGTCAAACCTTATCTGATAAATATATATATAGAATCACTGGGAGCAGGCGCAACTATAAAGTTGCAAGTTATTTTTACTCATTAAACTTTCAAACTATTATTTAAGCTTTTTTTTTTTTTAAAAGTTATTAGCTATACAAACATTTCATTTATATTTGTAGATATCTTTTACAAATGTTCTTATAGAATCACTGGGCAACTATAAAGTTTTAAGTTATAACGGTTATAACCAAAGCTTTACTGAATCATAGATAATTTCCCTCGCCAAAGAAAACTGTTTCTAAATTTAGGACAGTTGCTCAAGAACTCCATGCAACATCTGTCTTGACAACACCTCAAATAGTTTTCATGTTAGGGATCTGACAAAAAAAGAATGAAATTATTGTGGCCAAAGAAATTTGCAAACAAATATGATTGGCAACTGCAGAAAAGAAGAAAAATACACTTATGCCTGGTGTTAAAAGAAAGTTAAACTGTGATGCTAAAAAAACTGAAGCAGAAAAATAATGTATCCTAATCTAGTTTAAATCTTTTTTAATCCTAATTTAGTTTAAAGTTTTTATCTTAAGCCGTAAAATATTAAAAAAAAAAGACTTTTAAATGTTTTCTTCAAAGTATGTATTATATAGTTTACATTGTAAACTATAAAAAATATACTTTTTTATTTTACTGTGTATTATTTAGGCACCTGTGTTAAGAAGTATCAAGTTTTTAAAAAAAATTATAAGTGTCTAATACTGGAGAACATAAGTGTTGATTTTAAGATGTTGTCCAGTGCTTGACATTTTGACATTTCAAGGACTATAACAAATACATTAAAGTATTTTTTTTTTCACATATCAGCAAACTTGTATTGTACAAATAAATAATTATATAAAAATTAACTTTATTAGCACAACTTGTTTTTAACAATTGTTAAAGCAAAAATTTTTATGTTAATATATTTGGATTGGATATTTGTAACTCAATAAATACAACTGTGAATAAACTATTTTTAATATCTTCTATATGTTTTTATGGCGCTTTCCTTCATTAAAAAATTAAATTTTAACATTTTAGATGAAATATATTTTTTTTTTTGTTAATTCACCTCCCCAAGGCCCAGAAGGAAATATAAGAAATATAATTATTTTTAAATATAATTATAATTAAAGAATTATAATTTAAATATAATTTTAATTAAAGAAATATAATTATTAATAAATGAATTAATAATTAATTTTGCTTGAATTAATAATTAATTTTGATAAATAACAGTAATTTTTTTTGCAACTTTTAAACATAATTTTTACGATTTAAATTTTAGAAAATAGATATAATTAAATATATGAATGTGATCTCTCTTCTGTAACAGGGGGTTTGGTAGCTATAAATAGTTCAGTTATTTATTGCTAATAGTTATCACTTGTTTATTGTTTTTTATTGCTTAATGGTAACAATGGTAACACTCTTGGTCCTCTACTAGACATCTTCTCGGATAATTTTCAATCGACCTCTGATGGAAAATTTGTTCTGTATTGACCTCTCATGGAAACTATATATACAATATATACAAAGTTACCATGTGCTAGGATTAACTTTATTGTTTCCTTGTTTGCTTGCTGTTTCCTTACTTTCAATTGTATTCTCTACATCAACCAATCTCTTATTTGTCACTATATGAAATACTTTTGTCATATTAGGGCTGGTTCTTTTAGTAATGCTCTTTCTAGACAAGGTTTAAAAACGAATTGTGATTGTAGTACCTGTTCTATCCGCCAAGCCATTGTACAATCACCACAAGTTAGCGTTTTTTTCTCTTTTTTATAAATCAATAAAGTTTTTTTCTCTTTTTTATACTCAAACAAGCAACCATCTCTAGTTTCACCATCTAAAACTCTCATTTGACTTATCATTCAGCAAAATATATCCTTTGTACCTGTCCTTCATGCTCTAAAAACTTTTATTCATCTAGTTTTTTTTTTTGTAAATCAATGCTAGGAACTCTACTATCTTAACATTTTACCAACTCATACAACTTAGAGTTCTATAAGTTTTCTGTCAATTACTTTCTTTCCCTTTAACAATATTCTTTATTTTCTGGTAAATCCCAACTTGAATTGCTTTGCTTGCAGCCTTGTTGGAAGCTAAATAATTTTTTTTTGTCTAGTTTTGAAATATTTTCATGCAGCTAAATATAATAATTTTTGTAAATAAAAATATCTAAAGAAAAGTTCAAAAATTAAAAGCAGTTAGCTATACTTTTAAACAGTTGTTATAAATACATTTTATTAAAACTGTGATAAAGATAATAAATATTTAGTTAAAAACATTTAATAAAATCAATTTATAGAAATAAAATACTTAAAATTTCTAAAATTATTTTCTTTATAAGTGTGCAGATTAGCTATACTTTTAAACATCTTTATAAATGTGCAGATTTAGAAAATGAAGTAAACTAAAATTTATGAATAAAAATAAAAAAATGAAATTTTTTTTTTCTTTCTTGTTGCAAGTCTAAAATGCTGCTAAAATGCTTAAGAAGATTTATTTCAAAATCTTATAGTTTTTTGATTGCATATATATTTACATAATTTTAGCAGGGCAGTAAAATGTTTATTGTTTTTTATTGCTTAATGGTAACAATGGTAACTGGTAAAGTCTTATATATCTTAGTTGTAAGATATATAAGACTTTACCAGCTCATTAAAATGGTGTAAGCAATTCTTTTTAATATGGACACAACATGTGCTGGAAGTTGATAGTCCCTTTAAATTAATTTGTATCATAAAAAAACCTAACAGATAGATTGCTTAATGGTAACAATGGTAACTGGTAAAGTCTTATATATCTTAGTTGTAAGATATATAAGACTTTACCAGCTCATTAAAATGGTGTAAGCAATTCTTTTTAATATGGACACAACATGTGCTGGAAGTTGATAGTCCCTTTAAATTAATTTGTATCATAAAAAAACCTAACAGATAGTCTTATCTCCTTGATTAAATACATTGTCAAAGTTCAATCATATTTCTCTATCGTAGTTTAAGATTAAAAAGAACTTTCATGATTCACAAACTGTTTTATTTTTAATGTTTTATTTTATAATTTTAAAATAAAAAAACCTCAATACTCTTGAAATTCATACTTTAGTCACTTATAAAATATTTTACAGTTTCTGACAAAAACAAAAAAAAAAGCAATTGAAATTTTAATTTCTTTTTCAAACTTAGACACAATTAGGAGATTTTGTTGTCTTAACAAAGACAATTTAGAAGCTGAAAATTTAAAATACCCCCCCCTCCCTCCTTTTTGTTGTTGTTGTTGTTGATCAAAACGAATGTTCTAGATGATCAGTTAACATCAATAACTAATGCACTAGAGGTAATCACTGTTTTAAACCAGATAAAGGAAAACTGTCTTTAAGCAGAATTTCTAGTTATACATCTTCTCCTAGTTATATATCATACTCCTAGCTGAATCATATTTTTTATTTGGTAAAAAAAGATGCATTATATTTTTAATCTGGTAAATGCTTTTACAATGACAAATGGTGCATAGGGCTTCAAATTTGTGATAAAAACCAAAATGTTAATGTGAACTTTATACATAAAAACAATTAAAATTTGAAAAATACTAATAACGCACAATTAAGTTAAAACACAATTAAATAAAGTTAAAAAATATAATAAAATAATGACATAATTAAAAAAAAAAGAGGTTTCCTTTGACAAAGTAATATGTCACATAAAAGTACTCAATTCATTAAAGGTGGAAGAGCTCATGAAAAAATTCTTAAGAATAATAATTATGATTGTAACTTATGCAAATTAGAAATAAACATCTTTATATAATTTTTGTTCTTTTTGCTATTTTGTTCTTTTTGCTATTTTTTACTTTTTATTTTTACTTTATCTTGAATTTTATTTTAAACTAAAAGTTTAAAAAACTATCCAAATTTTGCAACGGTTATAATCACTTAAAATAATATTGCAACTTTGAAGTTTAACAACTCAGAATTTAGGTCAAAACCAGTCCAAACCAACTGTCGAAAAGATTATTTGGTTTAAAAACTGTTACTATACAAAATTTTAAACGATCACCATTTTTATTTACAAAATAAGAATCTGTTAAAAATTATAACTTTTTAATTGGAACCCTTAAAATTTCAGCTTGATTGGTTAATCAAGCTGAAATTTTAAGGATTGCGTTCTTTCAATCAGTGATGAAACTCATGGATCAATTAGGGGATTTAATATGGAGTAATTTACAGAGTGCTAGCCAGCCTGATGGCATTCTGTTATATGCAGAATTTCTAATTGGCCTAAAATTCATAAAGCTTCAAAAGATCATAGTAAAAGATAAAACTATGTATGCACAAAAAAGAAATGAATCGAATCAATTGATTTTTTTTAAAAAAGAAAAAAAGTATTGTCATTAACAAGCAAGATCATTCATTTAAAAGTTAAAAAAAACTTTATTTTTTAATTGATGTCAGTTATTCTCTAGTTAGGATTTTTCAATATGTTTTATAAACTATTTTTTAAATTTATTTCTAAACTTGAAGTATATTATTTATTAAAATAATTAATAAATAATATACTTTAAAATAAGTTATTAAGGTTTTAAAATTAAAAGAATTAAATATACTTTTGGTAAACTAAATTTGCCAGTAGAATACTCTGAAAATAACAACAACCAAAAAATCAAAAATGATTGTGAAATGATTCTAACTTGCGCAAATGTGTTGGGATTAACATGACTTAAACAACAAAATAACGATTTTTACATGTACCAAAAAAATGCCAAAAAACATGATTTTAATTTTTGGAATAAATTATTTTCTAAAAATCTATACTTAGATGTTCAAATGGTATATTCCAGTTATAGTACCACTATAATATATCACTCAATTTTGGTTTACTCCCAAAACTTTGAATTTTGATCCATTTGAATTCTCCCAAACTTTGAATTTTGATCCATTTCAGCTCTTGCTGGTTTTACTAACGTAAAACCAGCAAGAGCTGAAATGGATCAAAATTCAGAATGTTCATATTTTAATGAGTTATCCATTACACTTCAAGACATTCCTAATACCAATATATTTAACTATGATGAGACAAAGGTGAGTGATAATCCATGCTCTAAAACAGTAGTTTGTAAATGTGGCCTTAAACGCGTAGAAAGAAAAATGCAGTATTCTAAAGGAGCTATTAGTATTATGTACTGTGGAAGTGCAGCTGGTCAGTTTCTTTCTCCTATGGTTGTTTATAAAGCTGCAAACTGCTACATAGAGTGGACAAATGGTGGCCCACCTGAAACTATATTCGACAGTTCAAAATCTGGTAGGTTCGACTCTAGAACATTTGAACGTTGGTTCAGGGAAATTTTTATTCCTGAAACAGCATCTCTTACAGAAACAAAAGTTGTTATTGGGGATAATTTAACTTCACATTTCTCATCTGATATCATCAAAGCATGCTTGGAAAATAATATCCAGTTTACATGTTCCATCCCGAATGCCACACATCTGCTCCAACTGCTTGATATTGCTGTTTTCAGATCCTTGAAAGTTGAGTGAAGAAGATTTTACAAACATGGAGAAGAGAATCACGAATTAAGGGTTCAATTCCGAAAAACCATTTCCCAGCGCTCTTGACAAAGTTGCAAAATACTCTGAAAGCAGACAACTTAAAAACAGGATTCAAAGCTTCAGGCATAGATCCATTGAATCAAAAAAAAGTATTAAAACAGCTTCCAGATGTCATCAAAGACTATGGCGGTGAGACCATAAAAGAAATATTAAATGAGGGTGTAATAGATATTCTCACTAAGTACTGTGGCAATGATGCAGCAGGAAAAACCAATTGAAAAAGTGGGAAAAAAATTGCACCAGGAAAATTTATCACAGATGACATTGATTATAGACATTGATTATAGACAAACAGAAAAAATCCAAAAGCCAACAAATTAAAGTCAAAAAATTAAAAATAGCTTCAAAAGATGTTGAATCTTTGTCTGAATTAGAAGACATTGAAGTCGGTAGTAGTGGCAATAAAAGTAATGACAAGAAAGATGTTGATTTAAATGAGTCTAATCAAGAAGAACCTGATGTCAACAATTTTCTAACTACAGGGAGTTAGCATGTATAGTCTGCCCAGGAAAAACTAAAAAAAGTGTGTGATTGAATTACATTGCAAAGATTGTTGAGGTTTTACCAACACCCAAAATTCTTAATATGAGGTTCATAAAGAAAGTAGAAGAATCCAAAAATCTGTTTAATTATCCTGTAGCAGAAGACACCATATTTGCTGTAGATTTCTGAAGTATATTGCAACATCTTCAACCACCGAAGACAAATAATAGTTATCAACTAGAGTTTGCAAATGTAAAAAATATTGATAAAATCTTTCAAGTGAATCGGATACGCTATCAGAAGATGTTAGAAATATTCACTATTCTCAGAATAGTGATTTTAACTCAGAACATTTCATTTAGAAAATTAACACATTGTCTTTCAAACCTTTATTTTACTAATTAGTACCCTGCAGCAGTTTAGAGGTACTACACAGAACAACTAACTCCTAGTCTGGATTTAACACCAGTTGTTGTAAAATCTTCAGAAAATGTGATTTTTAGGTTTTTCTATATTGGTATCTTTTTTTATTTTAAATGGAGTTAAACAAATAAAGTACATTAGTACTTAATATTTATATACAACTAGTACTTTTTTTGTTAGTTTTATAACTGCTAATTACAATTACTCTGATGATGCTATTGATATATTATATTGTTATGTTTAGCATATTAAAACCAAATTGTTTTTTGTTTTTTTTGTTCATTGTGTGGATATATTCGATAACTAATCTTGTTGTCTAAATTTATAATTTTACCAGTAAAATCTTGAAAATATATTTGTAAATTGTGTTGTAATTTAATAAAACTCCAAAAAAAAAAGGTATTAATGGCACTTGTGAAGATGGCTTAACTAATAAGCTTCTAAGAAATAATAAACTATCAAATTCACCCTCAACGAAGGATTGAGGTTGATAACATTTTTGACTTAAAAAAACATATATTAGAACCAAAAAAAAAAAAAATTTAAATGAATCCTATAAAGAAAAAGTATGTTATACCGAAAAAATAAAATTCAAACAAAAATTTATACAAAAGAATTTATTTGCAAAAATGCTCAAAAACCTATCAAAGTCACCCCTTTAACCATAAACATCAAAGAAGATGGTTAAAGATAATTTTTATAACATTTTTCTACCAGGGTTAGGGTTAATTTTAAAAAACAATATTTATAAATACAATTTTTTTTCTCTCTTTTATATACAAATTCAAAATTTACATAAATTTTGTATTTGTAAATTAAAAAAAAAAATTATTATTTTTTTTTATGTAAATTTAATTTAAATCTAGTATACTAGATATTTAAATGCGCTAAATAAATTTACTTGTTGCACTTGTGTGGTGAAGAAATCTCACTCTGCCCTATAATTGCCTTTCTAACTTATTTAAATTAATTCTAAAACAGCATATTGAAAAAATTATTTTACCTAAAACAAAGTTTCTAATTTAAAAGCTATCATGCTATCAAATTGCGCTGCTCATTAATTAAATCTAGTTATAAATGACGCTGTGAAAAGTCGCGACTAAGTTTTGACAGTTTTTGCAACTCTAGAAAGTATTTATGCATTTTTTGGCAATAGTGTAAAAAAGTGGGACCTATTATCACAACTTACTGGTAAGTCTCAGACTACACTTAAAAGATTGAATCCAACTCGCTCGGCTGGAATGTACACTTTACCTTTAGTAGTTAAACCTGGCTGGGCTGAAACGTACACTTCACTTTCAGCAGTTTAGCCTTGCTTCGTGGATATATTGAAGGCGCTTGCTGAAGTATTCATAGAAAAAGAAGAAAGCAAAGAAGTGTCCAGGTTTTAGAAAACAATGAGCATTTGAATATGTATTTATATGTGATGTTCAAAGATTTTAAGTGAAGTATTTTATTAAATTTGCCATCAAAATTGTTACCAACAAAACATTTAGATCTCATGAGTGTGATCAAAATATTGCTAACTGCAAACAAACATTTAAAACAATTTAGAAATATGTATGATTCAGCAAAAGATGAAGTTATTCAAATGGTGGCCAAATGGAATATTAATCCAACTTTTTCTTGGAATAGACAAAAAAAAAAAAAAAAAGGCTAACACCCTGATATAGGACACATTACAATTGTAAATTTAAAAAGGATATATACATATTCTATATATATAAGTATATACATATGTATATACTATTATTATTGTTAAAAAAAGCAAATATGAAAAAAAGAAAGAAAAAAACAAACAGCAACTCTACTTGTATCTGTTTTGATATACCAAAATCTGCAAGCTTACAGTTTCCATATAAATCTAACAATATATTGGCACCTACAATAACAAAGGAGAATTTAAAAAATAACAAAGGAGAATTTATTCATTCCACCAAATTATTAAAATAACTTATAATTGTACAAAAAATTACAGTACAGAAAAACTAGATTTGTTTTGGAAAAATTTGCAATAAAAATCTGTTTATAGTTTATCATATCATAGTAAAGACTTTAATTTATTTTTTGACATCTCTACAATTAATAAAAATTCAAACTTCTTGTTCTACTGTTGATTTATTAACTGCTATATTAGGTTCAACCATGAATAAGATGGAAGCAATTTAGCAAGATATGTTCTTGACATATTAAAGACATTTTAATAAAGTGTTTATGTTTGCGTTACATGTTTTCTCTGTAAGCTCTTTTTATATGATTCAACAGAGAATGTTATTTTATTAAAGCAGAAAATTATTGAACTTTTTTTTCTAATTGCAGTGTTATAGTCATTCTTGATGAAGAAAACTCTCTGGTATTTTCAGTAACCTCTAGGGTACTTCATTTGTATTCTTGATTTTAAAATGACTCTACTTGCTAATGATACAACTATATACTTAGTCTCGAAAAAAATTCATCTTTTTGATTGCTTAGAACAAGAAGTCAATTTTGAATGTGATCACTCTTCTGTGATAGCTTGGGGCTGGCAGTGACTTGAGAATTTTAACCTCAAAAAAACAAACTCAGTTGCATAATGCTAACATTGCAATACTTTTTGATGCATTTTTTGATAGTCAATCAAGCTTCTTTAATAACTACATTGTAACACAGTGGAATGCCCCTCCTGACAAAGTTACATATGCCAGATCTGTTAACTGTTTTAAGATTTCTCTTAACAGTCATATTCACTATAGTGCATCATCTACTGTGAACTCCCCCCCCCCTCCCCGCAGTAATCAAATGAGTTTTGCTAACTGTTGATATGTTCAACAGAACATATTTCGTGTTCAGTGAGAATTTATTTATGAATTTGATATAGTAGTTTAATAATAATCTGTCATTTTCACTGTATTAAAATATTTCACTGTATTAGTATAGTAGTTTTAATAATTTAACTTATAATAGAAAAAAATATATATAACAGAAATATTTCATATTTCTTTGTGAGTATTACTCAGTCTACTTCAAACATTGCATCAAATATAACAAAAAAAAAATTATACTTATTAAAAAAAAATTGTTTAAATTCAAAAACAGTAAAACAGCTGTTATATAAAATCATTGTTTTCAGAAACTTTTGAAGCACAACAAAAAAAGCAACAGATTATACAACTTCAATATATTTTTTATTAAAAAATCATACATCTACTGTAGTAGTAACAATTTTATCTTGTAAGTTGATACAAGATAACAAAATAGAGTCTGTAGTGGGTTTTTAAATACCTCCCAAAAAACTCCAACAGTGTTTTTCAAAACCCAATAATTTGAATTTTGGATAAATTATTATTTTGGTTATATTAGAACAATGGTTTCATTCTTTAAAACAAAACAAAAAAATTAACTTTTGTGTAATAAAATTACAAATAAAATGATTAAACAATAACAAATATATAAATATGTTATACAATTTTTTTTTTAAAACCTTCACTTTCAACAAGGCTGCAAGCAACTACTATTAGAGTTGGAAATTACTGGAAGAGAAAAGATGAACTTTATAGAGCAAGATAACGATTGACAGACGATTTACAAATGTAAAAATTATATGAATCAGAAAAGCAAGATGAAGGGAGCGAACTCCAAAGAACTGATATTTAAGGAAAAAAACTAGACGAATGAAGTTTTTGAAGCACTTAGGAACAGTCACAGAAAAAGGACGAGACTTAATTGAATGGCGAGTAGTACTAGAATGAGTTTTAGTAGATGGCACAAAAGACGCTAGCACTTTAGAGCAGTGCCCATTATAGTATTTATAGAAAAGAGAAAGGGAAGCAACATTACGACGATGTGATAATGGTTGGAGGTTGGCTGCAAGAGCAGGTCCAAATATGTTTAGAATGCGTTTTTGCACCTTGTCTAAAAGAGAAAGAGCATCATTGGAAGATCCGCCCCAGATATGGCAACAGTGTTTAATACAAGGACGGATTTGAGATTTATAGAGATAAAGAATAGAATCCAGAGTAAGAAAGTGTCGAGCACAATAAAGAGATGCAACTTTAGCAGACGCTAATTTTGCAATGGATTAGATATATGATTTCCAAAAAAAATCGCAAGTAAGAGTTAATCCTAGAAGATGAAGGGTAGATGACTCATCAAATATATTCATAAATATAGGAAGATTTAAATTATTGCAATAACGATTAGCTGAAAAAAAGTGGGTTTATCTGAACTACAGTTCACCAGCCACTGTGAGCCACATGCTGTAACAAAAGTGAGTCCTTTTCAAGCTCAAATGCCCCCTCCAAGCAATCAGAGAGTGTTGATTTCAGGGTTACAATGTAATAATGGTTGGTGGTTGGCTGCATATATAATATAATTGCATATATAATATGCAAATATAGATAAAATAATAATAATAAAGTGCAATATATTATAATGTCACCTCATTATTCTGATTCTAAAAACAGATGAATTTAAAGTTTGATTCTAAAAGCAGATGAGACAAATATTTTCTTCTGTTACAAATGAAATAATGTTAAACAAATTTGCCAAATTGTCTCACATAAGAAATGTACCATCACAAATATTTGCTCATATAAAACAGGTCAGATAAAGCTGATTTCCTTAATTCCTCTCTTGAATTCTGAAAACACTAGATTATTTGCTGAATTTGCGGATTTATTGGTTGAAAAAAAAACATTTTTTTTGAAAAATAACCAAAAACCATGTTTTTATTTAAAACAAAAAAAAAAATGTTTTTTTTGGTTTAAACTCACCTTTTTCAATTAAAAAAAAGCATTAGGCTTTTCAATTGAGTAAATTATTTCTTCAATAATTCATCAACAAATATAAAAACAAGATTTGTCGCTTTTACTACTCCCATCTTGTTTCTTAACTTGGTTTAAGCCATATACATACATACATATATATATATATATATATATATATATATATATATATATATATATATATATATATATATATATATATATATATATATATATATATATATATATATATACATACATATATACACAAATATATATATATATATATATATATATATATATATATATATATATATATATATATATATATATATATATATATATATATATATATATATATATACTACCGTCCATAATTATTCGAATGGTCATACTTTTCAATTTAAAATATCAAAGCTTTACTTACTATAAGGAGAAAAATTGAAATCTAACTGAACTATATGATATTTTTTATGTATTATGTTTGCATAAAAATTATTGTAAAGTTTTATTAGATTATTTTATAATTTTTTTTCCTTTTTAATCTTGTCTAGCAACAATAACTACTAAAGATATTCTTGGCATTCTACATAACAACTTATCAAGTTTGTTAAAGTCAATTTTATGCCACTCACTATGTTTTTTCCACATTTTTTGCATAACTTGCCATTTGTTTTTAATATTACTGTTAATTTATTCCATGAAAGTCCTTTAGAAGAGAGGTATGGTAATTGGAGAGGTCGTTCCTTACCATATTTGATCATTCTTTAACTCGGTTAACTAACTTATACAATGTTCTGAAGATTATGCTTTGTATTTAGGCTTTAGGTTGATTTCTTCTAAAAAAATAAATGGTTTCCCATTTTCCAACTTTCCAAAGGTTTTTCTTTAGGTTGATTTCTTCTTTTCTTTAGGTTGATTTCTTCTAAAAAAATAAATGGTTTCCCATTTTCCAACTTTTCCATAGTCCAACTTTCAAAAGGAACAGCATTGCTTTTTAAATATGTTCTAATAAAGTACTTTTGTCTTTATTACTTCTATTTTAATTATGCCACCTTTAGTATTTCAACAAAAACAGCCACACACCTGAACATTACATCTACCATGTTTCACAGTCAATAATATACACCGCTTTATGATACATTCAACAACTTTTTTTTGGACTAATTATCTTCTCTTGAAAACATAGATTTCAAACTTTGACACATCATGTTCACAGCCATTGACGATCCATTATTGATGTAGTTTAGCATTTTTATTTTTTTAATGATTTTTATCAAAAAATTTTAATCAAAATACTTTTATGATTATTATATTAACTAAAAGGGCAAAATAAAAAAACAAAAGAATTTAATTAAAGCATTTTTTAAATAAGTTTATGTCATTCGAATAATTATGGATGGTAGTGTATATATGTATATATATACATCAATTTATCATATTCAATTTTTTGAACATAAAAACCCAGTGGCTGAGAATGCTCGTTCAGACTCCACACTTGTTGGCTGTATAGATAGTATATATTCATGTTTTTTAAAGGTGATCTTGAGCTACCACTTTCAAATAAAAGCATTTTTTTTTAAATTTAAAAAGTTATACTTTCTACCCTTATAGGTTGTGTTTGTATTGCTGCCAATCATTTTTTCATAACTTCATTTAATTGTTCACATGTTTTGGCATTATTATCACATTCGTGGAATGGCCTGGTTCCATTTAATTGTTCACATGTTTTGACATTATTGTCACATTCGTGGAATGGCCTAGATCCATTTAATTGTTCACATGTTTTGACATTATTATCACATTAGTAGAATGGCCTTGGAAAAGTCTGGTTCAACTGAACACAACTATCACTACTCAAGTCTGCTGCTGTTATTATATCTGACATGTTTAAATACTTTATCAGGTTTATCATAATTTTTTTATTTTGGGTACTTGTATTTGGCACAAAAACTTCTGTGATTTTTTATGAAGTTACCTGGCCATGAAGATATACTAAGCTCCTTAACAGTGTTCTCCTCTCTTTAATTTGATGACTCAAAGCATCATACAATTGTTTTCCGATTTCAGATTGTTGTTCTTTTATTTTTGTCAACATAAAATCTTATGTCAGAAGAAATTTTTTTTTTTTTTTTTAAATAATTCACCTCTCCAAAGCCGAGAAGGCCACTACAGATGAGGAGGCTACTTGTGGTTATCACCCTCTCAACTCTATAACTCCAAAACACAAACGTTGACAAACAAAGCCGCTGCGCGGAGAAACAAGTTCAGCGCAGTACTACCAGGGACGTGGTGGGAATCGAACTCGGAACCTCTCGCTTATGAAACGAGTGCTCTACCACTACACCACTACTGCATTAATTAAAGTTACATCTCGTGGCCAAAGTCCTACCTCAGTTGCTTTAACAGTCAAAAGTACTACTAAATCAGATATCATTCTAAATTCCTTTTCGTTCACCTTGATTGAACCATTAGGGTGTTTCATTTCCGACAAATTTTCGAAAATGATTACGTTACATGCATAACGGGGTAAATAATGTGCCAAAAAAAAGTCTGAAAAATTTTCAAAATTTTTAAATGTCATCTAGAGGTCGCCATCTCGAAAAAACAGCGTTTTTTTACACTTTTTTCAACTTTAAACTTGAAAATCTTAAAAAATAATTAAATTTATGTTACGTTACTGGGTGTATATATTAAAGGTTATTATATGAACATTTGGTGAAATTTTCAGAAAAATTGGTAAATGTCTAGAGGTCGCCGTATTAAAATATAAAGCTAAAAAACTTGTTATTTTTTTAAATCTTAAAAAAAATTTAACTGGGCTATTTTTAGGCTTCAGCTTTTCTAAGAATAATAATTAATAAAGAAGATATTAGTAACATACAAAATACTATAAAGTATTAATTAGTTTTGATTTCGAATCGGATGGATTTTGCTTTCTGTGTTGTTCGACAACTTGCAAAATAAATTGTCGTTGTTCTTCATTTTGTGCACACTCGCGGAAATCACCAATAAGTTTTATTCCTCTTTCGGCGCAATCATTTGTTACCTCTAATTGTTTAACAAAATCGTCTGCAGTTCGATAATCTTGGAAGAATTTCCACTCTTGTGGATTCATCTGGAGCCATTCCTGGTTGTTTATTAGTCCTAATAAATCAAAAAGAAGCCACGACCGTGGTCCAATTAAAAAATAAATAATGGTTGAAGAACTTAATGTCAGAAATTTTGGTTTCCCAATTAAAAATGTTTTTGGTCTTGGGGTAGAAAAAAGTTTCTTTGCCATTATTGTTCTGGTAAATTCTGACAATTTTTCATTAAATAAAGATAGAATAACAAGCTCTTCTGTTAAATACCAAAGGTGACGGTTAATCAACGAAATCACAGCGGTTGCGATATCTGAATCTTCTTCATGATACCAGTTCATTGCAAAAAAAAATTTGAAGTCATCAACTGGAGCAAATACGGAAATCCTCAAGCGGAGAAATTGCATCGAATAAAAAAGACTAATAAACTTAGCCATGCGGTGGATCATAATTTGCTCATTATTGGACATAATAAATTTATTAGATAAGAGTTCCATTTTTAAAATATATATGGAATGTGACATAAATCTGGCATTGTGAATTGCACCTGGTTTGTGAATTTTGAATATTCTTTCCATTGATAGTTTTCCCCCAAGGTAGATAATAGTTAATTCAATTAACTCAAGATAATCTTCTCGCGGAAATATTTTCTCTTCGAGGCATTGGTAAGCCCATTTCAGAACTAAACTTGCTTGATTAAATATTTCTGATTTAATATCAGTAGGCCATTTAAAAAAATTCAGGTTTGAGTAATCAATATCAATTCTAGAAAATTCGGCTCGGAAACGTTGAAAAATAGGTTCATCTGGACTTTTGCTACCTCCTCTTAATGCGGTAAATGCATGCTTAATGTGTAGCTCATTATGATGATGGCGACATGCGAGCCATAGAAGAGGTCTCTTTAACTCAATTTCAATTAAAGTTGCTGCTCGTTTTTTATTACCTGTGTTGCTTGCTGTTGTATCAAAGCATATACCAACAATGTTTTCCAAAATGTTCCAATCTTGCGCAAGTTTCACGACCTCGTCACATTGAGTTTTACCTGTCGAATCTTTAATCAAAGGTACACCAATAAGTTTCAGCCTGCAAATAAAACTTAAGTTAGTTTCTTTGAATACAAAAATAAAAAATATACATAGGATTTATATAAATAAATAAATAAGTACCCGTTAAGAGATCCGCTAATAAGAACTGCTACACGTTCTTCATTATGAGCTATGTCTAAATGAAAAAGCTTCGAATCCCAGTGCAAAATGGCCTTTTTAGGTTTGTTTATCTCCCAGTCAGCTTTAATTGACAGAACAATATTCTTTCGCGCATTTTGTCTTTGACGATGCACAGTTGATACTGACATAGAAATTTCATTAAGTTTGCCTCCGCTTTTGCAGATGATAGTGGATTGAAATAGAAGTTGTTGGCGAACTGATAAACAACATTGATCAGCCACAGATGCCGTTACTTCTGAGAGCTTCTTTGATGATATCTCTAGTGAATTTGTTAAAGGCACCTTTCTTTTCTTTAGTGGTAAAGGAGTAAACTCTGTATCTTTTTGATCTTCTTCGTCAGCACTTTCAACTATTTCACTGACATCAAAGGCACTCGATTTTTGATCTTCGGTTGAACTTCTCCGAAAATCTATGCTTAGTCTATCTTCTCGACGTTCTAAAAATTTTGAAACACCTAGATCGATGCTACCTGTCATATGATACTTTCTGCTACTCTTTTGATCTTCATAAAATGCCCAATCTTCTTTCCATTTTGGTCTACGTGATACTAATAACTGTTCATATGCATTTACTGCTGAAATGTCGCAAAGTTTATCAAGTTCATTACAAAATGTGACAATTTTTTCTTTTCCAGCTTTAACATCTCGACTTGCGTGATCAATTTTTTTTATTTTCACCATTTCCACAAACAATTTGGTAAGCAATGAAAGACAAGAGTTATCTGAACGAACTGGTACTCCAGCTTTTTCCCAAACTTCCTTAAGCTCACCAAGAACAAGTTTAAAAATATCTCTTGCAGAAGTGTCGCCTTTTGAATAAAAATGTAAATGAGAGTATCTACCCAAAACATGTTTTTTCGTTGGTAGACGACTGAAACTTGATAATTTATTGGATTCAGGGTAACCAATTAACCAATCTTGATTATTTTTTCTTAGGTTCATCGTTACAATAAAATATTCGCTTTTCCAACTAGTTTTAAAATTGTTTTAATATTTCAATTTTGCTAATTGAAATAAGAACGAATTTTTTAAAATAAATTTATGAAATTTATATACATACGTCCAGATGTTTATTTTGCAAACTATTTAATCACGCAACAACTTTTAGTGGTCAATTATGCTCAAAACATAAATTATGCATTTTATTTAAGGTGAAAGCATTTAAGCAATTATTCAGCAAAAAAATATGTTGAAAAAATAAAACTTTATAATTCGGCGACCTCTAGACATTTACCAATTTTTCTGAAAATTTCACCAAATGTTCATATAATAACCTTTAATATATACACCCAGTAACGTAACATAAATTTAATTATTTTTTAAGTTTTTCAAGTTTACAGTTGAAAAAAGTGTAAAAAACGCTGTTTTTTCAAGATGGCGACCTCTAGATGACATTTTAAAATTTTGAAAATTTTTCAGACTTTTTTTTGGCACATTATTTACCCCGTTATGCATGTAACGTAATCATTTTCGAAAATTTGTCGGAAATGAAACACCCTATTGAACCATTGATGTTGGGATTTAATTCTATATCTAGAAGTGCCTTTTTAACACAATAACTTGTATTTTGGTAACTTCATTAATTAAACAGACGTTAAAAAAACTTTTGTAAATCATGCACACATTTGCAATATTAAAAACTGCAATGAAAACCACACACACATTTGAACTAGAATGAATTAGAAAACTCAAAATAAAAACAAGGTATTCCTTCTATTAAAAATTTTTGATCTTCCCTTTAGCAAGCGCTAAAATTTTATTTACTTTTAATAATTTATTAGGTTTAATATTATGCTATATATACATCTTTTATATATTTTTAATCATGCATGTTTTGCATTTTTTTAATTATATTTTTTTAATCAATTGTCATATTTATTTAATGATTTAGTTAAATAAACATATACAAGAAATTATAAAACATTGACATGTTACTGCATTTAAAAAATAAATACACAATGTTGAAAAACAAAATATGGTAAATTTAATATACATGAGAAGTAACTTTCAGAAGCATCCATATTAAGTATTTACATGAAAAATATAAATCGATTTGTAAATTTAAACTTGTTTAAAAAATATTTCTTTGGTTTAAATTGATATTTTTAAAATGGTTTAAACCATGGTTTAAACATATCAACTGTAATTATTTGACTAACAGTTTGTAAAGAAAACAGAGATATAATAGAAAAGAATATAACAAATTTTGTAATTAACCATGGTGTAAAGTGCAAAAGAAATGCTAAAACCTTGCTGTTACATTTGACCTGATGTAGAATGCGAAATCAGTTGAAAAAACCTTTAAGACACACTAACAATAAACTTAACCAAGTTGCCAAGAAACAGTTGAGCAAAAAAGTACAACAAAAAATTGTATTGATTACCATTTTTTGGCTTATATTATTAATCTTAAATACAAAGGTAGAAATGACAAAGAAATAGTGGCTAGAATAAACTTTATGGCTTCAAAAAATTCACATTTTCTTTTGATTTTGGTTAATTTCAAAGCAGAAGCTAACCTAATATTTTCTATTTTGTTTTTACATGTCTGTAAAAATTATATTATAACATTTAAATCAAGTATTATAACGTTTAATAACTGTAAGAACTACATGATGAAGACAAAACACTTACTTATGTGATTATATATTGTCAGCTTTGACATTCATTTGACTTTATTGTTAACTTGATGATTATAATAGAGCTCACGAAGAGGATGAAAAGTGCTTGCAAGTAGGAGAGAGTGGGAAGAAGTGGGACACATAAACTTTTTTTTAGGGTAATTGCAATCTTTATTATTTAATGTATAAACTGAACCAAAACAAGTTTTTAAGAATAAACCTTCTTTATAGGCAGCGATTCAATCCTCTTAGGTTTCCAGCCAATTATAACTAAGTATATAAATTTGTGCTTTTAGAGAAACTGTGCCATTGGGGTAAAGTGGGACAAGTGTGAGTAGAAGTGGGATAAATAAATTTAAAACAGCATTTAACACAAATTATTAAATAGAAACTGATAAAACCATAAAATCACCTAATCGACATAAAAATGTTCAAGAGCTTTCACCAATCAAAATAATCAAACAGCAATAGAAAGAAGCGGGACATTAATATTTCTTTTTTCCCACTTCACCCCAATGTAAACAATTTTTTAAGGTACATTTCAAAATTCATTATAATGAATTCATCATTACGAATATCTATAGAAATTCATCATTGCGAATTTCTATAGAAATTTATTGTTGCAAATATCTATAGAAATTCATCATTGCGAATTTCTATAGAAATCATTGCAATTCATCATTGCGAATTTCTATAGAAATTCATCATTGCGAATTTCTATAGAAATTCATCATTGCGAATTTCTATAGAAATTCATCATTGCGAATTTCTATAGAAATTCATTGTTGCGAATTTCTATAGAAATTCATTGGTGCGAATTTCTATAGAAATTCATTGTTGCGAATTTCTATAGAAATTCATTGTTGCGAATTTCTATAGAAATTAATTGTTGCGAATTTCTATAGAAATTAATTGTTGCGAATTTCTATAGAAATTCATTGTTGCGAATTTCTATAGAAATTCAATGTTGCGAATTTCTATAGAAATTCATTGTTGCGAATTTCTATAGAAATTCAATGTTGCGAATTTCTATAGAAATTCATTGTTGCGAATTTCTATAGAAATTCATTGTTGCGAATTTCTATAGAAAGTCATTGTTGCGAATTTCTATAGAATTTCATTGCTGGGAATTTCTATAGAAATTCATCGCTGGGAATTTCTATAGAAATTCATCGCTGTGAATTTCTATAGAAATTCACAATGATGAATTTTTAAAAAAATTCATGTTAAATTTCTAAAAAAATTCATTATGTTGAATTCCTATTGAGTACTCCTGTGGTCATATGACTATTTCAATGCTGCCATTATGAGAGGATAAAAAAAGTAAACAAACTGTTCGCGGTATTAATTTTAATATCGTTTGTAATAGGTTTTTATTAGGTTTTAGTACCAATTTTAATATATTATTATAATATTTAATATTAATATAGTATAATAATAAGGATTTTTTAAGTTTTAAAATTAATATCAAGTTTATTTACTATAAAAAATGTCGTACTACAAAACATTAGATGTACCTAGGTATCTTTGGAAGGTACCTTCTGAAAACAGACATGATCAATTAATAAATTATCTAATATTTTCACCAAGTTCTTATACAGCTGAGGATATGAAGACCTATAAAGCATGGAAGCATTTAAATGAGAAATAATATATTTGGAAAAATTGTGTTTCATTCTAAACATTTAAATGATACCCAAATTAATCCATGGATTTTTGCAGAATTTAATATCCACACTGTAATTGCAAGGCAGGCCTTTCTAAAGCATGTTCACATATTGCTGCAGTTTTGGATTAATAGAATTGTTAAAATGTGAGAATTTAAAACAGTAACTGATTATAATTCTAAATAGTTACCACCAAACTCACCAGCAAAGTTAAAAACAAAACATTTTTTCGATTGACTAAATAAATGAAAATTTAAGGCAGCTATTCTAAAAATAATACTTGAATCAGCTCATGAATACTCTACTGAATCTTATAATTCTGAAGTATCAGATGGTGTTGTTAAGTGTTCTTTTTTAAAAAAATATGCTTAGAAATTAAATTTCTATACAGTTATAGAAACACCATTACAAAATACAATTGAAAATGAAAAAAATTGTTATTGTTATTTAGAAAAAAACAGTCAATTATTACTTAAAAAAGACCAACAATATTACTACTAAGTACAAACTCAACTTCTTGTTACTGAATATTAGTACTGCAATTTTTACGGACAGTAAAGGACGTTTTAATTCTTAGAATTTTCTATAAAGAAATCTTAACATATATGAGGAGTTTAAAAAAAGTATTCTTATTATTAAAAAATTACTTTTGAAACTAGTGAACTTGAACACACTGAAAGTAATGTTTTATCATTTAGAAATAGCTACGAAAAAAATTAAATTAAAATAAATTTTGAATAATTTATATACAATTTTGTTGCTCATAATTCTATTGAGGTATTTATTTTTTTATTATATTATGGTATTGAGATTTTTATTTTTTTTTATTTTTTTTTTCTTTGGTAAAAAGAAAAAGGTTAATAAAGTAGCAAAGGTTTCTTTGAAACTTCATTGAAAATAAATACTTATTTCTATTTAACTAAATTCATTTTAGTTGGTCAAAGTGAATGGATTGGCATATATGGAGAAAACATTGTTGTTCAGTGGCCTTCAAGTCATTTCAATGCACTGCTTAGAAGGCAGGTGTTAAATCTGGTTCTCTTATTTGGAAAAAGTATGAGACAAAGGTCTTAAAATTGGGGTGTTAGCAGAACCTAATATATATACATATATATATATATATATATATATATATATATATATATATATATATATATATATATATATATATATATATATATATATATATATATACACACACATGCATATGCAGGTATGAAAATTCTATTTTTTTAATGAAACAAGTAATTTAATGTTATTTATCTTAAATAATCAAGATGATTTGAAGTTGAACAATCAAGCAAATGCACTTTTAAAAGTTGTTCCACCGTTACCAAATCAGGTAACTTTGTATGTGAACATTTTTGAATAAGTTTTTGAAAAATTTGGTTTTATAAATGTTAAATGCTTATCTTTATTTGAAAATAATTTAAGTTTAAATGTCAAAAATTGCGCAAAAACTAAATGTTTGTGTGTTGAAACACTAAAGTTATTAAAAACATAGTATATTTATCTTTTATGATTATTATTATAATTTATATGTACTATTATTATAATTTATATATAATGTAATTTATATGTATAACTGTATATGTACATATATCCGTTTTTGTGTGGTTTGGGGGGGGGGGGTTTCCATAATGCAATTTTAAATTTAATAAATGAAATGAAATAGCCATATTGAATTTTAGGAGTTTTAAAAGAAAAGGAATGCAACAAAAATACTAGGTTAAAGTTTTGAAATAATTTTATTTTAAAATTATGTATGCATCATTAAAAAATTATTAATTGATTAGGAATTGCTCAATTTCTCACTAAAATGGAGCCATCAATGAAAGAGCATCATGAATATGTTTTTTATTTGTCTATATTGTTTCTAAAATGCTAATATTTATAATACAACTTAATGTTTTATTAAGCACAACAAATAATAATGCTTTTAATGACAGCCATGTTTCCAAATCAATTTTTACTGAAATGACTGTTTATTTATCCATTCCAATTTGAAAAGTACCCAACTACCCAGATGGATCTAGTAGAGTAAGATATTTTCATGTTGCAAAGTTTTTTTTCAATCTTTTTTTTATTTATAAATCTAATTATACTTATTTCATAGTAGTTTTATATTGTAATTTGAAAACAGTTAGTACGTGGTTACAAAATATACATTGACCTTGTAAAATTTAGCAAATGCAACAAATTGCATGGTACAAATGGATTTGTAAATGATCTTTTGGTGTCATTGGTGGGAAACACAAGTTATCTAAGTGGTGTCTGTTTATCTAGTACCAAAACCAAAAAATTGTCAAGATCTTCTTGATTTTCTTTTTTTTCCAATAGAAAATACTTCTTATATAAATATACAGATGGTCTATAGAATATCCTAAAAAGTAGATATGCTATATTTAATCAATTCTATAGACCATTATTATAGAAATTATTAAAAAAATATTTTCTTTACAATTTTGAAAAATATGGTCTACTTCTATGGACTTCTAAAGAAAAATCAACAAAAATTTCAATAGAAACTTCTATAGATTTCCATTGCAATACTAGAATATATTCTATAGACTTTTTGTAGTTGAATTTCTATAGACAATGTTTCAAAAGCCTTTAGAAAATAGCATTGATTTTTTTTTATAGAAAATTCATAAAATGTTGTCCTGGGTAGGTACTGCTCTCATTTAGAAATTTCAGGCTGTCCCACTTCCTCCTTACAATCCCAAACATTAAAAGTAAGTTTCTAGGCCTATTTATACTATTAAATAAATCTGTAAGATTTAATGATAATATCATTACATCTTTTATGATCATCGGATTGAATCCATAGCAACATGAGTTTTCATTTTAAAAGTAATTATTGTTGTATAAGTAATAGATTCTTAACAGCACAATACATATTGACATATGGACCCAGGCCCAGTGGAAGGCGGGTACAACAGGTGATTTTCATCCATGCGCCAAGGCAACAAAGGCACAAAATTTTTATTAAACTTTTATTTCTTGCTGAGAATATGAAAACATATAAATTTATACGAATAATTATATAAAAATTTGTATACTTATTTATATAAGAATTAGTCTTTTGATATTTTAACTCAAAAAACCATTTTTTTAATTTTCTTTAATTTATTTAGTGTACAATTTTAAAAATGTTTCAGCCAATTAAAACAAATCATGTTTGTGCATTTCAACCATTCATTGGCATTGTTTAGAAGTATTGTTTTTACTTACGGGACAAAAATGATCCAATTTAAATAAAGAAAAGAATTATTGGATCAAAATTGATTTCTAAAGAAAGGTGAACATATCTTCAAAGAAGCGTTTTAAACAAGACATTTTAGAAAAGTGTTTTTAATTAAAAAAACGTTTCTTTATATATTAATTTAGAAGTTAAAGCTTTAAAAGTAGTTTTTTTTGTGTTAAATATTTTTGTTTTTAAAGTGTTTTAGCACTCTTATTTGAGAACTTCAATTATTTTTTTATTTTGATATAAAGTTATCTAATTAATGCTATGAAACTTTATAATATTTATTGATTTCTTTTAAAAGAAATAACGGAGAAAAGAAAACTTTCAGGTTGTGAGTTTAAACAAAAATGCCTACGAAAAATGGAACAATTGAAATCAAATCAAACATCTTTAGAAAAATTTATATTTAAAACTCATCATGATAAAATGGCCGAAGAAAGTCCAATATTTCAAGATCTGGTTGATTCTGGAAATGAAAGCAAATCGAGTGAATCTACTTATTCAATTGAAACTATTCAAACAATTGAAAGATTGATTGAAGCTGCTGCTACTTCAGAATGCTTTGACGATATTAGCAATTGGGAGGAAAATTTTAACAATGATTTCATACAAAATGCTGTTATAAAAGGTCATAACAGTTTCAAAGAAGATTCTAATAACATTCCAAAAAATGTTTATAATTTGAGTTTTTCAAATCATTATTTTTACTGCATCATGGATAATGGT
>NC_088933.1:2167500-2190000 GCF_038396675.1 Hydra vulgaris
ATAGTGTACTGAGTACTATCTGTGTTTTGAGTCAGGTTCTATAACAAATTTAAAAAATGACTATATTAACAAAAACTATTAAACACAAAAAACATCGCCACCACCAAGTTCTCTAAACTTATCATTCACTAATATTTATTTTCTTCAAAGTAACTTTTCTTCTATTGAGTCTTATCTCTTGCAAAGTTCACTAGACCTACTTGCTCTTTGTCAGACTAATTTGACTTCAGCTGACTTTTCTTGTGACCTTAGTGTTGATGGTTATATTCCTTTAATTTGTAAATTTACATTCATAAAAATTCTCCCATTTGTCAGGAAACTTTGTTTTAATCCACAGACTATTCTTTTATAAGTTTTATTAGGTACCACTTCACTCTATTTCCTTTCTCTTTGTTCTATATCACTCTCCTTCATCTTACGACAGCACTCTTTTCGATGTTATTTCTGATCAAATCGACCAAGCCCTCTCTCTTTATCCATCAGCCAATATTGTTGTTTTTGGTGACTTTAATGCTAATCACACTAAATGGCTTGGTTCTAGTGTCAGTAATTCTGCAGGTATTACAGCCTACAACTTTTGCCTTTCTCAATCTCTAACACTAACGGTCAACTTTCCAAATGGCTTTCCAGACAATCCAAATTATTTACCTTCTCTACTCGACTTGTGTCTTGTTTCTGATCCTAGGCAGTGCTCAGTTTCTCCACATTTACCCTTATGTGCTTCTGATCACGGTTTGATCTCCCTAAAACTATTATCTCGTTCTTCTTCATAATCAGAATCCCCCTCTTTTAGTGATTTTCTTTGTGATGGCCCTTGGGTAGAAATCTTTTGTCTTCCTGCTGACTAATGTGCTTTTTACATAACTTCTTGGATTCAGACTTGCATGGAATCTTTTATTCCCTCTCGACGATTCCAACTCAAGCCTCACCCTTCTTCATGATTTTCCTCTCATTGCACTGCTGCAATTTCCAATCGTAACCATTACTTCCATATCTATCAGAAAATAAAAATTCTCCAGAAAACTGTTTAATGTTTTGTTTAATGCCAAACTCCACTATTCTCAGGACATGAAATCTTGTATTTCATCCTAAAAACTAGGCTTTTGTGATATTTGGAGAATTTTTAACAGTAATTATAATAAGGGCAGATCTGCTAGTCAACCTCTCTTGTATAGTTCAGATTTTTTCACCTCACCAAAAGACATAGCTGAATTGTTTGCTAAGAACTTCTCAGCAATATCATTTCTTGATTCCACTAGTCACATCCTACCTGATATAGCCAACAAACAGGTTGATTCATTGCTTGACATTTGTATTACTCTAGCTTCTGTATCTAAAGTGATTTTCTGCTCAGACTCTTCTTCAGCTTGTGGTTTGGACAATATATCTGTTATAGTGAAGCAGAAGTGTTCTCCGGAGCTGTCGTCTATACTTTTAAAACTATTTAACAAATACTTATCAGAATCTTGTTTTCCCGCCTGCTGGAAAGCAGCATTAGTTACCCCTATTTTCAAAAATTCTGGAGAGCAATCTGACTCATACTTACTACCACCCCATTAGTCTTCTTCCTATCATAAGCAAAGTTTTTGCGTCTTTAATTAAGAAACATTTAATCTCTCATCAATTAATCAATTAATCTCTCATCGTGAATCTAATGACTTACTTTCTAATATGAATCAATATGGATTTCAGTCTTCTTGTTCTACTGCTTGTTTGTTAATGGTAATAACTGACAGGTTTTATTGTGCAATAGATAGATGAGGAGAGGTTAAGATTATTGCTCTAGACATTACTAAAGCTTTTGATAAATTTTGGCATGCTGGTCATCTCCATAAGTTTTCTTCTTACAGTGTATCAGGTAACATCTTTAAGATTATTGAATCCCTCTTTACCAATGGTAGTATAAAAGTTGTTATCAATGAACATCACTCTTCTGCATATTCTGTAACTTCAGGGGTTCCTCAAGATTCAATCCATGGCCCTATACTATACTCTTTTCAATTTACATTAAAGATCTCCCAGAAATTTTCATATTTTAGACTTAAATAGTCATTGTTTAAGCAATCAGAGAAGCAAACATTATCTGATTGCTTAGAGGGGGAAATAAAACTCAATTTTTTTCAATTAAAATACAATGTTCCAGAAACAGTTTTGACTATCTTTTTTATCAATAAGGACCAATTGAATGTTCAAGGGTCTTGAAGAACCACTAAAAATATTTTGTATTCAAAAAACTTTTTAAACCAGTGTTATTTTATCATATAGAACACAATAAGATGTGAGCTACAGATATTTTAAAACACTACTGGACACAAATGTCTTTAAAAGATCTATTGTTAAGGTTTTTCTTCAAATTTGACGTCTTCTTCTTTTCACAAGAGCATGTCATCTTTGGTTATACCAAGATAGAGAAAAAAGTGATATGTCTCCTGAGAAACAAATTTTGATAGCTTTGAGAGGCGAACAACCTGTATAAAATGTTCTTGTTGTTCTTTGTCAAAGCTATTCATCTCTGGAACATCGTATTTTAACAATTCCACAAGAATATCCATCCTCTCTTTCTCCTCTAAGTGCTAGTCAGCTAAAACAAAGATAACACTGTCTTGTGTCTGAAAATAGTAAGATTAAAAACTTTTCCATACGAAGTGAAGTGGATATATCATGATCTGTGATGAAATTTTAAATGTTCAGAGGATGGAGCCTGAGTAAAACATAGTAAAACATCTTATCTGCACATTGGCCAAAAAATTGCACAAGGTAGAGAATAAACTTCAATATTTCTAACTGCACCATTATGCTTAGAGCAATGATATGGTCTGTTAAGTCATAAAAATGTCTGTTAAGTCTTTGTTAAGTTGTTAAATAATCTGTTAAGTCATAATACATAAAACTTTGGATTAACAGTGCTTTTACCTCTAAAGATAGGTACTTTAGGTAAACATAGAAGAAAGTTAACTGAACTGAAAGGAAACACTAATTGCCAACCTTTCTAATGTTTCTGAAATGTTTACCTTCGTCCTGTAGTGTTTCACCAAGTTGGGTCAAAGTGAAGAATAAGCTTTAAACCCCTAATCTTATCCTGTTTCCGCTCTCTTACTTTAAGTACTTCATTCTCTGTAATTTCATGGTTTTTTCTTGCCATCTGCAACTTAAAAATTTTCAACATGTCAGTATCTAACTCCGCCAGCATGGAATATGGAAGACAACATTGCTGTTTTAGCTCTTACATTAACTTGATACAAAAAAAAACAAAGCATTATGATTTTTTAAATTATGTAAAATTTAAGTTGTTTTAACTAGAAGTTTTTTAAATATTTGTAAAATATTTAACTTTTTTATGCATAAACTTATTTACCTTGCCATAAAGTTTTTTAAATATTTGTAAAATATTTAACTTTTTTATGCATAAACTTATTTACCTTGCCATAAATGGAATCTGTTTATCTAAAACATCATTCAGACTGAGCTGAAGGCAAACCTTTATAAAGTCATTTTTTTTTTTTTTGCAGTAGGAGTTTCAAAATCTGAATTATAATCTGTTCCACTACACCCTCAAGAGAAATCCTGTTTAAAACTTTTCAAAGCTTCTTCTTCTGCTGTTTTTACCAGTAATTGGCCTTCTTTTTTTTGCTTAATGTTTGGTTTTAGTCTCTCCTTCAAGCTTTGTGTCCAGCTTTTTTTCTACCATCTTACTATGCAGGTTTTTCATTCTTTACTCACCTACAGCTACTATTTCAGCTATGTTTTGTCATTTTTTAGGACATTTTGACCATGTCCCCTTTCAAACATCTCTTTAAAGAATTTAATTCTCCTTTACAGCCTCATTATTTCTTCTAGGATCCTGGCTAATTAACTTAAAAATGTCTACCTTCTGTATAGGAAACAAAACATTGGACTTGTCTAAGAACTCTTGAGTGTGTTAAGACAATTTAGAAAAAAATAAGAAACATGAAAAAAAAGTCAGAGTTTTACAAAAAAAAAAAAAAAAAAGTACTAACTGTTTAACTTAATAACAATTTGTATTTTTATTTAAATTTTTTTTTTTAATTAAATAATACCATTTAAAACTATATACCTAATTTATTTTTACTGAACTCACTACCTCGAGCCTGAGAGACCTCTACAGTCAACGAGGTTACTCATTTTATTTAATTTATACATTTAATTTTTATACTTAAACTTTACTAAATTAAACAATAAATAAAAAACAAAATTAACAATTTATAAAAAAATAAAAATAAATGTAATTTATTAACCCCTTCCATGAATTCCATTAGAATAGAGATTGTTGTGTTAGTATAAGCTGAACCATAGTATTTCACAATTCGTTCATGGTTTAGTGATTGAAAAAGTGAAATTTCATGTTGAAATTTTGCAACTTCATCTTTTGCCTTAACATTATTGTCAATATTTTGAGTCTCAATACATTTCATAGCTAGTTTTTTACCTGTATTTTCATCTATGCAAAGATGGACCTAAAATAGAACCAAATTTTTATCTAAACTCATTTCAAAAACACATAGACACCCCCAATTCCACCAACCCTCTTTCTCACGTTCTCTTCACTCTCACCCCACCCCCTCCAAATAAAATAAAAAAAAGCATTTTTTCAAAAAGTATAATACTTAAATTAAAGGGATCTTAAAGTGCTGAGACAAGTTGTGCTCATATTAAAGAAAATGTTTAAAAAAAATATTTTCTTCAATATGAACACAATATGTTAGCTGCAATCTGCAGACTTGATAATTTATTTCATGCGTGTTTAATTCATAACAATTTCAGTATATGAAGTCATAGTAAAATTTTTTTTTTCAAGATATTATATCTTTTTTTAAGGTATATGTATTTTTCTCCCTACAATCAGCAAATTAAATATAAGTATAATATTTTACTAAATCTCAAAAAACATTTGTGATATAATTAAAAAAAGAGTAATATATTTTGTTTTTATATTTTATTAGCAGAACTTGTTTTTAACAACCGCCAGGATGATATTTAAATTATTGTATCTTTAATATAGTTGTTTAGATTTTTTAAAATATGCTTTAGTTCTTGAATGTATGATTTTTGTACCAGTATTATAGAGTGTTACATTTTCTTTTTATAGAATATTATATTTAAGTTGACTAATGTCCTCCTGCTTTGGTTCAAGAGCTAAACAAAATTAAGATAAAGTGTTAAATAAGATTTTTATGGTGAACTCTTTTATAAAAAGTCGTGTTATATTCTGGATCTTATTATTATTATTTTTTCAAAGCAATAAGAATTTTTTCGAATTGTTAT
Organism: Hydra vulgaris; assembly: GCF_038396675.1. Classification (NCBI taxonomy): domain Eukaryota; kingdom Metazoa; phylum Cnidaria; class Hydrozoa; order Anthoathecata; family Hydridae; genus Hydra; species Hydra vulgaris. The sequence continues at coordinate 2,172,784 of NC_088933.1, forward strand.
CTCTATATAAAGTTTGCATTAGAACAAGTAAGTCTAATCACTAGTGGAACATATTAGAGAAAAGATTGAATATATTAAACAAAGTGTTAGTGGACTAGTTATACTGTTTTAAACAGATGCTCAGTGTTATAGCAGGTAATTAAGAAGAAAGTGGAAACAGTAATCTGTCTTATTACTAAATAAGTTTTTTTTGCTTGTTTTAAATTTATTTTGTTTTAGAAGCCAGCCAAAATCATGACACAATTATACATATTTTGCTATTATTTGAGTTTGCAGCTGGAGGAAAAATCAAGTCAGTATGATACAGTTTCTCGTTTTATATTTTGTTGATATAGTATAATAAAATGTTTATTTTATGTTTAGTTAATATGGTTTAATGCAATTTTTTGTTTTATATTTACATAATAACTAACTTTTGTATATTTCAATACAAATATTCGTTTTAACTTTAATTTAGTTTGATTTATATGGTTATTAGTAAAATAATTTGTTTCATGTTTAGTTTCTACTTAGTTCAATTTATATGGTTTATTCAAGTCACTCTTTTTATATTCACTTTTTACTTAAATTAATATATAAGTTTTAGTAAAATTATTCTTTTAGTATTTAGTTTATATTTAGTTTAAACCTGTATGGTTTATTGCGAATATTAGCTATATATTTAATTTATATTTTGATTAGGTTGTATGGTTTAGTGAATTATTCTTTTTTTTTTGTTCATATTTACTTTAATTTTATACAGTTTACTGTTCATTTTAAGTTTTGCTTGTTTAAATTAAGTTTTTACGGTATGGTGCAGCTGTTCGTTTTATATTTAGCGCATATATATTTAAATTTAATTTACATGGTTTATTGGAAATTTTTATTTTAACATTTAATTTGAATTATACAGTTTAGTGGAAATATTTCTTTTTTATGTTTAATTTTTGTTTAGTTTGATTTTATTGATATAATGCAATCTAACTCTTTAGTTTAATATTAGCTTATGTTTTTGAATGGTTCAAGCCCATAGTAAACTTGATAGTAGGTTTTACACTTTAAACCAAAACTTTTCACTTAAAAGAAAGAAAAAAACAATTTTTTCCATGTGTTAAGGTAATAATCTGGAATAACAAATGGATAAATTAGACAGAAATCTGATTATGGCAGGACTACTATAAGTAGTTGAATTGTTTATTTTATTATTGGTGTAAATTATTGCTATAATTTTATCAATAAATTTTCAAGAAAACAATATAATTATAACTGATTGCCATCGTTGTAGTAAGGAATATTTGTCATAATTCTATCAATAAATTTTGCAGAAAACAATACAATTATAACTGATTGCCATCGTTGTAGTAAGGAATATTTGTCATAATTTTATCAATAAATTTTGCAGAAAACAATACAATTATAACTGATTGCCATCATTGTAGTAAGGATGTGATAAACCAATTAACATAATATTATTAAACTCCTCAATTTCTTCAATCTCGTAAAACACAACAACAAACAGCACAACAAGCAGCAGTATTACAACAACGAAAACAAACACATTACAATAAGGAAAAGTATGTGCAGAAATACTTAAAGAAAGAGTATAAAAATATATCAGCATTGAATATATTGCTAAATTATGTAGTATAATACCAGCTTCTTGTCAGGAAATAATTATAATGATGACTCTTATAAGAATTCAATATTTTAGTATGTGACATTTAGAATGTTTTAATGCTCATTCCTAGAAAACTCTGTCAGATATCATCCTCAAAACACGCAGATACAGTATAAAAATGAGACTTTGATTAATGACAAGTCAAGCGAGAATGAGTTTTAGTTGATGAACCTAGAGATGAAAGCTGCTTTGAGTAGCGGTCATGATAGTATTTGTAGAAAAGAAAAAGAGATGCAACTTTATGACAATGGGAGCGAGGCTCAAGCTTAGGAGATAGAACCAGTTTAACTACATTTACTATGCTTTTTTGGACATTGTCTTGAAGAGAAAGAGCACGATTAGAAGAACCAGCCCAAATATAACAACAGTATTCCATATAGAGACAAATAAGACATTTGTAGAGATAGAGAATGGAATCAGGAGAGAGAAAATGGCGAGCACAATAAACAGAAGCAACCTTAGCAGATGCTAATTTACCTATTGATTGTATATATGGTTTCCATGATAGGCCATTAGTAAATGATAATCCAAAAAGACATAAAGAAGAGGACTCAGTGAGAGGGTTGCCATTTATCAATATAGGAATTTACTTCCATTTTCAAATAATGGATCTGCCTTTGCACTGATTAAGGAATGATTCTTTTCGATATTTGTTCTTTGTTCTCTGTTTCGATATTTGTTCTTTCTTCAGTTCCTTTAGGCTCAAAATATTTGACATCTTTTTCTTAAACATCAGTGCTCTTTTGTTGGGAATTAATTTAATAGCCAAATATTTCTACCAAAGAAAATATATTTTATTGAACATTATGTAATTTTAATATATATAATATATCTTCTAATTTTGTATAATACATTAGTTTCTCTTGTTCTTTGTAAATAAAATGTTATTGAATATGAAAATTTTGATCATCGCAATAAAATAATTCCAAGTATAAAAGGGCAACCAACTATACATAAAAAAATTTGTAATTAAAACTTAAATGAATGAATTTGATTTAAATTTATTGTTGATTTAAATTTTATTGTAAAAACTACTAAAATTATTAAATGTTTAAATTTTGCTTTTATGTTCAAATTATCAAATATGTTAGCTAGTTCAAATTAACTAAATATAAAATTTTTTTTGATTAAAATTTTAATGAGTTTAATACTTTAGTTTATTTTATGTTTTATGTGATCAAAGTATCAAATATATTACCTTTAGTTTATTTTATGTTTTATGTGATCAAAGTATCAAATATATTACCTTTAGTTTATTTTATGTACATAAAGTTCGAATCGAACTAAGAAATTTAAACTCATAATTATTTTTATTTACTTTTACTATATTTATATTATTTACTTTATTTTTAAAAGTTATCATATATTTATTGATATTTTACTATTGTGATCAGTGTCATCAGCTATAATAAATAAAAATTGTTACAGAAAAAAGCATTATGATAAAAATAAACCGTTAAAAAGATAATACTAAAAGTGAAAATTAAAATATTAAAATTTTTCTAACTCTGATGTCAACTACTTTTAAGAAAAAAAGCCCCAAATTTTGGTTTTCGTGTTATCCTCACATTCTGATCAAGAACTTCGGACCGATTCCTATTTCATGTTGAACACTATTTTTGTTGATTTTTGTCTAATATCTTCGCTTCCAACAAGGCTGCAAGCAACCGCTATTAGAGTTGAAAGTTACTGGAAGAGAAAAGATAAACTTTATAGAGCAAGATAACAATTGACAGACGACCTAAAAGATAGCAAATTATATGAATCAGGAAAGCAAGATAAAGGAAGCAAATTCCAAAGAACAGATGTTTGAGGGAAAAAACTGGACGAATAAAAGTTTTTGGAACACTTAGGTACAGTCACAGTAAAAGAATGAGACTTAATTGAATGACGAGTAACACAAGAATGAATTTTAGTAGATGGCAAAAGAGATGCTAGCTCTTTAGAGCAGTGTCCATAATAGTATTTGTAAAAAAGAGAAAGAGAAGCAACATTACAACGATGTGATAATGGTTGGAGGTTCGCTGCAAGAGCAGGTCCAACTATGTTTACAATGCATTATTGCACCTTGTCAAAAAGAGAAAGGGCATCATTAGAAGATCTGTATCAGATATAGCAACAGTATTCCATACAAGGTCGGATTTAAGATTTATAGAGATAGAGAGTAGAATCTGGAGTAAGAAAGTGTCGAGCTCGATAAAGAGATGCAACCTTAGCAGACGGTAATTTTGCAATGGATTTGATATATGGTTTCCAAGAAAGATCAGAAGTAAGAGTTAATCCTAGAAGATGAAGGGTAGATGACTCATTGAGAACATTACCGTTAACAAATATATGAAGATCTAAATTATTGTGAGTGAATTTTAAGTGACTCTCAAATTTTGTGAATCTGATACTCTGAAGCAACAGACAAGGTCATAGGATACATTCAGTCAAAAGTAATGCAGCATGTTTTGTTCTGTAGCACACAAACTGCCCCATTTTCCTTACTATACTACTATTTTTCTGGTGCTCCATACGTCTCAATACAACTTTTTTTTTAGTCTGGTCAATATGTAACAACCACAGAAACATTTAGCAGATAGTAACGGTTAGGAGAATAAGGTTCTTGCTAGTAGCCCTATTAAATTTTTTCCAAATTAATAGAATAGGTATTCTAGAATCCTGAAGCTTATTCTCCTAACTGTTACTAGTGATGTACCAATGGCAAAGGCCAAATGCGGCTAATAAGATGTTTCAATATATATATATATATATATATATATATATATATATATATATATATATATATATATATATATATATATATATAAAGAATGTATATTAATATTAGGTAATATAGAATACATATATAAGGTATAACAATAAAGTATACATTAGTAAGGTGCGCCTATGCACTTGTAGATCTGCGAACGCAGATGAATCGGCATTAGCCGATTCATCTGCGTTCGCAGATTAAGATAAGGTTTAAGTATTTAATAGGCCAAAACTGGCAAAGGGTTTAATTTAAGTGTTCATATTTACAAGATTATAAGTAAATAAAAGTTCAAAAATCTCATCTGATGTTAATCATGGACACTTGACTTACAATGAAACATTTGCTGGCATAGGTTTACTTTTTTCCCAGCATATCTTATCAATAATTTTAGAATTATTTGTAGCCATTCGTCATCTTTTACTATTTGGAACAACAACATCAATAGACCTGGTAAAAGTTTGATTATTTTTAGCAACTCATTTAAGACAACATCTTTATCCTCATTAGATGAGATATCTATCAAACCATCAAAGTCATTATCATTAAAATCATCAACATGTTGAGTTCAGTTTAACATCACTAAATTAATTTTATAACTTGTTTTTAAGTTATAACTTTATAACTCTATAAATTTTATAACATTTTAAAACAGTGTTTATTAAAATTCAAATTCTATTTATTTACACTTATAAAAAAACATCAATTATGTATTCAAATATGATACCAATTAATTATCTAATTTTTGTAGAAGAATGGTATAGAATATATGTAGCATGTCATAAGGTTTAAGTATTTAAAGAGTCATAATTCATCACTGTTTTTTTTGACAGTTGTGTTTAATGCGTATATATGTCATTAACAATTAAGAGGTTAAGGAAAAGTTTAAATCTAAAGTTTTTTTATGTAAGGAAGAGAGAGCACAGAAATTTGTGACATACTCTTGCTTTGTATGGCTACATTAATTTAGTCAATGTATATACACTCTGTTGCATCAATAAAAACATATAAACATTTAAAAAATTATTGAAATAAAAGTATAATATAACACATCAACAAATAAAAATTCTTTAAAAAGAACCTTTATTATTGAAGTAAAAGTATAATGCAACAAACAATATTTAATCAGCAAATATTATAAAAATTTACCTTTCCATATGCACATGACCCTAATACTGTTACTTTTTTTAACTTAGATATAATACTTTCAATATTCAATTCATCCATATCTAAAGTAATAATGTAACAATGTAATGTACGCATGTTTAATAATTATATTTTTAACGTACGCATGTTTAATAATTTTTAACTTTTAACATCTCATCTTATAAACTTCATCAAAAGCATATCATAATTTTTTTAACTGTTATTGACACTTTTAACTAATCTAACATCTTATCTAATACCATATGCTCATGTGAGTCAAGTCAACTTTTTATTATATTGTGTTAAACAAAACAAGTGTCCTTCATTTATCTAAAGCTTTATCCACTTCTGCATAACAACTCCATATATGGAGTTATTATGTTAATTAAAATAAATTTTAAAATAAATTAAAACAATCAACTAATTGTATATAACTTAGTTATGTTCAGTATACTAATCAGTTAGCCAAATTAAAAAGCATTACATTGTAACTGGGAAGTTATCACCATTAATACAAGAAAAATGCAGTAAAAAACAATAGATATAAATAGAGATAAAAATGTCTAATGCAGTAGAGTATCAAAAGTTACTCTTGTAAACTACAGAGCACAAAAAGTTGACAAAAGAACATATATGCAATATATAGTTGTTTTGTTCACTTCATAAAAAAAAAGTTAACTCCATATATGGAGTTAACTTATGACTTCTGCATAATAACTTTGAGGATCTTTTTATTCCCCTAGATACATCATTACTTTTTTTCAAATATTTTCATACGTATTACAAAGTTGCAGGGTTAAATAAATTCAGTAAACCCAGACTGCAACCATTTTTTATTACAACAAAATATTGCTTTTATAATATTGGTATTACAATAAAATATTGCTTATTACTGTACAAATTTAAAATTTTAAAATATTTCAAATCTGATATTAATAAATAAATATAAATATCATTACAAAATATATTTTTCAAGACAACTTCAAATTTTTTATTACCTCTAACATCATCATGTACAATTGATTCTTGTATTGACAATTTGTCTTTAATGTCTAATGACGGAGGATTCTCATTTTCTTAAAAAATATTTATAATAAATTTAACACCTGCAAATGTCAAAAATTTATGTTAATTTAATTATGACAAATAATTCTGAATAGAGGTATCACCATGAATTTAAAGGTAACAAATAGAAAAGTTTCAAATTTAAAAAACAATAGACACACACATAAATGATTTTGGAAAATTCATTAACAAAATTACAAAATTTTACTGCCTAGAAAACAACATTTTCAACTAAAAATAAAAAAAAATGCATTTTTACAAAGTTTTTTAGTTAAAATTTTTTTTGTCAATGTTTTTTTAAAATTTTGCTTCTTTCGAGACCCAACAAGACATACTTTAAAAAAAAAAATTATTTATTAATATTTTTGACACATTAAATGTTCAAAATTCTTGAGGCAGCACTAAAAATATTTTTTATTAAAATAACTTTTATATCCAGTGTTATTTTATTATATTGAACACATTAAGGTGAGAGCTAGTGAATCCAAATCCGGATTTCGGAATTTCGGAATTCCGAAATTCCGTCATATTTTGAATTTTTAAAAATCCGGAATTCAAAAACGCAAATTCCGGATTTTTCGAATTTCAAACTTCGATTATTTAATTCTTATTTTATTTTTGAAGTTATTTAGAACTGTTTTTATAAAAATTTCAAAAAAAACTTTTGTTTTGTTTTTATATTATGTATTTCTTCCGTTCTAAAAATTTTAATTTTTATTACTAAAAACGTTTTTCAACAACAAAGTTGTCATCCTCAGTAGTATAATACAATAGTTTTTAGTAATAAAAATTAAAATTTTTAAAACAGAATAAATACATAATATAAAAACAAAACAAAAGTTTTTTTTTGAAATTTTTAGAATTTCGAATTTAGAAGAACTTTTACTATAGATGGCAGCATTGTGTACTTTCATTGTTATAAATTCAAAAAATTTAAATTTTAGTAGGCTTAGGCTACTGCAAATGCATTAAATTTTTTTTTTTTTAATGAAATATTAACATTAAGAAATTAAATTGTATGCAGAGCAGACAAAGTAAGTCATTATATTAATTTTAGGTTTCAAAAATTTTGTAGACTTACATTGTTATTGTTTTAAATCCCAACCCAAGTATGGTAGATAAATCTGAAGAAACTTTTATGGACATTTCAAAAGAAAGCTCATCAAATTCAGTGTGGAAATATTTTCTACGAGGGAAAACAAATCAGGTGGCGAAATGCATGCAATGCAAGCAAGTTTTAAAGATATTAAGTGGATGTACAACTCCCATGCACACACATCTTCGTTCTAAACACAACACAGTTTTGAACAAGCGAAAGTTTGATGAAAATACAACAGCTTCTACATCTGACAGTAACGATAGTGTTGTGAGCACAACCAGAAAAACGAACACGATCATTGATTTTTTCAAGTCAAAAAAAGATGAAACTTTTCCTGCCGTAGTAGCTAGAATGATTGCTTCTGATGGTTTACCGTTTCATGTTTTTTGTAAGTCAAACGATTTAAGAAAATGTTTAACAATGCGTGGGATTCGGTGATATTCCAAAATCACCCACTAGCATACAGAAAGTCGTGATGGATTATACTAAAAAAATTAAACAATTGCAAATTGCTGAAATTAATCAATTAAAAAAGAATTTATGCTTTAATCTAACATTGGACGAGTGGACGTCCTCTCGAAATAGACGTTATATGAATGTTAACGTTCATGGGTCAAAAAATATCTGGAATTTGGGTCTTTCTCGAATTAATGGTCGATTAGCAGCTGAAAATTGTGTAAAATTGTTAGAGGACAAGTTAGAATCATTTCAGTTAAATATAAGGAACGATATTTCGTGTATTGTAACTGATGGTGCTTCTATGATGCAAAAAGTGAGTAGATTATTACCATGTGAACAAATTTTGTGTTTTGCTCATGCAATTCAGATTGCAATTGTAAATGTGATCTACAAACAAACAGAGAAAGAGGTAGATGAAGATGATTATGAGAGTGTCCTAGATCTGGACTCTGATGAAGAAGATTTAAGTGATGATAAAGGAATGCAAGTGGGGGCGAGAAATGAATGTGATGTAGAAATTACTGAAAAGTTTACATTGCGAAATGTAATCATGAAAGTTCGGGTAATTGTTCGAATGTTTCGACGTTCCCCTTTAAAAAATGAAGTGTTGCAAAAACATGTGAAGGAAGATCATGGAAAGGAATTGCAGCTATTGCTTGATTCGAAGACTAGATGGAGTAGCCTGATGTCCATGTTAGAAAGTTTTAATCTTTTGAAAAGTTCAATAAAAAAGGCAATAATTGATATCAAAGCGGATACATTTTTGAATGATTCAGAATGGAATATAGTATCTACAGTTTCTAGAAATTTGAAGCCTATAAAATTAGCCGTAGACGCGTTATGCAGTGCTGATGCAAATTTACTTTCTGCGGATACAACATGTACGTTTGTGTTAGAAAATTTTGATGAGAATGAAGAAATTGGGCGTGAAATGAAAAAAGAGTTTGAAGTTCAAATTAATTGAAGAAGAACTGTGGTATCCGATGTTCTTCAATATTTGCATAATGGGGGTAAAACCAAAATTCACAAGAACATTTTGCGTCGCTCGAAAACTGAAATAACCAAAATTATCATATCCCTAATCCAAAAACTTAGTGGTGAAGTAGCATTAGAAATAGACCCGACAGTATCTGAGTCTACTAAAATGGATGACGATAAACATATCGAATCATTGGAAACTCAGTTATCCTTGCAGGAAATTCTTCAGCAAAAGATAAAGGAATCACTCTCGGAATCACGGTCAAAAGTTCTACAAAAATCATCGATTCATTCCGAAATTTGCAGTGAAATGAAATTTTGGGATGAAGGGGGATCCCGCGGAATGCTTTTGGAAGATCTTTACAAAAGTTTATTAACAATTCCACCAACTAGTGTGGAGTCAGAGCGCGCTTTTTCCGCTGCAGGAGCATTTTCAACAAAAATTCGATCAAGGCTCAACGACAAAACATTGGATACTTTGTGCTTTTTAAGAAGCTTTTTCAAAAATCAAAATGAAAATTGAACTTTCATTTTGCAATTTTATTTATGTAGTTCAAAAATATTTTAATATGAAATATTTCCTTATTTTGTAATTTGTTTTAATTTTATTGTTTTGAACTAAATACATTTATGTTAAAAAATAATGTACTTTCTTTTCTTCATATTTTTTAAATTCTTCTTTAATAATTCCGGAATTAAAACGGAATTCCGGATTTCATCTCCTGTAATTCCAAAAAATTCGGAATTCAGTTTTTTACAAAAAAATGGATTCACTAGTGAGAGCTGCAGATATTTTCCTAAAATATTGTTTTTTGAACCACCCTAATAAGCCATTTTAATACATCCTAACTAAAGCCATTCTAATAACATTTTAACTGAAGCCATTCTGATAACATCTATTGAAGCCATTCTAATAACGAAGAAGCCATTCTAATAACATCACAAAGAAGTCATTCTAATAACATCACGAAGAAGCCATTCTAATAACATCTAATAACTGAAGCCATTCTAATATCATTGTAACTGAACTCAAATGCTTTGTTTTCTAGCTAGTCATTTGAAACAAACTTAGAATGTTGTTGGAAATCTCTAAAACATTCTAATTTGTTTGCAGTCTAACATAAACATCCATAAACAGACTTTCAAAAAAAATTCTTAACAAAAACTTTCACTCATTATAATATCTATCAAACTCATATTAACTGTTCCTGTAATTTGTATCAGTGATTTGTTTAAATGTTTACAGTTCTTAAAATTTTACAGTTGTTTTGGCAAATTTTTAGTGATTTTAAATAAATATTGGCACATATAGAGTTGACAACTTATCAATATATAGAGGCAACAACTAATCAATATATAAAAATGACAACCTATCAATATATAGAGATGACAAACTATCAATATAAAGAGGTGACAATCTATCATTATATAGAGGAGACAACTTATCAATATGTAGAGGTGACAACCTATCAATATATAGAGGTGATATATATTTACTATACTATAAAATATATAAGTATAAAATATGTAAATATAAGATTTTAAACAAATAATTTTCACTTGATATATATACAAAATAAATAATTTTTTTTTTTTTTAATTTCAATTCACCTTCCCATGGCCATGAAGGCACCTGAAGTGTACCCTCCGGTTTTTTCCTGGTTGCCCTGCCGGCAACTGAAATAGTTTTTATTTCTTACTTGAATCATCCCTATAATAGTCAGTAGTCCAGTAAAATAACTTTTTGGGGTTTTTTTTTTAGTGAAAATACTGAAGAAAAAAAAATTTTAACGTCTGACTACTAAAATACGACTAATAAGAAATGGCTTAATTAAAAGTAAATTAATTAATAAAAAAAGTGAAATGTTACAAGCTGTTAAAAAATATTGTCAATTAACTTTAGTTGCAAAGAGATATTGGTAATGAAATAACTTGAAGTACAACTTTTAAAGATTGTTGTTGTTGTCGTAGTTGAAATCTGTTTCATGGTGTTTCTTTTTATCAATCTTAACAAAGGTTTCATTATGCAGAGCAAAATTAGTTAAAAGCCATAATCGCAAAGAAACATTTTATAAAAAGAAAAATATTATATTATTATCTCTCAATCTTAAATCTAATTTAGTTGAATGTTTAAAACTTGTTTTTATTATAAATCGTTATATTAGGACTTCTTTTTTTAAGAAAAAAACAATTACAACATGCATCATTAAGTACATTCTAATAATGCTTTCTCTGGTGCATCCTAATAAATTTTTTCATAACTTTTTATCACTAATTGTGTTTAACAAAGTTTAAACAAAATTTATTTTACTAATAAAAAACAAAATATGTTATGTGATAGTAAAGATTCAACTGCTCATTCACATGATTTTTGAATTGAAAAAAAAACGTAATTTTAAAACTTATTTTTAATTGAGTAGAAATGTGCTTCAAAATGGAACAACATTTAAAAAAACCATACAGTTGCACTTTGAAAAATTAAATTGCGTGTCTGCTTCTTTTTATTATGTTTAGTAAAATTATATAATGCAATGCAGTGTACTTATTATTAAACCAAGTGTACACTACTTTAAATTCTTTTTAAAAGTTTCTTTTAAATAATTACAAGAAATAAAATCTTCATAGTTCAAAATATGGTTTCATTAATAAACACTCTTTTGTAAGTAACAAATTGTCTGGTCGCCCTGCCCGGCTAATGATAGGTATTTTTTTTAATTTCAGTCGCCCTTCGAGAAAACAAGTTGTTCCATGCCACCAGACAATCATGAGGTTACATCCATGGAAAGCCACTACACTCAAGGAGACTACTTTAGTACTTCGCACAGTGGGATTGTTCAACAAGGTTTGTTTTTTGGAGTTGAAGAGTTGATAAAGGGTTGTAATCACAAAAAGTAGCCTTCTTGACTGTAGTGGCTATGGGGAGCTGAATAACATTAGGAAAAAAAAAGGTGCTAATGTATATATATATAATTATATATATATCAGGCCTTGTTAAGAAGCGCTACGCAGCTCGCATTTTGCTTGCGAAAAGGCGATTTGCCTACGCGTTCAGCAGTTTTGCGCTACGCAAAAACTTATATCTTTTAGAATATTTAAATTATCTTTGATTACTGTTAACGTGACGTTTATTCAGAAGAAATAAAGTCGTAAGTAAAAGCATTTAACCGCAATTGTAAAATAATAGATTTTTTTGTTAAAGAAACAGTTTGTTTCATAATTTTTTTTTTGTTATTAAAAATTAGTTAAAAAAAAAAAGTGTTTTAAGTTTTATCTCAAGGAATTAAATATATAAATTCCTTTTAAATATAAAAATTATTTTTAGTCATAATAAGTTTAAAAAATGCACGATTTATTCTGATGTAAATATTTTATTAATAAGATATTTTGTTTATTGTTAATTCAATAACGTAAAGTTTTAATGACGTTCATTTAATTTATGAAAATAAATTATGATCACGAATATGTGATGGGTAACTGATAAATAACAAAAAAAAACTTTATTGTTTTAAAACATTATTAAAAAGAGTTCACAAATTAAATAAGAAAAAATGTATTAACAGTTAATAAAATAACAAAAAACCAAATATAAAATCATAAGAAAATAAACAAATATTTTCCGTTTCATGAAAAAAATATTTTTTTCAAAATAAAATTTAGTTCATATTTGAAAAAAATAATAAAAATGATTTTTTTAATAAGAACTTAGATTTTATTTGTAACTTTTGTTATAGTGAGAAAAAAACAAACTGTTTGTATGATATTTAACGCGTTAATAAAATAACTTTAATTACAATGCGGTACTTGAAAAGACGCTAGTGAAGCAATATAACTTCTAACGATGAAATTTATATTTGCTGAGTTGAGTTACTTAGAAATGCGTTACGCGTTTTTGCTACGCAGCGAAATCTCGTAACAAGGCCTGATATATGTATATATATATATATATATATATATATATATATCGTCGCCTTAGAGGGCAAAGGTTCTATCTCCATGTTGTGCTCAAATTCAACTATGACTTTAGGGACATCTATTTTAAGTGCTAGAATCAGATTAGGCAGCGGGTCAGCTAGTCCACATAGTAGGAGAAGACTTCTCCTACTATGTGGACTAGCTGACCCGCTGCCTAATCTGATTCTAGCACTTAAAATAGATGTCCCTAAAGTCATAGTTGAATTTGAGCACAACATGGAGATAGAACCTTTGCCCTCTAAGGCGACGATATATATATATATATATATATATATATATATATATATATATATGTATATGTATATGTATGTATGTATATATATATATATTTATATATATATATATAGATATATATATATATATATATATGTATATGTATATATATATATATATATATATATATATATATATATATATATATATATATATATATATATATATATATATATATATATATGTAATATATATATGTGTATATATATGTATATATTAATATATATATCTTAATATAATTGCAAGAGTCAACGCTTAATGTTTAATGTTCAACGTCGCTTTGCTTTTATTTTTAAAGTACTTTTAATTAGTTACTAGGTTTTTCTGAATTTAAAAAAGCGCGTTCTCAAAATGCATGCGGTCATTGGAGCAAAATCTATCAAGAAAGTTAAAACTTTTTACCTTTTGGAATATAATTATTATTTATTAGTTTAGAAATATTACATAAAGAATCATATTAAGATAAATAATTATCATTAAGATCATATTATAATTGAAGTAATTATAGAAAATAGTTTAGCGATTTACATATAATATTTTCATTAGATATAAAGTAGAAAGGATCACTCCTTTTAAGTTTTTAAATCGTTTACATTTTGTTTGTTTTAGTTTTTCTTTTAGCTTTAATTTTTTTTAGGAGTTTTGTTTTTATTGAGCTTATATTATATTTTATAAAGAAAATAGGGGTATGAATGAGGCCTAATTATTTTTTATGCAACAAAAAAGTTTTACTAATGCTAATTTCATATAGCAAATTTAGAAAAAGTAATTAAAATTTTGTACCAACACTGACATGGCATAGCACATGTTATTGTATGTAAAGGTTAAATTTTGTTATGAGGATTACAGTTCTTATGAAAAAAAAAAAAATGAAGGTAAAGAGTATTGTTTGTATATATATTTTATTTACTTTGAATCTTTTTGAATTTTCTTGTGTTAATTTTAAAATTTTTGTTTGCACATGTTTATTGTTTACATATATGTTATTTGATAAGTATGTGTATGTGGTAATATGTGCTTTGTAGTTGTTTTATCAATGTGTTTTTATGATAAAGTAAAGTGTTTTTTTATTGTTTGTGTAAGTGGTAATATGTGTTATATAATTGTTTAAAAAATGTATTTAAATATGTATGTAAGGTTAAATATATATTGTGTTTATAGTTGGTACATATGTTTATATTATGTTGCTTCCATGTTTTAAAATTGCTGTGACTTGGTAAACGTGTAGAGCAAGATTTGTCAATCTTGCCAGCCAAGTAATGTACATATAGCAGAGGGTTACACGCCAGTGTTTAGTGTCAAACTGCTACTGCTTTAGATCTAGATGTTTTCAAGCCTTTATTATTAATTATTTTAAAAATACATAATAATGTATTTTAATAACTTTTTGTGTAATGTTGTTACTTATGTTCTGTTATATATGAATGTCATGTTATATGCATATTATATTAACTTATGGTGTGTGCTATTGTTGTGTGTTGTTGTTGTGATGTTGTTTTTTTGTAATTTTTTGAGTTGATAGATATTTGGCTTTCCTTCACGCTGGTGTCAATTGTTAAAAATGATAAATAGGTAATTTCATTATTAGATCTCACTGCTTTTAATCATTCACTATAAAAGCCAAGACAAATTATTTTGCCAAATATACACTTTGTTTTATAAAACTAAAAACTTAAAGTCAATACAAATTATTTTGTCACAAATTATTTTATAAACTAAAAGCCAAGACAAATTGTTTTGTCATATATACAACTGTTTCATCTCAATTTGATTTTTTGTCTTTAGCGCTGTTTACTACATGATTTTGCTATAAATATTTTGGAATCATGATGTACCAGCATAAATCATTTTCTAAAAGTTAACATGAAATAATAATATTTAACAACTACTACTCTGGTAAAACGCAACAGCTTTTCTCTATAACATACATTGATTTTCATTTTTTGTATTAATGTTTTTTTTATTTATTTACTTATTTGTTACATTTTTTATTTTAGATTTATCAGATGATATATTTATGTGGTATAGAAGAACAAAATATTGCAAAGTTTCGTGAATTTTTTAAAAACGTTTACTAACAATTTTTTAAAGAATATTAAAGCTTGCAAAAAAGGGTTTAAAACGTTGTTTCTTTTTTAATTTTTCTATGAAAGCAGTATGTTTATTACAAAAATTGCAGGTTTTAATACCTTTTTTTATTTTTATTTGCTAATTTATTTATTTAGATTAATTTTTTTTAAATATAAAAATTTAGAAGTTATTTTTTTTTAAACATCTCCTAGCTGATATATATATATATATTTTTTAAGACATTGTTGTATAATTTATTTTATATGAGAGTTTGTTATATATAAAAATTATTTGCATGTGCTATAGAAAAAAAAACATAGTAGAAAAAAATTATATAGAAAAGATCACAATCTTCAAGATTTTTTTTAAAATTTTTTGTTACTACTTTCAATTAAAAGTGAAGTTTAAACGGATGATATTAGGCTAGAAGCAGATATTAGTTTAGAAAATGGAAATGTTAACAGGCATATTGTTGCAGAAATGTAAGAGATAGGCTTAGGCAAGATGAAAATAATAATTGACAAAATACTAGAAATGCTGCTCGGCAAGCAGCAAATAATTTGAACCCAAATGAGGAGAGCGTGGTTAGGCAAGTTGATAGACATCACTATAATCTCCCTTCGCATAATGAAGTTGCAATTGTATCTGTTGGTGAAGATGTTGCACCACCTACTTCCAAGGAAGTTATTATTTACCCAATAATTATAATACATTATCTCAGTATTACAATTATAAACTTTCAGTTAGACAATTGTTTTCTTCACTCTTTAATGGCAAAAAACTTTTTCAGCAATATGCTGTTGATGCGTATGTTAAAATTGAAGGCCAGCGCCTTGCTTTCATCAGAAATAATCAAAACAAACTGAAAAGCGAGGAGAATGATGCCTTACATGAACATGTAAACAATCTTGGAAATTATCTGATTTAATGTTAGACCAGGGTGTGTTGTAGTTTTGCCATCAACTTATTTAGGAAGTCCTAAATTTATGTGATTATTTTTGTGTTTTATTTAATTTGTCTTAAGGCGCAAGAAATGTAAGAGATAGGCTTAGGCAAGATGAAAATAATAATTGACAAAATACTAGAAATGCTGCTCGGCAAGCAGCAAATAATTTGAACCCAAATGAGGAGAGCGTGGTTAGGCAAGTTGATAGACATCACTATAATCTCCCTTCGCATAATAAAGTTGCAATTGTATCTGTTGGTGAAGATGTTGCACCACCTACTTCCAAGGAAGTTATTATTTACCCAATAATTATAATACATTATCTCAGTATTACAATTATAAACTTTCAGTTAGACAATTGTTTTCTTCACTCTTTAATAATCTTCCTAAATTTATGTGATTATTTTTGTGTTTTATTTAATTTGTCTTAAGGCGCAAGAAATGTAAGAGATAGGCTTAGGCAAGATGAAAATGTAATTTTGACAAAAAAAAAAAAAAAGTTTAATAAAAAATGTAAAAAGTTGTTTCATACATATATACATAAATATATGTATATATATATAAATATATATATATATGTATATATATGTAAATTATGTTAGTGTATTTTACTATATAATATATATACATATATATATATATATATATATATACATATATATATATCAATATATATATATATACATATACATATATATATATATATATATATACATATATATATATCAATATATATATATATACATATACATATATAAATATATATATATATATATATATATATATATATATATATA
>NC_088933.1:2195000-2325000 GCF_038396675.1 Hydra vulgaris
TACCACTTTTGCAGTATGTTGCCTAATTGGAAGTCTCTTGCCTATTGCTGTGAAAACTATTTTTATTTTCAAACATTTTTAAGTAAAAAAACAAACACAGGTAGATTGTTTATATCTGTTATGATATTCTAATGATTATTACATTCCGACAATGAATTACTTTTCATGCTCAATTTTAAAATTTCCAAACTAAGCGACTGTAGTCTATTATGATTGGACAAATTTCTAAGGTTTCTAATTTTCTCTGTAAATTTTCGTTGGACACTTTCAACTGATTTAATCAATCCAATTTGGTGTGGTGACAAACTGGAGAACAATATTCTAAAATTGGTTGTATATATGTAGTGAAAGCTCTAACTAGCATACAAGGGTCGCAAGTCTTAAAACAATTCAAAACTAAGTATGCTCTAGAGTTAGCTTGATGGATGACATTAAAAATATATTTTTAATAATTTAGGTTACAGTCCATTGTTACTCCTAGATCTTTTGGGTTTAAATAAAGACCAAGCCAAGCAATTGTTAGTTGCCAAGTTTCTGCCCATAGTACGAGTCTATTTAGAGCAACAATTAAATCTTGGCTTAGATCCATGTCATGGTATGAACTATATAACTTTATATCGTCAGTATAAAGTTTTACACAACAACCCATATTATTCGTTTTAGCAGTTAAATCATTATAATAGAAATAACATATAATAGAAACAATATGGGACCTAAAACAATACCCTGTGGAACTCGATTAACAGTGTGTATTGAGTTTAATAGAAAACTACTGACTTTAACTTGTTGATATCTATTTGTAAGAAATACTGAAATCCAATTTCGAAGATTACCTCTTATGTTATATGATGCAAGTTTAACTAATAGTTTGGGATAGGAGACAGAGTTAAACCCTTTTGGAAATCAATATATACAACATTCATTATTTGGTGGTTATAGAGTGTGGTGTTCAAATCAATAGCAGATTCTAAGAGATTTGTACAGGAGGAACATTTGTTGAGGAAACCACGTTGATTATGAGATATATAGCTATGATTATTCGAGACAATTAAAAAAAAAATTGAGCCAAAACATCTGCATTTTTATAATTCAACTCATCCCTAGTAAAACTTTAATAAATTTTTGAAATTTGGGCTCTATAATTTTATAAAATTACCAAAAAAACAGAAAAGCAATTCAGCAACAACTAAAGGAACAATTTGATATGGTCAAAGCTGTTTCAGTTTTATTACTGTCAAGTTACTCTCAAGTGCTTATCATAATGTGGGGTAAAGGATAAATGATAAAATAAACGGATAAACGGATGGGTAAGCCGGTCTTAAAAATAGAAAATATTAAGTAAAATTTTTTAGATTTGAGATACAGTTTCTTTGTTTAAAAAATAGGGGAGGAGGCCTAATTAAGCTCAGAGTGGATGGGAAAATTTTTCAACAATTATTAAACATTAACTTCAGTTTTATTAAACATCTTTTTTTCCCTTTGATTTTTCATAATTGTTTTATAAGTAACAAACTTATATAAATTTGATAATGTTTATTTTTGTTTTGTTTTGGAAAGGATCACTCTCCAATCCAACTTTAACTAAACAATTCAGGACAACATCTAAAAAAATCGAGCTATATCTGCATTCATGTATTTAAACTTGCCCCAGTGAAATTGTGATAAATGTCAAAATTACAGGTAATATGTTTATTTTTAAATATTTTAAGTTTTTTTTATTGGATTCCTTTACTTAAAATATGTAAGTGTACACATTTTCAGCTTTCCATTGCACAGAGAACAGAAACAAAGACCAAAAACATTATTTTAAATGGCGGGCTTTTGTTGGTTCATGGCAAAGTTTGAATATTTATATCTTTGAGATCATTTGGAATTAAATGATAAAATTTTTGGAATGTTCATAACTTATTAAAATCTTTGAGTGGTGTAAAAATCAGCAACATCTGAGACTTAGGGATGCATGCCCTGGTTACACATGAAATTGCCTATAAATAAAAAATTAAGATATCAAAACATATTAAGAAATAACAGAATGAAAATTGTTAGGAAAATATTAAAAACAGCAGAGTGAAAACTAGAGGAACTAGAAATTAATACATAAATAAAGAACTTAAAGAAATCAAAAACTTTAAAGTTAACTATTTACAAATCTGATATCAAATAACTATAAATATTATAAAAAAAAAAATTTTCAAAAAAATTTAAAACTATATTACCTCTGATAACACTAGGTGTAAGTGATTCTTTTCCATTGTCTTTTGACAGAGGATATTCATTATCTGAAAAATTGTTTTTAAAGATAATTTTTAAAAATTACTCCTAACATATATGTCAAAATTATCTGTTAAAAAAATCAAGTCAAATAATTCTGAAGAGCGGTATCAGAATTTAAAGTTGGCAACATATACAGTTTTAAAGTTTATAACCTACAAAACCAAAGATAATCACATAAATAATTTTGAAAAATTAATATATTAATAAAGCGCATAAAAATGAATTTGATAAAAAATACTTTAAAAGCATTTAAAATAGAAATTAAATTGTAAATTTGATATAAAAATGATTTTAGTTTAAAATTATTCAAATATATATATATATATATATATATATATATATATATATATATATATATATATATATATATATATATATATATATATAAATATTTATATATATATATATATATATATATATATATATATATATATATATATATATATATATATATATATATATATATATATACAAATCAGGGTGGGTTGAAAACAAAAATTTGGTCTAACGCTAAATATTTTGCTGCATCTACCTGTAATTGAATAAAAAAAAATAAAAATATTAATTTGAGACATAGGGATCATCCCCATTTTTTACCTTGAAGTTTTGCCATAATCGCTCCAAAGTCTTTAATACCAAAAGATGAAGTATTGTAGTGATTGTATTTCACCGTAATTAAACAGAACATACTTGTTACATAGCTAAACGAGTATCAGTAAATAAGAATACAATACTTATTAAGTAGAATCATTTTCTACAAAGTTGTCAGCATAATCTATTTTCAATTTAAACTGTGGCATAAGACTGCAAGAGTGGACACAAGCTCTTATGAAACCATCTCTAGAGTAAAAGCTATAAACACGCAAAGCTTCCGTAACAAGTTTACACACATTCAACACATTGTGTGTCGTTAGGATATTTAACAGAAATAGGCATTTCTCTGAACAGGCATTTTGAATTTTCGATTTCTTCTTTCGATACACTAATAGTGACTGGTGGCTCAGATGCACCCAATCAATATATTCCATCCAGTAATTTGCATTGTAGTTAATAGCAGTAACTGAGAAATGGCAAATGTTTGTTCCATTGTTATTTTTTCTATACTGAAGGGTTATGTCAATTGCCCTGGAGCATTTGCCTTCATCTGAGTCCGCTAATATTGCAAGCAACATGTTTTTACAATCAGTATGCACTTCAACTTATGTATGGCTTAACAATAGCGACAATATCACATGAAAGATCCTTCAGAAGTTGAGTTGCCAGAAAAACATGCTTTGCACCATGGGTATACAGTGGGGTCCCCTAATGGCATATCAGTTTGGACCCCAATTGCTTACTATGAAGTGTGTGATCACACGAAAATTGTCCATAGGGTTCTGAGTGGCAATATACAATCGGCAAACTTTGTTGGCCTGTGTCAACCACCTTGCCTGATTTAGTAAATTTTGTCAATGACACATTATATAACAGAATGCCTCTGCACCAGATATTGAAAGCATATTGGCGACCAACTTGGCAGATATAGGAGATCTACTCAAAAAAAAAAAATGTTGTATGCAAAATAACAGTAAACTAAAAGCATTTTTAAAAATAGAGTGAATAAAATTTAAATCATGTTCAATTTATTTTTTTAAATGTATTTTAAATTGAATACTGAACTATATCACTGAAAAGTTCTGAGTTCATTACTTTATCTTTTTTCTCTTTTCATTTTTTGCATTAATTATGTGATAGAAATACTGTTGAACTGGTGACAGGTCATCTGAGACATCTTTGTTTAAAATTGGCATACTGTCTGGGCATTCAATTGGTTAGAGTTAAACAATTGGTTTTGATTTGCAGGTTAACAACCTTTCCAATGGGGTCACTAAAACTAGTACCACCAGATGTAGCACCATCCAAATGTGTAAATAGGTGAAGCAAGGGGAACTCTAATATACCATATCTATCTGCTTCCTTGGTTAGATTCAGAAGGGGCATTCTCATTTGCCCTGCTTGCCTAGCAGTAGCCAGAAAAAATCACTGTCACTGAGATACACTTCACTATCATTATTTTCTTCACTTCACTTCACAACTAGTCTGTCCTAGTATCATCCAGCCCTCGAAAACTCAACTTCTTCTGATCAGTATGTCAAAAATCATTCTTCATAAGCATGCTTCCTTTTTAGATTACTCTCCAATCTGGTCATTATTACTGTATCAACAACACCAATAAACATACGAAAAGAACTTTTTTGACCCAGTAAGAATAATTGTTTCTTCGGTGGAATTTTCAATTCTCTAGGACCAGTCACTTGCTTGTTAGATTCATAGTAAAACATCAAGTATTTAAATGATACAATATCAAACAAGGAATCCAAGCTCTTCTGAAATAAGCATAACGTTTAAAACTGGATTTTGATAACACAATTCTGCTCCGGTAGTAATTAAGGCGTCAAAATGTTTCCTCACAAATTGAATCTGCAAAGTTGAAATTGAAGCCTTGTCCCATAGTCCCAAAACATCTTAAGCAGCAATTTTGTATTTGTCTTTACTACAATCATTTGGTCTTTCTTTTAGTTGTAAAAATCTCCTTGCAACTTGAAGTTTAGTTAATAGAACATTTTGTTGCAGATCACAGCATTTACCAAATACTGTCTTGTCAGCTGAGTTGAGCCATAATGTCAAATAATTAGATCAATTCGTTCAGTAACTAAATCAAAACATTGACAGATCATTCCAGATTCTGCAAAATACTAAAAGCTAGCATACAAACTGGTTTGTATGCTAGCTTTTAGTATTTTGAATACTAAAAGCTAGCATACAAAACAGCATTGTATTGCAAACTTTTATATATATATGTATGTATGTATATATATATATATATATATATATATATATATATATATATATATATATATATATATATATATACATATTTTTTATCCATATAATTCAATAATTAAAAATTAATAATTTAATAATAATTTTATATTATTAGTTGTGCTACTTATGATATATATATATATATATGTCTGCGCTATGATGATATATATATATATATATATATGATGTCTGCGCTTTTTATGAAGGTAATATTTTTTTATTTCGTTGCTATGGATACCTTTATTTTGCTTAGCAACAACCTACTTTTGTTATCTGCAGATATTTTATAAGTGCTATATTCACTAAATTTGGCATGAGTACCAATATGAGATCACACTTCTTACAAAAGTGATAATTTTTTAAATTTAGTTGTTATGGATACTTATATTGCTTAGTTACCGGATACTTTCCTTAGTTACAAAGTGGTAAATTGATATTTGAATATCTTATCGGATTTTTGACCCACCTATATTGAATAAAAATTGAGTATTTAGGTAAATAATGTTTTAGGAATAATAAAAGCAAAAAATAGTGCAAGAAAACATTGTCAATTTTAAATTACATCAAAAAATTATAAAACAATAATATCGTTTGAAGATTGTTTAAGTAATTGTAAAACATCTGAAGGAAATGCTTTATGATTTGTTTGGTGTGATGTTGATTTACGCAATGATGAAATAACAGGATCACTGGAAACTAGGAGTCTACTGATAAGATCAGTATTTGTTGCTTTTCTGGATGTTTTTCGGCTGAAATTTTCGCGATAAGATTTAAAGTCTTTATTTCTAGCCTCTTGAGCTTCCTCTGACATAAGTCTGATGGGTAATGTAAGGCTTTTAATTATGTCATGTCCATGTATCAATACTTTGTGAACTGATTGAGCCATGTAATACCATGGATAAAGGGACACATATAGTCTAAAAGTGTCAAAACAATAATCCTTGAACTTTAAGCAGTCTATTTCATATCCTGAAGAGAGCGTTACCAAGATAATGTAAAATCTGAATATAAGGTTTTGGTCAATACCCAGAATTTCAGGTGTTTGTTCATATGCTGCAAAAGCACGCCTTGAGGTATTGCCATCATTACTTGTTCCAGAACCACCACTTTTAGGGAAATCAACAACAAGTCCCATTTTGTTCATAAAATCAGTCTGAATCTTTTGTTTAGCTACAGGTGCCTTTTCTTTGTGTTCTTTAGATCTTGCTTGCCACTTTCTTGTTTCTTTTTTATATGCAATGTGCAATAACATCTCAAAAAATCGAATCCATGCATGAAGACTGGAAAGACCATATTTGAACTCTCTGTTAGTATAATCTATATTAAGGATATCAAGACTATTCATATTTTTTGGAGAGACACCACACACTGAACAGCATTGGTATGAGTTATTTTTTTCAGATAATATTGTTTGAACCTTCCCGTCAATCATTGTAAGTTCAATAATACAATTCACTTCAATAGAAGATCCGCAAACCTCTAATAAAATCATACCCAAGCTTTCTATCTCACTTTTAATGTACTGATCTTCTTCAATCACAGATTCCTTGGATTCCATTTTGTATGCAAATCTTATGGGTCTACAATAGGCTGTGGAGGACGACTTTTGATTTCTCCAAATAGGCACCTTTTCGTTGCTGTTGTTAAATCCAGTCAAATCCAATGGGACAAGACAAGTAATAAATAATGATTCTTCACGCTTTAAATCTCTGTTAATGTCGGGTTCTGATAAAACTTGTTTATAAATGCTTTGGCCAGTAGCACCATCAAAACCAGCCTTACACGTTAGTGTCATTGTTTTTATTGCTTTGTCGTTTAATATCAAGTGCCTTAGCACAGGTTCCTGAACTGCACAGATTCTTTGCAAAGTATGAGTCATTA
This sequence comes from Hydra vulgaris, assembly GCF_038396675.1. Taxonomy (NCBI): domain Eukaryota; kingdom Metazoa; phylum Cnidaria; class Hydrozoa; order Anthoathecata; family Hydridae; genus Hydra; species Hydra vulgaris. The sequence goes on from NC_088933.1 coordinate 2,202,021, forward strand.
AATCTTTTAAAGGAACTGAAGCTGAATAGTCCTCCACTGTTATGTTTGCAGGATAACATTTCAATTTTGCATCTCTGACATCATTGTAAGCGGGGTAGATGTTATATTCTTTCTCCAAGGCTCCGCTTCTAATCAATTGATAGGAAGCTTTTGTCAGACTTGCATCAATTATTAAAGCCAGTGCTTCGTCTGCTGAATATTTAGTTGCTTTATCTGTATTTGATATATTTAAAACATTCTTGGCAGCAATAACAACAGATTCATCTCTAAATTTTTTATTAGCAGCAAAAAATAATTCATTGGATGAATGAGATTCAATTAAACAAGATACACGCCGTTTTTTAGTTTTATTAGAACTATTATCAAATGCAACTGGTTTTCTACCACGTCTACTTGCAGTTGGTTCATTGTCTTTTTTTCTGACAATTAAATATTCATTAAGCCAGTTCACAAACTTCTTTTCAAAATTTTTCACAGTATAGTTTGCAGATTTCCACTTTTTTTTATACAAGTAAACAAATCGTTGAACAGCATGTCTAAAATCAACGTCTTTAAAATCAGCAAATTTTGGCTGAATAAATTTTAATATATCTTCAGTAATATTTTGTTTTGAAATACTAAGATTGTTTTTTTGGAGAAAATTATGAATGTCTAAGTTTAACAAAACCATATCTAAATAATTATTGTAACAAGTATTTTGTATTTAAAATAAAATGTTATAATATATATGCCGCCTGGACTACTAATACTTGTTAGTAATTAAGTTACTACAAGTGTTAGTAATTAAAATTAAAAGTAATTAAATTACTGTCAGTGTTAGTAATTAAATTACTAACAACTACCGAAAATATGTTGTTGCTATGTTATGCAAAGTAAGGTATCCATAGTAACCAAAAAAAGTTAACCTCATAAGAATTCTGAATCTCATTTTAATACATACCCCCAATATTGTGTATTTAGCGCAAGTAAAATACTGTTAAAACAACGTTAATGTAAAAATGAGTTGTTGCTATGCAAAATTTAGTACCATAGCAACCAAGTTAAAACATACATAAAATCTGAACGGGGATTTAAGGGGACGAGCAATCAATTAAAACTCGATTGAAGCATCATATAGCTCAAATAAATATAAGACAACACATGGCAAATTGTGGTAATTATTAGTTATTGTGCGGCAAAAAATAAGTTTCTTAAGAAATTTTTTTTTTTAATCTGTGATTTTCAAAGTATAACTGAGATAACATGCTATGACAAATTTATTTCACACATTGGTTTTTCTTATCTCTAAATACTCTAGAATAACATGTACTAATATTTTGTTTCAAAAACGTAGATGTAATTGAAATATAACACAACGTTGATGTCACCGTTAATTACTTATTTATAATTTTTATTTTTTTTTATTTTATCTCAATATTCAAATGCTTAAAGTCCTGGTAACTAAGGGATTTAATATAAATAAATTATCAATAGATTTCTCCTAATATATGTAGATACTAAAATTAAATAGGTTTTCAAGATTAGACAACTAAAATTTTTCCCATTTTGTCCACCTACTGGCCCACTGTGCAATGGTAAAAATCCTTTTTTCTTAAATGATTGAAGTTCTTATTTTATTACTATTTTGATATAAAAATTTTGTATATTATTTTATTAATAATATATTAATATATAATAAATTATGTATTTAACTATGAACAGTTTTTCTTTCATCTGCACTTAGTCAACTTGTTTTATTTTTCTCTAAATCGTTTTATTTATTTTCTCATAAGTTTTGCAAATAAATGAATGAATGGTTTATGGATGAAATAAAGATTACTAATGGAGGGCTTGCGCTTTTTTTTATAACAGGATTATTTAAATATAAATATTTATTAAAAATCTTGTTTTATGTAAATTTTTTAATTTTTATAGTGTTTCATTAAAAAAGTTATGTTTTAAAATTAAATTTTTTAAATTTGTTTCCTTAAACAAATTATTTAATACTAAGAAGACGAATGTTTAAAACAATTTAAAGTATTAAATATTCAGTTTAAATAGTATTTGCAAATAAGAGTTAGTAACATTATTAATAACTAATTAACGTTAGCGGTTTTTGAAATGATTTTAATGAGCAAGAGATATAAAATGTGCGAAGGTTTTTCTCCTTTAACTTCAGAGATTTATTTCATTATTATTCGAAAAAATGTGATTAAAAACATAATCTCAACTGTACTTTTTTTTTTCATTTAATTTTTTCGATTACTTTTGTGCAGCTTTTCCCACCATTTGCGAAGTCATTGCAATGAAATGAATTATTTTCAAATAAATTAAAAATTATCAATTGCCTGTTTGCGCTTTTAAAAAAAGCATTGACTTTACTTAAATTTTTAATAATAAAATAATTTCATACTTTACTTTTCAAGCATTAACTTATTTTTGAATTTATAAAGTTTAGTCTTTTTTTAATTTAAGAAGAACTATTACTAAAATTTAAACAAATAAAACAATTGACCATAAATTCCTTGAGTTGGCCGGTCGAATTGACCGCTCGCCTTCAATTATTTATTTTCCACGCTGTATATATATATATATATATATATATATATATATATATATATATATTATACACTAAACAATCGGTCTCGATTTCTGGTCTGGTATTGGTGCAATACCATACAGTATCGGTATCGAAATCACGCGATACTGGTATCGAAAGTATCCTTAATGTTGGTACCATTTAGTACCGTTTGGTCTTGATGCGATAGTTTACAGTATCGACTTCGAGATCACGCGATACTGGTATCAAAAGTATCGGTTATGTTGGTATCGTTTGGTATCGCTGCGATACCATACAGTATTGATATTGAGGTCACGCAATACTGGTATCAAAAGTATCGCTTATTTTGGTATCGTTTGGTCTCAGTGCAATACCTTACAGTATTTTTATAAACGATTTGTAATTTGAAATAGTAAATGCGTATAATTAATGAGATATATATATGGCTCATTTATTATAAAAGAAAAGTTCTCTAAGCTGGTTGTATGACATCATGTTTATCATTCAATTTCTTATATGGTATCTTTGTTTTAATTTAAATAATTGTATGGTACCACTTCTGTATTTTAATTTCTCATCTGTTATCCTTATTACAATTTTTTCTACCGTGATTAAATGGAAAGAAAAGATTTTTTCAACATTTATTTCTATATTAAATTTTTACAAATTATTAAATTATGTTTAATGATTATTTTAAAGGCTTATTAGAAATAATTGTTCAAAGGGAATTGATTTCATAACAGTTACTACAATTATTTTAATTTAATTAATTGTGTGATATCGCATTCATATTTCAATTTCTCTTCTGGTATCGTTACTTCAATTAAATCTCTCGTGGTACTGTTATTCTCGCTTTGTTCTGTGTTCAACATTCAACAACTGAACTTTAGTTCAGTTGTTGAATGTTGTATACTTATGTATACAACATTCAACAACATACAATATTCAACAAACATTATGTTTAATTGTTTAAACATAAGTATACTTATGTTTAAACAATTAAACATAAGTATACTTTAGTTATTAAAGAAAACTAATCTTCACTCGTTATGTCTTTTACAACATCTTTAATCTGAGATTATTTCAAGAAAAATATAGGTAAGCACTACTTACTAAGTATTTTTTATACTTTATCTCAAAAGGTCATGGCCGGCAATGTCGGGAAATAATTCTAAAATTAATTGCCGGCTGAATTATTGTTACATATAATAACTTAACTTTAAAACTCGTAAGTTTGCGTGGCCAAGTGGATAAAGTTATGGCATATAAGCACAGAGTTCTAGGTTCAAGTCTTTCATGAGAATTTAACTTTTTTTCATTTTTTTTTAACTAAAAATGCAGGGTTTTTTTTACATTTTTATGTTATAACTATTATTGTTTATTAACTATTGAGATTTAAAAAAAAATTAATTTAATTGGTGGAGCAATAATTTATAAATTACAAAGCACAGTGTGCTAAATTGATGGCCAGGTTGTATGTCGGCCCACTCTGAATTTGTTCTTGTTTCATATAAAGATACCTAGTGACTAATTGTAAAAAAAAAAAAAATCAAATTCACGCCTATCAAAGAGTCTTTTTTTGGTAATAATATTTCTGAAATTATTTAACTCTTTTGACATTTTTTGAGGTAAAATTTACAGTAAATGCCCTCAAAACTTAATTTTGCCTCAGACCCCAAGTGAGTTCGAAGCGCCTCGGCTCTGTTGTTTTTAATAAAAATTAAAAATAATAATAATAAAAAAGTAAAACCATTTAATTTGTTATTAAACTGTATTTTACATTTTCAGGAGAATCTGCTCTGTGTAAAACTTGTGGAAATAAGCTTGCAACAAAGCAAGCAAATACTACTGGCTTGCGAAAGCATATTCAAACACAACATAGGAAGTTATTCATCGAACTTCAAAAAAAAGAAGACGAGCGGAGATCACAAGTAGATGAAGAACTTAATGTAATCGAGGCAGGTGCTTCTGGATCCCCAAAAGATGTAGCCTTCAAAACTCTCACTCTCCCGAAGAAGGCGGTTACAAAAAAGTGGCCACTTCAAGATTGGTGTCAATTAAAGGTGGAGAGGTTAAGGCCATACGTTTAAGGTGGAGATGTTAAGGATAAAGGTGAAGAGGTTAAGGCCATTGCTCTTGACAAAAGCGTTTGATAAAGTTTGGCATGCTGGTCTACTCCATAAGGTTTCTTCTTATGGTATATCTGGCAACACCTTTAAAATTATTGAATCCTTCCTTTCCAATTGTAGTATAAAAGTTGTCCTCGATGGACAGCATTCTTCTTCTTATTCTGTAACTTCAGGGGTTCCTCAAGGTTCTATCCTAGGCCCTATACTCTTTTAAATTTACATTAACAATCTTTCAGATATTCTCACATCTAAGGTGGCATTGTTTGCTAATAATACTACCATTTACTCTTGTCGTGATAAGAAACCAACACTCTCTGATTGCTTGGAGGGGGCATTTGAGCTTGAAAAGGATCTCACTTCTGCTACAGCATGGGGCTCACAGTGGCTGGTGAACTTGGATGGATGAACGGTGATGTACTCGATGAGTCATCTACTCTTCATCTTCTAGGATTAACTCTTACTTCCAATCTTTCTTGGAAACCATATATTAAATCAGTTGCAAAATTAGCATCTGCTAAGGTTGCATCTCTTCATCGAGCTCGACACTTTCTTACATCGGATTCTATTTCTATAAATCTCAAATCCGGCCTTGTAAGCAATACTGTTTCCATATCTGGGGCGGATCATAATGATGCCTTTTCTCTTGTTTTAGACAAGGTGCAAAAACGCATTGTAAACATAGTTGGACCTGCTCTTGCAACCAACCTCCAACCATTATCACATTGTCGTAATGTTGCTTTTCTTTCTCTTTTCTAAAAATACTATAATGTGCACTGCTCTAAAGAGCTAGTGTCACTTGTGCCATCTACTAAAATTAATTTTCATGTTACTCATCATTCAATTAAGTCTCATCTTTTTTCTGTGACTGTTCCTAAGTGCTCCAAAAACGCTTATTCGTCTAGTTTTTTTCCTTGAACATCAGTTCTTTGGAATTCGCTTCCTTCATCTTGCTTTCTTTATTCATATAATTTGCAATCCTTTAAGTCGTCTGTCAATCGTTATCTTGCTCTACAATTTTCATCTTTTCTCTTCCAGTAACTTCCAACTTCCTTTAATTAGTGGTTGCTTGCAGCCTTGTTGGAAGCGAAGATGTTTTAAAAAAAAAAATTAGTAGTTAATCATGACATAATGACTTTGATTGCTACTGAGTGCTTGCCCTTCAGTTTTGCTGATTCTGAAACGTTTAAGAGGTTTATGAACAAAATATTACCAAATGCCACAATAAAACATTCAACTATTTTTTCAAAAAATTAACTCCCTCAGCTTTACCATACACTAAAGTTAGTAATGCATGAAGTTATGGAAAAAGAGCTCATAGATCTTAATCAGGTTGCCATAACCACCGACCACTGGACATCAAGGGCAAATGATTCATACATGTCTGTAACATTACATTATATCTAGCCAGACTTTGCCCTAAAGAAATTTATATTAGAAGTGTGCCTTTTTAAAGAGCAACACACTGGTATCAACATTGCAAAAGCACTTGATAACACACTCTCATTCCCGGAAGCATTTAAAAAAAATACCCAATAAACTGTGGCATGGGCACTAAACAACAGTGTGTCTTTAATAACTAAAGAAGAAGGTTCTGTTACAAGAACAGTTGAGGGTACCCTGGAACTAAAAGATGCTTTTCTTAAAGCCAGCTCACTTACTACCAGGCTTCATAAATCGACAGCCTTCAGTGCTTCAATGAAAGATGCTTGTTCTAAGTTAGATGTGAGTTATCTCAAAATACCCTCCACAGTAACCACGAGATGGAACATCCATTACAATATGCTATATGTCATGCTTTAACTGAAAGTTCCACTCGTTTACTTACGCGATACAGAAGGTGATGATTGGAAGAAAACTGTACCTACAGATGAACAGTTCCTACTCTTTGAAGCTATTATTCCAGTGCTTAAATCTGTTAAAGAATTATAAGTTTTTTTATCTTCTGACACAGAGATCCGAATTGAGATTAGTAAAAGCACTCATCAACTTCATCGAGAAAGAAAATATTAATTATGTTACTCATGAAAACAACAAATTAGTAGAAAAATTCTTGGAGGACTTATTATCAGAACTAAATAAGAGATTCCCAGACAAAGGTCGTAAATTACCCACATTTGCACTAGGACATTACCTTCATCCATTTTTTCGTGGACATCTTCTTGATGTTGACGATGAAAATATTCAAAAACTAGTTGAAAACCATCCCACAACCAAAGAATACTTTGAGAATTCTTGATTGTCTATCTCAAGCTCCAGTAATAACAACGGTAGTAACGATTCCGTTGCTGATAATGCACAAGGTTGGGAGGAAAATGAGTACAATATTATTTTAGCAATAATAATTTATACATAACAATAATTTATAATAATTTATATATAGCAATAATAATAATAATAATAATAATTTTAGTATAAAGAAGATACTAATTCACATTATATACACAAAATCCCTCCTATTAAACTTGAATTGGAAAAATACCAAAAAACAATAAGATCCAAAAATGCAGGAAAAACTGACACCTTAGCATGGTGGAAGCAGCATGCAGCGGAACTTCCTATACTTTTGGGTGTTGCAAGATCTTGGTTGGCAACTCCACCAACCTCTGCATCATCTGAAAGAGTATTTTCTGCTTCTGGCCTTGTCATCACTGATCGTAGATACAATCTCGATAGTGACAAGACAGATAAGCTTGTATATATAATGCAGAACTATTCCGCTCTTGAAAATTACATTAAAAAATGGCCCATCGAACAAGAAAATGAAAGTGATATAGGGCATGAATCAGACTTATCTTTGCCAATATTGATAGAAGAAAATCCTAAAATACCAACAAAAGTACGGCAAAGGAAAAAACAACGAATGGACGATAGTCAAAGTATTACAGATTATTAAAAAACAATAACTAAATCTCTAAAAAGCAATTGTACTTGTATTTTGTTAATAAAAAATTCAATAAGTCGCATTTTAATTTTTTGTTTTATTGAGATTTGAGACCATGCGATACTATACGATTCTTTTTATTATCGGTATCGTTTGGTATCGAAGCGATACTGATAGTATCAACATTGGAACATAAGCGATACCACATGATACGAGACCTTCCTTCTTGGTATTGAGTGGTATCAAACCGATACTGATAGTATCGACATTAGTATATAAGCGATACCACGCAATACAAGACCATTCTTCTCAGTATCGACTTATACAATACCGATTATCTAGTGTCTAATATATATATATATATATATATATATATATATATATATATATATATATATATATATATATATATATATATATATATATATATATATATATCTATATATATATATAGATATATATATATATATAGATATATATATATATATACATATATATATATACATATATATATATATATATATATGTATATATATATATATATATATGTATATACATATATATATATATATATATATATATATATGTATATATATATATATATATATGTATATATATATACTTGTATATATATATATATATATATATATATATATATATATATATATATATATATATATATGTATATATATATATATATATACACATATATATATATATATATATATATATATATATATATATATATATATATATATATATATATATATACACACACACACACACACACACACACTTATATGTTTGGTGTTAATAGCACAAGTTTTGTAATAAGTCTAATAAAGATAATTTTTTCAGTTTCAACAAAATGTTTCGATTATACAATAATCATTTTCAGATATAAAACTGTTTAATAGAAAAACAAAAATTTTAGACAAAACAAAACAAAATACAAAATTTTTTTTGCAAAGTTTTAGTACTATGATGACATTTAAAGAAGAAGAAGTGAAGATGTTTATGTTGTGTTATGTTTTCATCCAAAATTTTCTTAACTTAGTTATATACTTAATTACTTATGATACGTTTATTTACAGGTTTTTTATTACCTATAGAGTTATTAAAAATGGATAACAATAAAAATAAAATAAGATTGAATAAAAAAAGAAAGTTTTTAATTTACAGATATTTTATCCTCTATGTAAAAAAAAAAAGATGATACTCGGATCAAGTTGATCAAGTAAAATGAGTGATAATAAGAAAAGAACAGAGCAAAATTCAATGTTACAAAAAAAAAATTAAAAAAAGATTTTTAGACAAAAAAAAGAGTCATATTTGTATATTACTTTTTTCATTTTTTTTATGTCTTAAATTATTCTCAGAAATAGGATTTTGTTGCAGTCACCTAAAATTTAAAACAACACTTTCATCGATATTGTTCCAAACTAAAAACAACTATACAGAGCTTGTGTAATTGCATTTTATTTTTTTGAATAATCAGATTTTTTTAAGTTCAAGTAGAATTGCAAGAAAGATCAGAATAAATAACTGTAAAATGTTTAAATCAGGAAACTATAAAGACAGGATTCCTAATACAGCACCTATGTCTATATATCACCTATAAATAGTTTATCTATATCCCTTATACATTGTTTAAGGAAAAAATAAAACTTGTTTGAGCATAAAGGAACATTAACAGTAAAAGGATTGAGCTTAGCTGAATGACAAGTCAGTCAAGATTGAGTTTTAAGTGATAGAAAAAAAGATGTAGTTCATTTGCAACTATAATAAAACAAAATCTATCAACAAAACATATTAATCTTGGACACTGACTGGTAAACATTTTATAAAAAATTTATAAAAAGACCAAATTTAGCTAAGGTCAGAATGAAATTAGTAACTATTAGTGATGTTATTGATTCATATTAATTACTTTTTTTTTTTATTAGCTGGGCTCAGATTTATCACAAAATTTAATCCATAAAGCAAAATATTTAATCAACTTAAATTGATTTATCAATCATAAATATTTTTCTAAGTTTAACCAAAGAGCAACAGGGACAAAGCTTTTCAACAACCATCTTATAAAATTAAATATTATATGTTGACATTAGATTATTAGTAGAAGAAACTTGTAGCATAAATTTTTAACATTAATCAATAAATTATTTGTATTAGTGTTTCTCAAAGCATTTAAAATATTTGGTGGGCGTATGCTCCATTAATGGGCAATTTGTATGACTTGCGGAATAATCATTAATAATTGTTGCTGTGATGTCAATAATGTAATTTTTTAAAGAAAAAAAATGATATCATAGCTTTAACTTTTCAAGTATACGCACATTTATACATTTTTAATTTCTTGTAATAATTTAAGTGAAAGATGGAAATACTTGTCCAAATGTTAAAAAAAAGTAAAAATGTTAAGGTTGGGTACTTCACATGTGTGTGATGAGACTATCTGTTGCTTGCATTTTGCTAAATTTATTTAAATTATTGTTTCTAATCCTTTTTTCTAAAAATTTCAAAAATGAATAAAAATGATTAGAACAAGAAAGAATATGGTTTGTCAGAAAATTGATTTAATAACTGCTGATTATGTTTGTTTATCTTTTTTTGTTGTTGCTGTGGTTCCATGTTTTGAAAACTATTTTTAGACAAAGACAAAAACATACCAATTGTGTGTACTATAATTTCAACCAGTATAAAAAATTAAGAAAAATTTGAAAGAGTAACAATAAATTTATTATTCTTTGAACAAAAAAAAATTGTGTAAAAAAAAAGAAAAATGATGACTTATGTGAGATATATTGACATTGATGTTCTAAACAAGCACTTTAAAAAAGATTCTTAAAAATTTCATTTTTCTTCTTTAAAAAAGAATTAAAAAAAAAATTATTTTTTATTTTAGTTTAGCTAAACATGACCTAATATTGTTGAGTTGTAATTTTATTTTTGTTTAAAAAAAATAATGGTTAAATATTCAATGTTTGAACAAATACAGACAATTTAGGTATATTAAGACAGAAGGTCGAAACTGCTGTCTAAAAGCGTGGTCTATTAATTTTTAAAAATGTATTTTAATATCTTTCATTCATTTATACTTCAAAAATTTATTGTAAAATTTTTTCCTTAAACAACAATTTCCTGTCTTAATACACCGACTTTATCTGCCTTGCTACACATACGTCATCTGCCTTAGCTTAATTTTATCAAACCAAGCAAAATTAAAATATGTTTTAAATATCATTATTCAGTACACTCTGTATCTGCTTCAAACAAATATTTTCTATAATAAATACACTGAAGACTATATGGAAATATACAAACATAAATACACATAAAAGTTCACCTTTTAAATGTTTGAATTCTGTTTCTAATTCTCTTATTATGTCATTACGATTAAATTGCTGGAGTTCATATTTTAATTTGGACCAGGTTATACAACCTTCCTTTGACTTCTGCTTCCATAGTTTTAAAAGCTGAAAGGCCTTGTCATAAGCTTTTTTATAATCAACATCAATGTGATCTAAATCAGCATCTTTCAAATTAAGATGATGTCCAAACCTAAGCCATTCAGTACCAAGTTGAATTGCAACCTTATCAATTATATTTGGAGTCAAAACATCATTATATGTTGCATCTGTACTTGTAGGATTTGTAATTGAGTTTAGTTCTTAAAAAATTAAACAAAGTAAAAATATAAATATAAAACAAAATAAAATTAATGTTATACAATATAAAACTTTAAGCTTTTTTGAAAACTCAACCTTATCATTTATTAAGACCCTCTGTTTATAAAATTTTAGAAAAATTTCTAACTCTACTGTTTATTATGGCCCCATTTCGCTTTTTTCCTAACTACCCCCTTTTTCCCCTACAACAAATAAACTAATAGATGTGATTAAACTATTTTTAGTTAATCATATTTTAATTAAATCTATATATATATATAACAAAATTATATAAAAGTATATAATAAAATTTTATCAAACATTTTTTCAACTATTATTTCTATTTACGTTCTATTACTATTCTATAACATAGAATTACAATAATAGTTCCAAAAGGTCCAAATAATAGTTCCAAAAGGTTGTATTTTAAAGCTATTAGCAACTAAAAAATTCTCTTACAAACTTCCTTCTTACAAACATCATGATTTTTTTTAGACTAACAAACTTCCGAAAAAATCTAATAACTAATAATAAATTTATAATTTTTTCAATGGTAACAACTTATTAACTTGTACACAAGAAAAATAATGAATATTCTGTTTGGCACACCAATTTACTGTCAAACACAAAATCTAAATGCAGAATAGAAAGAACTATTGAAGGTGATGTGATGAAGGTATATTAAAGGTAATGAACCTATCATGTTCATCATCTAACACACTTAAGTGAGCATTTATTTATAAAATTGATGCTTATCAAGAATTTTTTGCACTCTACTACGACAAGAACAAACAAGTGATCCTGTCGAATTGATAATAGAGTATTAGCACAAAATCTTGACTTCCATGATGTGATTGAAGAGTTGGCAAAGCAAAAGAAAAATTGTAAGAAAAAAAAGCTGGACTATTTAATTACACTTAAGTACTAGTAATATAATAAAAAAATTGGAGTAGGCTTCTTTTTTAATTTGGGAGGAGGGAAGAGGGTTGAGCCCCCAAAATAAAGGATGCTCAGGGACCCAAAAGCTTGTGCATGGTCCTGATTCAAATAGTCATATATATATATACATATATATATATATATATATATATATATATATATATATATATATATATATATATATATATATATACATGTATATATATATATATATATATATATATATATATATATATATATATATATATATATATATATATATATATACATACAGGATATATATACAGGGGCTATTCCAGGAAAACAATTTAGGTGGCGGTACCCCCGTGCCGGCACCTTTCCGTAAGAAAATTTGCGGTATGTAGGCATTTTTTTGCAAAAAAAAGCGATATTTGCCTTTGTGTGAATTTATGAAAAAAAAATTATGTGAAAAATTGCTAAAGACTCTTTAAAAAATTTTAACACAATGTTTCTCAGCAACAATACAAAAAGTACTTATTATTATTACGAACAAATATTATTTTTTAAATCTCTATGAAAATCGCTTCTTTTGAGACCCAGGTTGACAAACTTTTGAACAACTTTTTTTTTGACATTATTAGGGATTTTACCCCAAATGCTAAAGATTTAAACCCGAATACCTTTACAACTTGACCTGATGGTGAAAAATGAGTTGTATATTTGAAATCAAAATGAGAAATCCTATACAAAAAACAAACTGTTTGCTTGGCACAAGAAAATTTTTTTTGTTGTTGACCTGTGTAATAGCTGAGACACCAGTTTTAGCTGGGAGGGGGAGGGAGAGGGGGAAAGTTACCTCAACAATATTTCACTCCCCCCCCCCCTCCCTTTTTCATCTACTTTGCCAGAAGAAAAAATCCTCAAAAAAGCTCTGGGTTCATCACTATTAATAACACTAAAGTTATAACAACATGATTTACTTTTCTAAAGTAAAAATGGAAATTTCCAGAATAAAATTTTTACTAAGAAACCTACCAAAATTATTTTAACTTTAATTTTGCTTTAATCATTTTGAACCATTTGCTTCAAAAAAGTCAATGTGACATTTTGAAGCATTCACCTCAAAATGGTCTAGATAGCAACTAACAATCAGTTCATTATTAATGTCAATTGTTTTACTAGAGTTAAAAACATTTTTTTAAATTCTGCCAAGGTGATAAAGTCTAAAATCTAAGTAATCTAAATAATCAAAATAAATAATCAAAAGAATTAACACTTTTAGGTTTTATTAAAAAAAAATGTTAAAATTTTTATGAAGATATGAAATATTCTAATTTTTTTTCAAGAAATGTTTAAGTTCTCAACTGAATTAAAAGTTTTATGATAACAGCTTTTTCATATTTTTCACCTCTTCAGTTTGATTTCAAAACCTTATGCAAATGTAGAACAGTAATAACACAACTATCTAACAACATTGATCTAAGATCTTCCTGATTCAATATTTAAAACAATCAAAAAAATTAACAAACTAAAACCATCTGAAAAAAACTAAAATACTGATAAAATTACTAAATCTATTCCCTTTTGCTAAATTTAAAACCTAAAACACACCTTACTTGCACTCTAAAACACCCTTAAAAAAATTTAAAAGCATATTTCATTCTTGCACTTAAATATCATTCAATTATTTAGAATGTAAATAAATAAAATTACTTACTATTGTTCATATTGCTCCAATTCGCTATAAATAAAATTAAAAAAATTTTTCATTTTTAAAATGGTTCAAAATATAATATATATATTATATTTATATATATTATATTTTGATAAATATATATAAATATATATATATATATTTATATTTATATATATATATATATATATATATATATATATATATATATATATATATATATATATATATATATATATATATATAAATAACTTTAAAATGTAATTTACAAAATAGAGTGCTTAATGTTCTTAAAAAAACAGAGCAATTATAAATTAATTCATTAATAAAGACTCATCAGAAATCATTTCTGATTTCTGACGAGTCTTTATTGATGAAACACAGTGTTAAATGAAAAAAAAATTTTGTTAAGTGATTTTCTCCTAACTTATATATATATATATATATATATATATATATATATATATATATATATATATATATATATATATATATATATATATATATATATATATATATATATATATATATATATATATATATATATATATAATATATATATATATATGTATATATAATGCTGGAAAGTGTTTTTGGACAAATTATGTTGGGTTTAGAGAGAGATGTAGTTAAGACAGTAAAGGCCAATCTAAAACCTTTGCTTTTTAAACAAAGGTTTTAGATTGATCATACAACAGGGTGGCCACACTTTTTTTGTCTGAAAAAATTAGGATAATTTAGGATAATTTTGGAGATTTTTAAAGGTTTTTAAGGAGATTTATCGGGAAATTTGAAAAAAAAAGGATAAAAATCTTAGGAGATTTTAGGAGGATTTCAAAAATAAAGTAACACTAAAAAATTTTCATTTTATTTAAAAACTGTAAGAATGCCTTGCTAAGATAATTAAGATAAAATTTGGGCCAAAACACTGTTATTTAGAATAGTCTAATATCTCTACACATACAAAAATATTAACTTGAAACAAATCGATTTCATACTTGCAATATAAATTTATCAAACTTAACATTGTACTAAATAGATTACTTAATGACTAAGTAACAAAAAATAAATACTCAAAAATCATTAAAATACACAGCCAATTTCAAAAACTAAACTTTATATTTTATATTATAGTTTATATTTATATAATATTTTATATATATAAAGAAATAATCAAATCAGAAAAACAAAACAATTGAAAAAGTCAAACATCCAAATCTAAATCTCAGCCTTCTTGTCAATAAGTACTTTTTTTGCTGCTGTAATTTTTTCAAGTAAATCCTGCTTTTCAGAGGCAACTCTCTTTAGCGCATCAGATTTTAAAATTATTGACTTATATTCTATCAATGACTTCTGCTTTTCCACTTGCAATGCATACTCATCTGCATCATATTTGAGCTGAAGTATGGTACCTTCAAGGGTGTGAATTTGTTCATTATAACTAGCAATCTCTTTATTAAAATTTTTCAGTTTAGTATCACGGTCAATTTTTAAGGCCTTTAGGGACTTCTCTTTTTGACTGCTAAAATATAGTTTTCGTGCATCCTTAACATGTCCCATAAGTTTAGTTGTCATAGCTAATTGGGACGATTTTATATTTTCACTGCACATGTGGTCATGCACAATTCTCTGTGCAACAAGAGTATCAGTTAGCATATTATTATCTAGAAGTTGGTCGTTTATACTGAATCCACGCTCTACTTGTGCTTGGCCATGAGACAATATTAGTAACAATTGGTTAATTTTCATTAAGTCCTTGAATCTTGAAGCATCTGTATATTGAACCAAAAAAGAATCCAATCTATCACTTTTTTTGAACCTAAGAAATTTCTCCTTGTTCACTTTCACAACAGTATTTAAAATTGTGAATACTGCAATTTAGCTTGATCAGCAGCTGAAGGTTATACCTTTTTATAAGCAACTAATTTCAGCAACAACTTGTCAAAATAAAGTTCACACATCTCATGATATTCCACCACGTACAAAGGTGATAAACATAATAAGTATCTGGCAAAACATAAGTTTAGCGCACTTTTTCCAACCATATGTTTGTAACTAAAAACTGTTAAATTTCTGTTTTAAAATTATATATTTGTGTATTAGTAACTTTTTTTCTAGATTTTAGTTGCTGCAACTCATATTTTATTCCAAACCCAAGATCAATATTTGCAACCAACACTTGATTTTTGACATCATTGATATCAACTTTTAATAATTTAAAAGTTGTAGATGCTTCAGACAAAACTTCTTTTTTGATAAATTTTGATAAAATAAGCCTCAGTAAATTCTCAAGTGTTTCCACAAGAAAAGGTGTCATAGGATTGTCGGATTGGAAAACTAACAAGAAAGAATTTAACAATTTTGCAGTTTCCTTAAAAAATTGTAACTTTATTGGGACTAACACATCTTTATAGCATGAAGAAAGGTATTCATAACTAGTATTTTGCCCAGGCTTACATTGACCAGGCTGCTTGCTTTTCGGTAGATTTTTCCAAATGTCAATAATCACAATAATCTTGGGCCATATTTCCATCGCTCTCTTTGCTACTTTCTCATTCTCAATCCAACGATGGCAACAGAACTGTAGAGCATAGTCTGAAGACTGAGTTTGAGTAAGGTTTTTGAAATCAGCACAATGGGAAGGGCTCTCATGGAATATCTTATACAATGAAGACAGCAATTTGTTCAATTTCCATCCTGAAGCATTTGCACCATTCTTGAATGAACAGTGCATTGTGTGAAGGCCGCATCATCCAATTGATACTAACTGACTAAGTTCACATTCACTTCTCTTAGCATTCAAATTAGAGAGGAAAGACATGTTAACATTTGGACCATCCATTGAAACCTGGAGCATTTTATCTTCTTCTAAACCACTCATACATTTACGGAAATTTATCATAATATCAACAGCAGCAGCATTTCTCAAGAATTCAGAGTTGAAATACCTTGTTTTTACCATCTCTAATGAGGAGTCCCAATATCTAATATGCAAATCCATCTGACTCTTCTTGACAACTTGGTTATAAGATTCATCAAATTGGCAAACAAACTGATCAAGCTCTGATAATGCCTTACACAAAATTTCCTTAAAATATGGTGCAATTCCAAAGCACACCAGATAAGTGCACTATGTTTTCCCACAAGAAAATTGTTTAGCTATTTGACTATCACTAAACATTGCAGTAAATAATTCAGATTTGTTTGCACTTGATTGAAAAGAATGTTTTGAAAGCACAACATCAACTGCCCACATTATCTCTGCTTTCTTTGCTAACTGTGACTCTGCAACAAATACAATAGAAGTTTGCTGTGGACATAGTGCCACTTTTGGGCTAGCTGGTGGTTCTACAACAGTTTTTAATGCATATTTATCACAGACAGGCATACGTTATTTATGTTTGTTACCATTAGCATGTTTTTCCGATGCTTTTGTACCCAGACCTGCAACAGATATAACTTTCAAACATACCTTATATTTTACCGAATACAAATTGTTGGGACATTTTTGTACCCATTGTTTATAACTATTGTCATTTAATTAAATTCCAATAACTAAATTCCAAGATCACATAACCAATGATCTTGGAACTTAGTTTTATATTTGACTGACATTTTCTATTCTAAAAATACAAAAATATTAAGGTTAACTTAATAAAATAAAAATATGAATTAAAATAATTTTAATTCCCAGATTTGTCACTGACAGAAATAAGAAAAAAGTAGAGCTAGAAATTAGAATAAAAAAAGAATCCTTTGAAAATATAAAAACTTATGTACCCTGTATTAAACACTTACATTTTTGGCACATTATGGCAGTGTAAAGTTAGAAAAAATAACAGCACACAATATTTTTTATAATAAACAGATAAAAAAATTTAATAATATTTTTTCATAATATATTAAATTTATTCATACATAGATAAATAAATAAATAAAATAAATATGTGAAAAAAATAAATTTTGTGAATAGCAAAAGCATGTTATAAAAATTTTTCAAAACTGCTGTTAAATATTACCCATGTTACCATGTAAAATTTATACCATTAAACAAATATAATTTAAGTATACAGTGTACATCTTTGGCGCAACTGGTAGCTCAATGACCGTTTGTATTTCTTTTATCAATCACAGGCATACATTGTTTATATTTTCACTCATTAACATGTATTTTCATTGTATTTGTATCTAGATCTGCAACAAACATAAACTTCAAGCATATATAACATTTAAAAATACATGTTTTTTTCATTAACATGTATTTTCAATGTGTTTGTATCCAGATCTGCAACAGATAAAACCTTTAAACATACATCAATCGTCTAGGTCATATTTAAAAAATTCAGAATATAATTTGCAAAAAATATTGTTAAATAATGCAGAATAATTTATTTTATAAATTTAGAATACAGCTGGTGGCTTTCTCAATTTTATGATTTACAATTTTATGTATTACAAAATTATATTTTAGAAAAAAACTTTCGGCAAAAAGGAATAGTTAAAAGAAAGATATCTGGAAATAAAAAATCATCAAACATACCTAATACAATAACATAATACTTAACCAAATAAATTTTTTTATAATTATTGTCTTTTAACCACTCTTAAAATTTAGCTTTATATTTGACTGACATTTTCTATTCTGAAAGGACAAATTATTTTAGGTCAACTTAATCAAAATAAAATTTTAATAAAAATAATTTTGATGTTCAGAACTTAGACAGAAATAAGAAGAAAAAAAACTTAAATTTTAATAGAATAAAATTTTGAAATTTTTAAAATATAACAAAAATATTGAATATACATTTGAGTAACTTAATTTCTCTAAGTATAAAAAAGTACTAACTCCAAGTCTGAACCATTTCATTAACTTTATTGTTGATTGGCTGATAATAGTTTATGCATTATACTCAGGGGAAATAAATTAGGAGAATTTAGGAGTATTTGAGAAAATCATCTATACTTTAGGAGAAATTAGGTCTTTTTAGGATGTTTTTCAAATATTAGGACATTTTAGGATTTTTTAGGAGGCGTGGCCACCCTGTACAATGAATGTCCATTAGAAACGATTTACTAATTTGTGAGCAGTAGAAGAAGATTTTGTTAAATGTTAAAAAAAAATTGTTGATAGTTTTTTATTTTATTATTTTTTGATTGTTAAGAAACTTACACTTAAACAATTACCTACTTATTTAACAAAAAAAAACTCAATTGTAAGAATGCAAACAAATTTAAATTTATTGTTTAGTTTAAGACATTTAGACTTTAAATGATTTTTAACATGGTTTCAAATTAAATTTAATTTCAAAGGGGTACTTTAAAATATGCAACTGACATAATTTAACTTTTAACGATAAAAATATGTATATTGAGTAAAGTTACATTTACTTAAGTTACACTTTTCCATTAAATAACAAAATCTCATAACATGGCCTGCAAATATGTGTCCTCTGATTCTACATTTTATATTTTGACAATTTAACAAAGAATGGTATGCATAAAGAATTGGAGTACACACCTAGGTACAAACCTTCTTGAGAGCAGAAAGTTGCGGTAATTAACAAATTATTATTACTAATCTATCAATTGATATTTTTTGTAAGGATCAAGTAAGTACATGAAAGTAAAGGTCCAAGACCAAGATCAATACTCAAGGCTTTCAAAACCAAGACTCTGAGCTTCAAGACCAAGACAGTTTGAGTGAGTCTCAAGACATCCTGAGACCAAGATTTTAGTCTCAAGGCCTACATTTCTGGTTTTAGATTTTTTTCCTTAAAAGATAAACTGTTGCACTTAATTCTCTTGGATATTGATCGTTTATGCCATAAAAATAGCAGAAGCTATAATCTCTATATAATCTAACAGATTGCAAACCATAATCTTTTAAATAGGGGAGAGCATGCCAAAAAGTCATATGGGTTAGTTGTCAGAGTCGCTATTAAGGAATGTAATGGATTGATGCTGCAATTTTTTTATATTATATAAATGGTGTTGAAAGATGACTGCTCAGTTGATTTCATGAAATTTACACGAATAGTTTTTCTACAAGTCCAAAAAAAAAGTAAAAATTTCATTGGTAAGTAACTTTTTAACTTTTTTTGTTCAAATGTTCAGGGTCATTCCATACGAAATCATCCAGACCATGACACCCTTACGTCTCAGAATTTGTTCATTATTACCTCACTTGCAGTCCATATTAAAAAAATAACAACTGCAAAAATTTAGTTAAAAATACACTTGGGTTCCAGAGATAGTCAGTTGAAATAATGCTGACTCATCATTTTAGTGATTATCTGAAGTGACTACAAAGCAACTTTGACATATAGTATCTTCATAATGGCTTGGGAAAATTTCTTAAAATTTGGTACCCCAATAGACTTTTACTCGAGAAATCCAAAAAAAGCACCCTCAAGACTTGATTGTCTCAGGAAATGCTTTGTTTATCCAATTTTGTTCAAAATTATTGACTTGTAAATTAATGATTTTAGGAGGTAAAATGAAAAATGTGGCCCAAAATCCCGAGTAAAAAGTTTAACTGTATATCATTATTTCATCTTAGGTCTACTGAAAAAATTAGATTCATCAATTGTCTCTCTAATACTTGATCAAAATTTGCATTTAAAAATGGTATCTTTTTAGAAAAATTTAAATTTTGTAAGGAAAGCAATTGAAATGTTTTTTAAAACAATTATTTAAATAAAACACCAAATAGTGTTATTTAGTGACTATTTAGAACATTTATATTCATATGCCAAGGGAGGGCTAGGGGGACTCTGACTAACTCTGCTCCACCCCCCACCTCCCACCCCCTCTCAATCATGAGGGATTTTTTTACATAAAATGAATTGAATTTTTTACATTAAATGGATTAATAATAAAAAATTATTAAAATAAAAATTAATGACATATATTTTTTTTAGTTTAAGTTTGATAAACAACTTATTTTCATTATTTCAAATTGGTGAATGCTTACATCCTATTATATCAAAAACAGGCATAAGTTTTGTTTTATTCACTTTAAAGGTTATACTTTACTTGTTTATATTTTCTTGAAGAATGTGAATTTTATTGTTTTTATATTTTTTTGGCAGGTAATAGTTCAATATGAAGAAATGTGACATTGGAAAAAGTCTTAACATTCATTGCCACAAGACTGGATTTTCTAGAAAACAAGGTTTTGTTCAATTCAAAGATTTTCCTTGTGAAAAACAAGAAGAAATAATATGGCGAGCAAATTTAAGGGAAAAATATTGTTCAATAAGAATTATGTTGGTATCATGAGCAGTTCTATGGGAAATTTTTTGAGAGAAAAATTACAAAGTGTTGCAATTCTTTTGGAACACACAAGGAAAGTAAAAAATTGCTAAAAAAAAGTAATCTAACATTGATTACAACAGAATTGATATGAAAATAAAAAGAAATAGAATTTATTAATTATAACAATTTTTTTTATTTTTAGTTATTTAAAAAGCTTAAAACTAAATTTGTTTCTTTGGTAATATAATGATTTCCCTAGACTTGGCAAAATTTTTGCAAAAAAATAATGTTTAACCGCAGGTTGGAAATTCTGCAATAAATGTTACAAAAAAGCAGTAGAAACTGATGAAGATTTAAATTCACAAGACAAATGGGAATCAAAAAGTTGGAAAAAAATTAATCTAGATACTACTACAGAATTGCTTGGAATTTCACCAGTCAAACTAAAGTCTTTCAAAACATAGCAAATTGCCTGCAGCAAAACAAAAGTTTGAGAACACTATTAACGGAGTTGCAAAAATGGTCTACCCTAAAATCAGTTTGTCAAAGTTTTGTATGCTTAAACCTAAATGGTGCATTACAACTAATGCGTCAGGTACTCACAATGTATGTGTATGTATACATCACCAAAATACAAAATTTCTCATTGAAGCCATTAGGTGGAATAAAAGTTATAAAGATTTCATGGCATTGTTTGTTTGTTCTCTTGAAAATGCAGAATGCATGTTGCATCGATGTAACCAATGCCCTGGTATTGAAACCAAAACGAATGCTTAATTTTAGGAGATTTTGCTGAAAATTATTAATATGTTGTTTAGGATGAGGTTCAAAGTAGTAAGCGACTGGGGCCAGGGCCGGGGCTAGGTTTGATAACACATTGCCATGACCAGGGCCAAGTTTATGATCAGGGCTGCATTAATATTGATAGATCCTATAAAAATATTATTTTTAATTAAAATTTTTGATATGAATTTTATTTAAAAACAATATTTTATAGGATCTATCAATTTTAATGCAGGCGCAGCCGGGTTTATGACCAGGGTTGCATTTATATTTATAGATCCTATAAAAGTAATGTTTTTAATTATAACTCATATCATAAATTTTAATTAAAAATAAAATTTTTATAGGATCTATCAATATTAATGCAGCACTAATCATAAAATCATCCCCGGTCGCGGCTATGTGTTATCAAACCTGCCCCCGGCCATAGCCCCGGTCGCTTACTAGTTCAAAGTTATCACTGTAGCAAATATCAATGTTCACTCTTTACAATTGTACTTTATTTTATAGAGGAAAAACTTCCCAAACATAAATCTTTTTGTTACCTTTCAGAAGATGTTGATCATGACACATATAACTAGGTATATCAAAGAAAATTTACCTGATGTATCAAGTGTGAAATACTTTTCTGATGGTTGTGCAGCACAATTAAAAAAAAAACTTTATAAATCTTTGTCATCCACAGTAAAGACTTTGATTTAAGTGCTGAATGGATATTTTTTGCTACCAGTCATGGTAAATCCCCCTGTGATGGTATTGGTGGGACTGTTAAAAGAGTAGTATGTCAAGAAAGTCTAAAACAAATAACTACTGGGCAGATTTTAGATGTTAATTCAATGTACTCCTTTTGTAAAGCTAAGATAAATGGAATTTGTTTTAAATTATTTTCAAAAGATGAAATCGATCAAACAAGAGTTCAATTAGAAAAAAGATAATTAGGTGGAAGAACAGTTCCTGGCACAAGTATGTATCATCACTTTATACCAATTGCTTCAAAGACTATAAGTTATAAACAAATAAGTATTGATAAATGCACTGAAACATTTGATATCATTCAAACAAGCAAACATAATAAAGAGATTTCATTAAACATAAAAAAAATGGTATATATTGCATGTTTTTATGACAGATTTTGGTGGGTAGGGATTGCTGAAGATGTAAGTGACCTTTATATAAAAGTCAGATTCATGCATCTACATGGACCAGGAAAAACTTTTTTTGGCCAATGAGAAATGACGAGTGTTGCGTGCTCAATTCTGAAGTTATATGCCTAATTTCTACATCCACAACAATATCAGATTGTACATACAACATATCTGATATAGATTTGGAGAATATAAGCAGTTGGTAAAATTAACTACATTTAAAATTATTTTGTTGTAATTTTATTTATCTGTTTTGCATTAAGAACTTGTCCTTCTTTTTTTCTTTTTTTCAAATCCTTGGATGTAAGGCTGAAAAGGAAGGGAAGTTTAAATAATTGCCACTGTCTACCTCATTATGTCAATGACTATATTAGTTTTAAACTACTAAATAATACCATAAAGATATTGATATAAATAAAATTTTAAAACTTTTCAGTATCTTTGGTTCTAAAATTTTAGACTTTTAAAATTGTGAAAAGATCTCAGTTTTGAGTGCTTACTTTGAAATAAAAGGTAAGTATTTATCAATTTGAAATAATGAAAATAAATTTTAGAGTTTATTAAGTCTCTCCACAGGCCCTCCCTTGGCATATGAATATAAATGTTCTAAATAGTCACTAAATAACACTATTTGGTGTTTTACTTAAATAAATGTTTTAAAAAACATTTCAATTGCTTTCCTAACAAAATTTAACTTTTTCTAAAAAGATACCATTTTTAAATGCAAATTTTGATCAAGTATTAAAGAGACAATTGATGAATCTAATTTTTTCAGTAGACCGAAGATGAAATAATGATATACAATTAAACTTTTTACTCAGGATTTTGGGCCACATTCTTCATTTTACCTGCTAAAATCATTAATTTACAAGTCAATAATTTTGAACAAAATTGGATAAACAAGGCATTTCCTGAGACAATCAAGTCTTGAGGGTGCTATTTTTAGATTCCTCGAGTAAAAATCTATAGGGGTACCAAATTTTAGGGAAATTTCCTCAAGCCATTATAAAGATACTAAATGTCAAAGTTGCTTTGTAGTCAGCATTATTTCAACGATATCTTTGGAACCCATGTGTATTTTCAACTAAAATTTTCACAGTTATTTTTTTAATATGGACTGCAAGTGAGGTAAAAATGAATAAATTCTGAGACGTAAGGGTGTCGAAAATGTCAACATTAAACAGATGTTTTAGTTAAATGTTATACAAACTACTAAAAACAATTTTAATGTTATACTAAGACTATCCTCCAACTTTATTTTATGAGGTTAAATTAGTCATTTAGAAATACATTTAGAAAAAAATAATAGTAATTGAGTAACATCTGCATGTTTTAAGTTGTTCCTTTGGGTTTAGTTGAGAATATGTACACTTACATAACTTGGTTTTATAACATGTAAATTATAGTATGTAATATATCGTCGGCTTACTATCAATACCTTCTATGCTCATTTTTACAAATTTTACAGGAGACACAAAAAACTAATATTAAATACAATAGACCAAAATGATTTTTTTAAACTGAGTTTCATTAACAAGTGTATTAATAAAACTCAATTTAATAAATATTTTTCATGCAATTTAATGGATTAAATAGCCTAAAAAAAGACTTATAAGGTTTTACACAGATTTTTTGTGCAATTATTAAGACAGTAGGTTTTATAATTTTTTATTAATTCACAAAACTCAACATATTAAATTAACTTTTACAAGATTAAGTTACCAATACATAAAAAATACATAAAAGCAACTGAAAAGTTTAACTGAAATAAAGAATAACATTGTACTTAAGTAAATATTTGGTTAAAATTAAGACTAAATTGTACCATTTTTTTTAATGTAAAAATTTATTTATCTTCAAATCATAGCATTTACAATAGTTTTGTTTCTTGTACTGCACTTTTCTAAACACTTCCAGTCATCATAAAAATCTAATTGATAATAGATTTGGCCATCTGGTTTATACTAAATACCGTTGCAGTTGGATCACCAACTTTATAGCCTGGACGAATTGATATTTAATATCATAAATTTGAAAAGTCTTAAAGAAAATATATCCCAGATACTCAACTTCATGAGGTTTAGGTTTTTTTCTCACTCTTTTTAATGTAGACAAATAACAAGCAGGTATGTACATGTCCCTAATCCCAATGTTTCTTTCAATAGCCGAATGCATGCTGTCGCATTCCATTTGTGTGTGTCTAGATACCAAAAATTTTTGGGTGATAATAATGTCTTTTATCTGGGATAGATGTAATAGAGAATTTGCAAGCAGTGAATTACGATTTTGATAGTTGCATCCATCACTATATAAAATTACTTCTTTACCAGGGAACATGTTTGCTTTGGTTTCAAGGAAACTATACAAAAGAGAAGCAAATTCATTGGATGTAACTCCACTTTCTCCTTCGTGCCACAAATAACAATAGCCATCTTTGGTTTTTGAAATTGAATATAGTGTAATTGTGAACTATTAGCTTTTTCTTATAATAAACAGTCTATGCTTTCAGTATTGGACTAAGCAATATTGCTTACAGATCTAGGGTATATACATGTTCAGCGTGATCTTTGTCAACCTGTTTTTCTTCTTGTGCTCTTATTTTGCTTTGAATGTGTGAAGTATACGCTTCCTCACAAGTGTTGCCACACTTATATTGTATACACAAATCACACTGATCTTTCTTATGGTGAAAAAGACTTAAATTGTTGTTATCAAATTCTTCATAAAACACTTTGACAGATAAAATTTGTAGGTCACTGTCCTTGCAATACTTGGCATATTCTTTGTATAATGTCGATTTAGATTGCCATATCTAGATATAATTTACTTAAAGATGCTCGACAATAGCGAGACTCCATTTTTGGAAGAAGGGAAAAAAATTGTTGTAAACCTTTTTTTTTCATTGCATCTTTCTTATTAATACTTTTGTCTGGTTTTGTAGGTCTTACCTCTGCCCAGTTATATAAGGTCCGTGTACCTATACATAGCATATTTATAAACATTTTTGTACACACTTGAACTCGAACGCCGACTCTTTTAAGGAAACAAAAGAACGTATTTGAACAGCATGATGCTTCATTAACTTGATTCTTTTTGTTTTTTGGGGCAACACTATCGACTAAATTAGCTATGTAAGTTCTTCTCTGAGACCAGTAAAATTCTTTCCAGAAATGGTTAAAAATTTTTGATCTATCATTTTCTGTAAAGTTGCTGCAATGTATTTTTGTAGTTTTTGCACATTGCTTACAGTTGCAAAAAGGTTTTAACTTTCTTGCTTCTCTTTTCTGATCAATTACCTAATTTCCTTTTAATTTTTTTAAATTTCTTTCCCAATCTTTCTTATCTACCCTACATTTTCTTTTCCTTGCATTATTTAGTCTTTCTTTCTCAAATTGTCCTTCTTCTTTTTCTTCAGTACACTCCTTGTTAGTATCACTAGGAATTACACTACTACTTGGCAAGTCATTTTTATTATCTGATCCATAATAACGGTTATCAACGTTATCAACAAAATTTTCTGTACCTACAATATTTGTTTTATTTAAACAAATTTCAGTGGTAATTTCAGCACAGGAAACTGCCAGAATTTCTTCAACAGAATCAAGACTTTCTGCAAGTACAAAGGAACGACAATTGTCCTCATCCAAATTTTCCTTGTCTTTAAAGTACTGTGATAGAGATTCTTTTACATTAAAATCTTCAGTGTTCAAAAAATATTTTCTGCACAGTCTACAGTTGCGGAACGGAAAAATTTATCATCGTCATTTATATCTGAATTTTCGGAATTTCTCAAAGTAATAACAGCTAACTTATTTCCTTATTAAGGTTTTCTATACAGTCAGTCTCATTATTCAATCTATCAGTTACAATATTGTTGCTATTAATATCGATCATCGACAAAATATGACAAGATCTAGATAAACAGAAAATAAAAATGGAATGTGTAAGCAATTTTTTAATACAAAATGAATTATCAAACTAATTTAGTACTTCAAGTAACTTAAAAAATAATTCTGATCAAAACTTCTATGTCTCTTTTAAAATAAACAAATTAACATTCAAAAGCTTCTATGTCTCATTTAAGTTTCATTAAGATTAATATTGCAATAACTATAACTAGTTTAAAAATTCAATAAAAATACATTACTTACCTATATTTTGGTAGAGTTATCGGACTTAGGAAATTTGGATAGTAAGTCGACTATATATAGTATGTAAATTATATAAATGTACATATTTTACAGCTTTCCATGGCACACAAAACTTTTGTTAGTTTAAGTTAACATATTAATGTCTATAGAATATGTTTGAATTAAATGAGAAAACACTGAGGATGTTCATAACTTATAAAAATCTTTGAGTAATGTAAAAATTAGCAAATTCTGAGCTAATTCAGACATACTGTGATTTTCTTTCTAATAAAAGACACCCAATGTCTTTATTCCCATTGAATAGGAAACTAATGTCGCAAAAAAATAAATAGAAAAATAATAAATACACAACAATAATAACTATTTTAAACGTTAAAAATTAAAACTCACACTGTTGAGACTGAGGATCAATGATTGAAATGAGATCTTTTCTACCCAAACCCTCAAGTAAATCAATTAATTCTTTATAATTATCTTTATCAATAGTGCCAATACGTTCTAATACTCTAATCATTTCAAGACCATCGTTAATTCTTTCAAGAACACCATCACCAATCTTATCTCCAAAGATATACTTTATTTCTATAACATTGCGATGTGTTAACCCTGCTCCAATTTTTAACATTTTTTGCTTATGTTCCATTTTAAATAAATGAATATAACAACCCTGTTAACATTAAAAAAAATCTAATAAACCCATCATATTATACTTCTTTATATAGTATATAGTAAAATGAAAGTCACTTTATTTAATATAACATCTTATGGATGTATTGTATATCTTATGGACGTATTGTATATCTTATGTGTGTATTGTTTATTTCAGGACATATATAAGCTTAAGTTAATTAAGTTTACCAGAATTTAAGCAAAGTGAGTTTGACCAGAGATTATTAAAAATGTGTAGAAAAAGAGCACTTGTACATATTTTAATTAGAAAAAAAAACTCAATATTGAAAAAATTTGTCTGCAAATACAATATGTAATTAAAGTCTCCTACATGTATACTTTTACACAAACAATTTGCTGAACAAATTTTCAGCTAAATGTAAATGTATAATAAATGCAATATGTGTGATTTAAAATAAATGTAAAATATATTTTATAATGTTAAATAATAAAAAACTATAATATAATATAAAATAAAACAAAAGTTGAATATTATAAACAGATCACACTTTAATAAGGTTTACTGTAGTTAGTGTTGTTCCAGAAAATGTAACTTTAGAATAAATTAGAATAAACTAGCCGGTTTGTTTCCTAGATCCAATTAAGCAGGAGTCCATTTTTTAAAAACTATTCTATGACTGCATTAGCATATTCAGTGATTTTGCAGTCACAGAATAGTTTCTAGAAAATGGACTTCTCTCCAATTTTCATATTAATCAAATCAAATTATGATAATTATGCTGATAATACCTAAATATATTATATTGGGTATCATCGGCATATTAATGATAATCTGTGCTATGTTGAGCTATAATGCGATACATGGGTGAAACAAACATCGAAAAATGAAATGGGCCTATATTTAATAAGAACAGAGCAGTAATAAATTAGAAGAAAATCGCTTATTATATTTATTTTATTTTACAGTGTCACATGTTTTTTGATGATCATCAAAAAACTTCACCTCAAAAGCCTCTAATGATCTACATAACAACTATAAATCAATCAGTTCATAACATTAACAAATAAATCAGTTAATAGCATTAATATCAAATCAATCAGTTAATAACATTAACTTCAATCAGTTAAAACATTTGTCTCGAGTGGAAAAGCTTTTCCAAATTCTGTTGCCAGGGTGATAAATGTGCCAGGGGGTCGTCTTAAATTAGTACTTTTCAGTATGTTTAATGTGTTTTTTTCACCCCATAGTTCCGTATAAAATTGTATAATTTAACATCGCTATCCTAAACATGATACCAATTTTAAAAACCTATCCTTCCGATATATACATACAAAATATTATACATACAAAAATATTTATTTTTAAATATAATTTTCTTCTGACTTGTTACGTAAGCGCGACCGAGTAGATTTCGCTTTAGGCTAATAAACCGAGGGTATCGACATAATTTTTTTTTAATTAGGGCACAAAGATTGTTTTTTTGTTGCTGCACACTTTTGTGCACTAACTAAATAAATTCTTACCATATAATGACAAAGCGCGGAACGTGCACTGCACATAGACTGTTACAGCCGTAACAGTCCGTTAACAAGCTGTAACTACTCCGATAGCGGAGTGTACACATCGACTAAGTAAGACTTAGGCGTAGATGATTTTACAATGAGCATGTAGATACTTAGGCGTAGATGATTTTACAATGAGCATGTAGATACATCAACTGAGGGTTTTTGTTTGGTCAGATACTCTTTTAATTAAAAGAAAGTCTTCTCTAGATATAAATTAAGAAAAAAAAATGTTGCATCATAAAATCGAGAGCCCCCTCCCCCTCATAACAAATCGTCCAAAAATCGCCTACCCCTCCCCCCCTAAAGCGTGACGTAATTTATGGACGACACACAGGGTGATTTTAATTTCTAAATAATACTTTTGATTAGCGCCGAAAGAATTTGTAAACATTAGCTTAAGTGTGAATTGACAAAATTGTCAATTCACACTTTGTCAATTGACAAAGTGCGCCAAAACACTTTGCAAGCATTGGAATTAGTGCGAAGCAGTTTCAAAAACTGACATATGGCAGTGCAACTGTCTCATACCTAGGTTCCAAATCAGTCTCATTTGATTATAAGCAAGGAATGATAACAAGGATCAATTTTGTCACCCTATCTATATAAAATATACACTGAAAAGCTACTTGAAACTATAAAAATGATGGCATTGTCGGTACTACTATATATGGATACTTGACTGGTGTTGTAGCTTATGCTGATAAAATCATTTTTCTCAGCTAAAAAACTTATTATAACATGTACAACAATTTAAACGGCATAAAAATGGAACGAAACTTTTGTTCTGCTGAAAAAGACAAAAAACGAACAGCAAAATATCTCTGACGACAATCAAGTTGTACCTCATGAGAAATGTAATTATCTCGGCTTTACTTGGGATACAAAAAAAATTAAATTTTGCTTTACTTAATAGAATGAATATTGACAGTAGGGTATCAAATATCCAGGTAACAGTGCAAACTCTTATTCAATCTGGAATCCGGATTCCAGATCCGAGGTCTATTATCCATTTATATAAATCATAAGCAGTTCCGACGCTAACCCATGGTCTAAAACTCTGAGAAAATAAAGAGTCAACAAAGAAAATACTTGACGCACTTGGAAGGAACGCAGTTAAACCGCTTTTTAATGTTTCCAAGTATAGTAAAAACTATATTTACTCTCTATTTAAAATTATTATGTCAAATTATATACAAAATAAATCTAATTATACGCTTTTAAAACAATAAAGTAACCTTCGAAATCATTAATTCCCAACTTAACCACAGTTCAGTTAAATCTTTTTTACACGATATAAAAGAATTATGTAATATTCATAAACTGAATATGAAAACCGTAATGCTGGTTAAAAAAAAAGTAAAACTTAGGGACTTAGAGAATGTAATTCCTAATGCTACTTTGATACAGGGGGTTTAATGTTGGAATGTAAAACAACAGCGAACAATTTTTAAAAACACACTTCAGGAAAACATTTTTAAATGATAGTTTTTTTCTCTCTTTTTCTTAGTTTGTATTTCTACGAACTAACATAAGTGCAAAGCAAAGGTTAGCAAACGTGTGAACTGGTATTTGTGCCTTAAAAAAACTTGAAAAAACTGGCATAAGTGCAGAAAAAGAATTTGGAAAAATTGGCATTTTTTTTGTTGTTTTTTTGTTTGTTTTGATTTGTCTTTTATTACAATATATAAAAAAAGGATGCAAATAAATAGAAGAAAAAAATAAAAAGAACGCGGATCCTCCAAGGAGACAGGTATTGTCACAGAGAAGACAGGTATTGTCACAGAAAAGACAGGTATTGTCACAGAGAAGACAGGTATTGTCACAGAAAACCTGTGTTGGTGAAGTTAGAGCTTTATCAACAAAAGTTTTTAAGTTTATTTATTAGTTTTTTTTCTTGATATGTTTTGTACATTTATCAAACCACTGAGTCTTCATAACCGCAGATATATATGAACAATATTCTCTATAAATTTCTAAGTAAATATTACGTAAAATATATCGTATATAGTCATCGCCCCTCAATCTCATTTGTCGGATATAATCCATTAATCTTATTCGTCATAAACGATTATTAAAATCTTATTAATTGAACATAATAAAATTATATTTTTACTGGTGTGCTTCCAAATACACATCTAGTATATCTTAAAGGGTGTGCAAAAGAAGCTAAAGATTTATACGATGGTGTCGCTGTAAATGAAGTCAGTATACTTAGTGCGTTTACGCTCCTGAAGACAAAAATGTCAAACCACTACCAAGGAATGGTTCATCTCCAAAAGTAGCATACATGCATATATTTGTAGATACGCATATATCCAGACATATGCATTCATTCTTTTTTTTTTTCTTTTTTTTTTAATTATTATTATTGTTTTCTTATATTTTTATATATATATCAGAGCCGTAAATGCCAGGGGGCCAGAGGGGTCTGAGCCTTTATATAAATATATATATATATATATATATATATATATATATATATATATATATATATATATATATATATATATATTACATTAAAAATTTATCAAGTAAAATTTCAAAAAGTATAGGAATATTGTACAATGCAAGAAATGTTTTAAATAAATGTACTGTGGTATAGTTATATCACTCATTTGTTTATTGTCACATAAACTATGCAAACATTGCTTGGAGTTGTATAACCTCTTTATCGTCAGCAAAAGCATGTAGCACGTCTTATATATTTTAAAGGCCGTTAGACTCATGCATGGGCGCCGGCAGGCAGGGGAAATGAGGGGGAGAGGGTAGTTGACCCCCCCTTCCTTCCCCTCCCCCCTCCTGGGAAAACAAAATAATAAATTTTGATATTCACAAAATTTCTTTTAACTGTTAAGAGATTTTATTTCGGTATCTCATCAATTTAACTCATTTATAGTTTACTCACCGTAATGTAAATGACTACAGTTTAAATGAGATATTACTATCAAATGCAATGATTTCCAAGATGGCTAAAGCTTTTTTACAAAAGCATATTTTATATTTAAAAAAAGATGTTTGAATGAAAGTTTAAAAAAAATATGATAGAAATAGATCATAGAAAAATAAAAAATGAATAAATGAAAAAAACAATAGATAAAAGAGAAGTATAGAAACCAAAAAGAAGAGAGGAAGAAAAGAAAGGAAAATAAAGGAATTAGTAATAATTATAATAAAAAAAAAATCAAATTACAATAACAAAGTTCTTACGCAAACAAATAAACTTCAATCTAACGAAGAAAGAATTGGATACAGTGATCAAATTTTTTCAATTTTTTTTTAATGTGTCAGTTTCCATTTACTTTTTTATGCCGTTGTTTTTTTGATTGTTAACAAAATGTTTCTTGTTTATATTGTATTTCTATTTATATAATTATAGATATTTAATTTGATTAACTTGCATTTTCTGATTGAATGCTTTTGTTTGTTAAATAGTTTTTTTATTTTATTTTTATTTGTAATGCACCAAGCAATATTTGCATATAAGAGCATACGAGTGTTTGTCGACCCAACAAAAGAGCAAATGATTCGGGAAGAATTCCACTGAACGACATGTCTGCAAATTTGCAATTCAATTGGAACTATCAAGTCAATTATTGCGTTTTTCCGTAAAAGTCCTAAGAGAAGGTCAATGATACCCAACATTCCTCTTCTCTGCGAGACTCGATGGAGTGCAAAGTATAAGAGCTTACGAGTGTTTTATGATAATTTTGAATAAATATAAGGTAAGGTAGGAGGCGTGGACTTCCCGGTTGAATGCACTTCCACGGTGCTCTGTGACAAGACCGTAAGGACTTCTTGGGGCGCCTAAAAAAAATAAAAAAAATAAAAACTCTGTGCTCAAGCACTTCAAGACATTCAACTAGACCTTCCACAAGTATAGAGACACATTCACGAATTGCTCTTGGTTATAAATCTACACCGTAACAAAGCAAATATGCATTTCAGTGCAGATATCAACAAGAAAGTGATCCAGTTATCTTTCAACTAACACCACCAAGGCAATGTTCAAGCCAGTTATACCGAAACAATTTTAAAGTAACGAATACAAATGTCGAGGAATACTTTTGCCAGGCTATGTATATTCCTTATCTCGATTCATTAATCGATTCGCTTCAAACGCGGTTCTCAGAAGATAACATTGCTCAATTTAACCTTTGCTTACTTCATCCTGCAAAGATGAGAACTTTAACTCGTGAAAAATTCATTGAGAAAATGTCACCTGTCAATGAAGTATACAAACTTGATAACTTCAAATTCGATAGTGTAATTTGGCTTGATTTTTGGGCAATTCAATCTTTTCAAAACACAATAAACGAATTTACAGATTTACTTCCAAGTACTGTGTTCTGCCCTGCAGTTTGTGAAGCTTTGCCCATTTTAATAACACTGCCAACAACAATATGTACTGTAGAAAGTTCATTTAGCCCATTGCGGCGGCGCTACGATCAACCATGTCCAATGAGCTTTTGTCTGGGCTTTGGATGCTGAGCGTGCATCGTGAAAAAATACGCTCAAGAAAATCTGAATTTATGGAAAAAATTGTAAACAAATTTGGCAGTGAACGCAGACGACTACAATTTCTATTTACTGAATAATAATGATTTAGTTCTTTTTTATTTATTTTTACATTTTCTTTAATTTTCTGTTGTCACTGGTCTAATAAAATGACTTAATTAATTGATGCATTTATGTTGTTTTTGAAATATCACTGTTGAATTTTATTTTGCCCCCCCCCCCTCCCTTGTAAAAAATCCTGCCGGCGCCTATGTACTCATACCAAGCCTCTCTTATTTGAAATGAAAGTTTTTAATATATAAGAGCTTAATATTTTTAATATTCTTTGTTTTATTATTAAATGTAAAACCAATTCATCCCCGATTTTTTTTGATAATTTATATTCATCAAAAGATAAAAATAAATACATTTTACGCAATGATAATTTTATTAGGCAGCCCATGTTTCAAACAAATTTTTTTGAACTTTGTATTGATTATCGCGGATCATTCTTATGAAATAAAATAGTTTAAAAAAGTTTTGCTGAGGATATTATTCATTAAAGTAACTACTTTTTTTTTAAACTAAAGCTTAAAGAACTCATTTTTACAATCGAAGATTTAACAATATATTTTGATATTTTTTAATGATCTTCCTTTTTACCCTCTATTCAAACATGAATTTATAAAAAATATAAATGTATCATTAACAACTGTAATTTACATATACAATAGATATAACGCATTTTTTTAAGGGAATATTTTAAGTTTCTTACTTTGTTAGCTATTTTTATCTTGTAAATATCTTATAATTTTTAACACAAGCATTTCTTAGCAGTAATCGACGACAATACCGTATGGTCTTCTACGAATCTCCATGATCTTTCATTTTTTAATAACGATCATTATATATATATATATATATATATATATATATATATATATATATATATATATATATATATATATATATATATATATATATATATATATATATATATATATATATATATATATATATATATACATATACGCTACATCAATGTTGGAATATAATGTAATGAAATTTATTTTCATCTTTCATTTTGTTTTTAAAAAAGTTAATATTTTTGTATTCATATTTTTGTTTTGCAAAGCAATAATCTTAATAAATGGTCTTCATGATTCAAATAAACACCAACGAAAATTACAGTATTCTGCTCATAAACATGCCTCATTTAAAGTAACACACAACAAAATACTTATCATACGCCTGATTTTTAAACATAACCTGAACCTTATATGTTTATAAACATATAATTCTTTTTTTAAAAAAAACATGTTCAATGCGAATTTAAGTTATCATTGGTTAATTAAAAATTTCAGTTTTGTGGCTATCATTGGTTGTCCTTTCAAAATAGACGCAAATGTAGTAAGAAAGAGGAAGACACTAAAACCAGAAAGCTACTGTTTTCTATAAAGTATTCAATCAACCAGCTGTCATGTGCAGCTGATTGAAAGATTATTTTAACTAGCCTTTCAGCATTGGAAAGCCTCAGATATACAATTTTATAAATGACTATTTTAAAAT
This sequence comes from Hydra vulgaris, assembly GCF_038396675.1. Classification (NCBI taxonomy): domain Eukaryota; kingdom Metazoa; phylum Cnidaria; class Hydrozoa; order Anthoathecata; family Hydridae; genus Hydra; species Hydra vulgaris. The sequence goes on from NC_088933.1 coordinate 2,237,429, forward strand.
TCTTTACATCACTGCTTTCAACACTCCAACACGGAATTTCTTTTATGGAGCTTTTACCATCTTCACAACCTTCCCTGTTCTGATTTATCTGCAGGCAACACATGTTGGAGGTACACATTTCTCATTTTGTGGAGGATCCTATTGATGAGAAAATAAAATGGCACAGGAAAGCACTACATGTAAGATTGTATAAAGGCTGGCCACTCAGAACGAGGTGTATAAGGCGGAGCACATCAGGTTTGATTTGAAAGGGTAACAAGTTAGGTTTTATTTTCAATTTATTATCAATCGCTTTTTTTTTTTTTGGGGGGGGGGGAGTACATTTTAGAATTTTTTAAAAATGTTAATAATAATAAACAACTGTTAGATATTTTACATATTTAAAAGGTTTTTGAAACTAATTGAATGTATCAATGGCTGCGCAGAAAAGATTATCCTACAGCCCAGAATTTGTTGAACAGACAGCTTATTGGCAACATTATAAAGAACCTCATATTGGTCGCCAGAGAATAACTTCTTAAACTAGAAATAAATATTTTTAAGAGACTTTTATTTTTCACAAAAAAATTGCACTTATTTTCGAAAATTAAATATTTACAGATACCATTTTTACTAATAAGTAATCCTGAATCTTTTTCACCAGGACGAAAGTCTAACCAATAGGTTCAATTTATAGAACAAAATTTCATATAAAGTTATAAATTGTAATTAAAATTTTTTTTTTAATTCTGTATTTCTCTATAATCAGGAAGTTACATTACATATTATAATATTATGAATGTATGAATAAATGAATATTACTTTTTAATACTTTGATGTGAAAATAAGTAATCCTGAATTATTCTGGCAATAAATAAATAAAAAATTGAACTTTTTAAACGTTTAGTTTATATATGTTAAGAACTTTCACGTCTTTTAACAACTTTTTTGTATGCACAAAACGATTTTGAAAACATATTTATCGTACGTTTCTGCCAATGATAAAGAAGTGTTCGGCGCGTTTCTGCCGTACACTAAATATGTTTTCAAAGTCGAAGAAATTTGCTAGTTAGGTTTTTTATTGTTTAAATAATTTAAATAAAATTCCAATACCTTTAGCAAATTTAGAACTGATATAGATAGTAATGTAGTTTCCATGTAACATTTTTATCTAAATAGACTCCTAAAAACGTTGAAGACAATTCTTGTTTTATTTCAATTCTGTCTAATTAATTTAGGTAAGATTTTTTGCATTAGGGTTTTTGTTGATAAGGAATGAAACAAAATATACTTTGTTTTGCCAACGTTCATGGTTAATTTATTTCATTTAAACCAATTTGATATACGTTTAAGTTCTTTGTTGACATTGAGAAATGGTTCGTCGATGTTAGCATTTTATAGGAATAATTTTGTGTCATCGGCAAATATAATACAACTTAGTTCCGATGCCTAGTTAAAACCATTTATATAGATTAAAAAAAAATTGGTCTAAAAATAGAATCCTGTGGAACACCACATATAATTTCAGTCATTTCATTACAGCATCCATCATTGTACGGAACGTACTGCTTCCGTTTTGTTAGTAACTTTGACACCAAAACAGACTATTTTTTATGTCGTAGTATTTAAGTTTTTGAAGCAAAATATTGTAATTTACAGTATCGGAAACCTTAGAAAGTTAAAAAAAAAGTTAACTGATTATTATCAAAGAAGCAGAAGATTTTTTGTATAAATTGAATAATTGCGTGTTCCGTTGACCAATTATTTATAAAACCAAACTGATTATTGTATTGCATTTTATTAAAATTAAATATATATATATATTTTTTATAATAAAATTTTCTTTCTCAAATTTTTTTAAAATATTGGAAGGATTGAAATAGAACGGTAGTTACTAACATTTCTTTTATCTCTGTTTTTGTATATTGGAATTACTTTAGCAATTTTCAATCGAATAAAAGATTTAGAAACTTATATTCAAAATCCTTCATTGTCTTTTTTTACTTATATAGTATTTAAATTTAAAATATATTTACTTCATTTAAGAAAAGAAAAGTCACAAACATGTGTTTACAAATTTAATCCGCCATTTGTAAAAAAATAAATTTGTTTACAAATTTAATCCGCCATTTGTAAAAAGGGCAAAAAGCGGCTTCACTTTTCGGATCGAAGTTAGAAATTCTAGTTATATAATATATCATTGCATTTAGGGTTAGGACTATCGTAATTGTAATGAAAACAATAACAGTAACAATAGTTATTGATATTGTATTGACTTAATTTAAAAGCAATAACAATACTGGTGATTTACAACTATTGTAATTCTGTAATACAATAACAATAAATATTGCATTGCAATTCATCTTTACAAAACAATAACAATATCTGGAAAAAAAATGTATTGTAATGACCCACTACAATAACAATAAATATTGTAATCTAATTCGCCTTTGTAATACAATAACAATATATTGTTATTGTGATAAAAGACATTAACATTTTTATTTAAGAAGCATTATTATGTTTAACTGTTTGTGTTACTAAAGTTAATTTTCATATATATTTTAAGTTCCTTTGCAGCATTAAAATCAAGAGGAAAAAATAAAAGGACTGAATAAAATAATTTATGAATGTTATTTTTCATAATAGTAAGGCTATCATCAGACAGGCAATAATTTGCGGCCATTTAGAGCTTAGAAATACATAACAAGATAGGTGATGCGAAATCTAAATATGTAAAAAATAAAATTTGCAATATATTGGAAATCCGTAAATAAAAAATTGCAAAAATAATAGTACGTTCGTCAGAGATGAATATAAATACGTTAAAATGCGTTAGCTTTTCTACTTTAATGTAAAGTAATACACTACAATAGTTATTGCAGTTGTTTTCATCAAAACAATACAATTGTTCTCGAATTTTATTGCATTGTTAGAAAAAAAACAATACTTATTGTAATTGTTTTTCATCACAGCAACACAATACCAGAATAAAATTTTTTTATTATTTCTGTAATATTACCAGATCAACGTTGATCCATACACGTTGGATCAAAGTTGGGTTTAGATCGGAAAAACAACCAAGTTTTGTGATGTTTTTACATACATTGGACCAATGTAATTTTCCTAACTATTTTTAATCACGTCGTTATTCAGGTTTTCATTAACATAAATATAATAAAACTAACATTGGATCAATGTTGTATTTGCATTGGAGAAAACAGCCGACGTTCGCAATGTATTTACAACGTTGGTCCAACGTTAGAGTGCTAGCTGGGTTATACTCTCATATTTTTGAACTTGTTCACAATGAAGAATATTAAGCTTGTTTTATGAAAATAACTTTGTTTTTCTATTCTCAAGTTATGGATGATTTTTTAGATATAGAATACAAAGGCATACCCCGATTGAACTCTTTGCGCAAAACGATTTGATGAAATCAAAAACAATGGAAGCAGAAATGATATAAATAAAAGACGCTTATGAATGCTTTACAAAATAATAGAGTTTTTAAATTTAAAAACGTTGAGACCATTGTTACACATATATGCAGTGTCGGCTCTAGGCACAGGCAAGAGAAGCAACTGCCTCGGGCGACACTTTTCTTGGGCGGTATTTTGAGTTTTGATTATATATTTTCTGACATCCATAGATAAAAATGGTAGGGCATAAAAGAAAAAAGTCTGGGGATTTCTACAAAAAGCAAAAAGAAAAACGAAAAGAAAAGGTTGAACAAATGTCTGAATCTTTAAGCAATTTTTTTAATAACACCAAAAGCAAGCCAACAGCCAACAATAACTATGAGAAATCCTTGTGATGTTAGTGTATGTGACGAAATCCATGAAATTCAAGATGCAACAACAAGATCAAATTTAGAAGTGAGCTGAATGGTGGAAAATCTAAATTGGGAGATGAAGCAAGTTTATATTAGACTTCGCAAATTGCACTGCCAGAAGAAGAACAAAGTTTTCAAACTTTACCAACTACAGACCTGACAGATTCTGCCAATTGGCCTGATAGAATTCCAGATGATCTTCAAGCGACTCTTGTTAAAAATGGTCCATCAGCAACTAATCCATTTTATCTATTTCCTGTCAATACCAACAACAGAAGATTTAATCCTTCATGCACGCAAAAAGTACTCAAAAATTGTGAAGTTCTTAAAAGACCCTGGTTTATAAACTCTAAAAGAAAAGATGTTGTGTTTTGTTTCTCATGTAAGTTGTTTGGTGACATAGACATACACTTGAAGACAATCGGTTTTGGAGACTGGAGAAATTTGTCCAGACAGCTGAAGGAACATGAAACTTCTAAAAATCACATCTGTTCATTAAGCAAATGAATGGAATTAGCAAACCGACTAGATACCAACAAAACAATTGATGCATCACAACAACGACTTCTCAGCGCAGAGATACAGCGTTGGCAGTTAGTTTTGGAAAGATTATTTGCAACAGTGACATTTTTAGGAGAACAATGTCTTCCCTTTCGTAGAAATTCTGATGTCTTACATAAGAAAAGTAATGGAAACTTCCTAAAACTAGTTGAACTGCTAGCACAGTTTGATTAACACCCATTACTTGGGGAAAAATATAAAAAATGAACTCATTCAAATAATTGCAAAACGAATTTGTGAAGAAATTTTGTCAAAATTGAAAATGACAAAATATTTTTCCATTATAGTGGATTGTACCCAAAATGTGAGTAAAGTGGAACAAATGTCAATTGTGCTACGTTTTGTTCAAATGGAAAATGCTGAAGTTAAAATCTGTGAACATTTCATCGATCTCATACCTATAGAGCAGACAACTGGTGCAGCACTCATAGATGTTTTTCTACAAATGTTGACTCAAACTGGGATTCCAATTGAAGATATGCGTGGACAGGACTACGACAACGGTGCGAATATGAGAGGACATCAGTCAAGAGTGCAGTAAAGAATATTGGAAAAGAATAGCAGAGCCTTCTTTGTACCATGTTATGCTCATTTATTAAATTTGGTTGTTAATGATGCTGCATAATCATCTAGAGAGGCTGTGGCTTATTTTGAAATAGTGCATGCCATTTATAACTTTCTTAGTGGATCATCTCGTAGATGGACAGTTTTGAAAAATCATCTTAGAAAAAAAATCTTTCCAAAACCTTTGAGTGCAACAAGATGGGAAAGCAGAATTGAAGCTGTTCAACCTTTTCGATACTGTTCTGGAGAAATCTTTGATGCTCTTTTTGAAATCAGCCAGGGCATTTCTAATGAGCCATCTTCACGTCATGAAGCAGAGGTTTTGTCTCAAAAGATGAAAAACTTTAAATTTTGTTGCTGTACTGTGATATGGTTCAATACTTTGAACCAAGTAAACTAAGCAAGCAAAGTTATTCTGAATATTGAAATTGAAATTTCTGAAGCCAAACAAACTTTGAACAAAACTGTTAACTTCTTAAATTTATATCGCTCAGATAAAGCTTTTGATAAAGTTATTTCTGATGCAGAATTAATTGCGGCTGAATTAGATTTGAATCCATCATTTTCATTTGAAGTTTTATATTAGACCAAGGTTTGAAAAACAAATGCTTTCTTATGAAACTCGAGATGATCCCATTATAAATCCAAAAGATAGATTTAAAATAGAATGTTTTAATTGCATTTTGGATAGTGCTATAAATTCGATTGAAAAAAGATTTAACTAGTTAAATGAACACTGTGATGCTTTTCAATTCCAGTACGATATGTGTGCAAATATTAAAAAAGATTTTTCAAAGCAAAGTCTTAGAGAAAAATGTTTAAATCTTCAAAAAATATTAAGCACAGATACTTCTACAGATATTGATGGCATGGAATTATTAGATGAATTGCTTGCATTGTCTGAATTAATTGAACCAAAAAAGTCACCATTAAAAGTACTAGAGTTTATTTTAACAAACAATAATTTCACTCCAAATGTTTCTATTGCTTTACAAATTCTATTAACACAGCCAGTATCAGTTGCATCTGGAGAGCGTAGTTTTCCAAAACTGAAATTAATTAAAGATAACTTAAGATCTACTATGTCACAAAATCGTTTGACAGCTCTTTCTTTAATTTCCATAGAAAGTGATATGGCTAAAAAATTAGATTTTACTGAATTATGAAAGGCTTTTACATCTGAAAAGAGTAGGAAAAAAAACTTCTTTCACTAAGTCATGTTAAAATATGCCCATTTTGTATGTACTTTGCTTGCTTTTGTGTTTGTACTGTTTGGATTTAATGTTTTGCAAATATACTATTTTATACGTCACTGATAGTTTTACTTTAAGGTATTTTTATATATATTGGTGCTTTTTAGTTAGGGCGGTAAACTGGGATCTTGCCTCGGGCGGCAAAATACCTTTTAGCCGGACTTCATATCGACTGTATAGAGCACAAACGTAGTATGTCCACATTTTTATGAAATCGATGTTTTACTATATTCTTATTGGCAGTAACATAAGCTTGTAGAGGACATTTGTAATATTTCTACAAGTGATATCCATCATTAGATATAACACAAAACACAAGTGTAATATCTTGATTTTAGCAAATATTTTGAAAATTGAAATCCGTTTTTCTCCATATTTTTGTTTTTGGACATAATACGTTTGTGCTCTATACAGTCGATATATGCCATTTTGATACTGTGGTTTTGGGAGCTGCCATGATCGATTTTAATGAGAGAATGTATCAATCGACCCGATTTCATTTGTTAGTCATCATAGTGCATTTGGTTACGCTATAGCGTAATTTGTATTAATTTTGTATTAAATTTTTTTTATCATGTTGAGTTTGTTATAGTTTGCTAGCAATATTTAATAAAAGTTAAAAAATAAAAAAAATCTTATCAAAAATTTGATAAATGAATTTTATATGTTATAAAATAGAATAAAAACTGAAACTAAGATTTATTGAATTGAATCAATTTATTGACCGTAGTTTTGTTTATATAAATAATAGATAGTTTTTTCAGTATTATACAGAAATAATATAAATAATAGACAGATTTTTTTTTATTGTGTTGAGTTTGCTAGCCAACTCAACACAATAAAAAAAAATTAATACAACTTCAATAACCGCCGACGCAACAAAATCAACATTTGATTGAGCAAAGTATTCGCTGAGGCATATCGAGCAATGATTCATAACATTTTGCTATTGATACCGATTATTTTGGAAAAAAAAAAAGAACGAGTTCAATTTAAAAAGTAATATCAAGGGTGCCGTTTTTTTCTTGACGAAAACAAGCAATATGGAGGAGCTTAACTAAAACCCTTTTTATTTCAAATGAAATATTCATTTGATCTCAAATGTTTTGATCTCAAACATTTAAAACAAGCGGTCGACAAATACCATCGTGAACTAGAAGTAAAAAAATACATTATGCCTTTATAGCTACTTTAACTTTATTTTATTTTTTGCTAACTAACCACAACATAAACAATTCCTAATTTAAATAAAATTTTCGAGCTTTTTTCGAGGCAAAATTATAAATTACTTTATCATATGACAATGATTTCGCGAGATCATTTTTAATCGATAACATCATAAGATTTAAAAGTCGCTCTTGTCCCATAGTGGCTCTGAAGTGGTTTTTTATAATCTTAAGTTTACTAAAAGATCTTTCACCCTATGCAACGGATATTGGTATTGTGTGAAAGATGCGCAAAAGTATGCATATCGACGGGAAAATTGGTTGTAAGCTTTTGGAATATATTTGATTTAAAAAATTGAGAAAGCTGCCTCTATTGAAAAAGGAAGATGCTTTCAACCGGTCAAAGTGACAAATTTCCTCAACAAGATCATCTTCTTTAACGTCATTTGAATAGAATTTCGCAAGTTGACGAGCCTTGTCATCTTGTGAAGAAAGGTCTTTAGACTAAAGCCAGATAAAGGAAAACTGAGAAGAAACCTTTTTCACCACATTAAACCTTGATTGAATTTGTAGAATTATGTGGTCCGATGCCACGTTGAAAATATTTACTTCAAAATTCTTTTCTGTATTGTCAAGGTAGTGGGCTGTATTTGATGGTTCCTCGTGGAATTTTTTCACTCTTCTTGTGCGTTTCACTTTAAATTCTGTATCAAAGCCTAGGTTTCCAGCCACTAGCTCTGTTTCAGTCAATACAATTCCACGACGAAAGAATTCGACCTAGGTCATCTTGAAGTTGTTGAAAGAGGATGACTTCTTCTTCAATGGTGATTGACTCCGACTGGAGACATCGACTAACACCATCAATATCTAATATCAAATGGTCAGGAGAACTACTGATTCAAATGATTTAAAATATTTTCTCAACAATTTTGCTTGATTTAAGCATGTCCGCAGTTAGGTCAAGTTGATTAACGGTTCTATCCAAAGCAGAAATGATTTCTCGTGGTTTTTTCACTAAAGGTTTTACATCTGCAATGTGGGCTGACCATCTAGTAACTGAGAGCTTGTGAAGTGATAAAGCAGTTTCTTCAAGAAGAATTTTCCATCTTACTGGGCTGCAACTAAAGAACAAGTAAAGGGCTTGGATATTGCCAAAAAATGTTTTGATCTCAGCGCACGGCTCAGCAGCATGAACTCCAACTAAATCATTCTTTAACTTCCCAAATCATCTTACCCGAGTTGAATCGCACAAATCGACGAATAAACGTGATTTTTTCGGTGTGAGATAAATCTGGGGTCCGATCGATCATTATCGTAAAATATACGGCATCTTTCACAACTGCTTCTTGAACTAATGTAGCGCATTCACTGATGAATTCGTTTTGTGATTGCCAGGAGAGACAGCAAGCTTGCATTCTGATTCCCTTATTTTGATGACGAGCAACTGTTTCAAGATGATTCTTTAATGTTTCGTTGTGACGAGAAATAAGTTCAAGGCAACTTAAAAAGTTCCCTTTCTCGTTCTTCTCCATTGACGAATATTGCCCTAAAACAATAATTTCTACGTTAGTTAAATGTATATCATAGAAGTTCTGCAATAATAAAGAACTTGTTATTAATTATTTAGAGTTCTGGCCTAAAACATTTACCTCTAAATGATAAGTTTTGAGATGCTAAAAATAAAGTTGCATCTAAAATACAACGAAGTATTTCACGCCATCTGGCATTCCTTTCCTAGTGCCTTTTGGAACTCTGAGTCAATTCCGTGCTGATTGACAAGAACTGAGTGCAAAGACTTCCAATTGAGACAATGACTTTGATGAACTGGGTTGCTATGATGACTTTTGATACGATCACTCAATTTTCTCAAGTCATTTCTTATTCCTCCATTCCAGCGAAGAAGAAGAGATATATCCCCATATTCATCATTAAAACTGTCGTCTGTTTTATTTTCCATTGAACCAAGAGAATGTAGATCAACGATATCCTCAACACAATTATCATTATCATAATACGATAATTCTACTGTTTCTTCTGATTTATTTAATTCGGCCGACTTGAAAAATGATTAATTATTATTTGCAAATTTCTTCGAAAATAGTATATATATATATATATATATATATATATATATATTTCTACTAACTCACCTTCAAATCAGTATTTTGATTTGTAGCTTTGTAAAACCAACGTAATTATTTACGTTGGTTTTACAAAGCTAGGAGCGATTGTATATTTTTTTCACATTCTTCTGCCCTTTTGGAAGCCAATGCCCTATTTTGGGCACCAGAAAGTTTTTTACGATTCATAATTAACAGTTACTGTAAATAACCGTACGCATCAATAAAATAATAGCATAGTCAACTACCCAAGCTCATCAAAAAATTATAAACTCAATCTCAAAAAGCTAATGTCATAAATCAATATTTCAATAGTTAAATATAAATCTTAAACATGAATTACCATAAATAAGTTGATCGTAAATACTTGAAAAATATTTACTATTACTTTCTAAATTCTGAATAGAATTATTTCTAAATTGTATTTACAGTTTGTTATTGCTAATTACCAACGTTTACGTTTTTTTACTTTAGTCTGATGAATGCGAAAATCTCAAGGGACATTTTTAATTTAATAGCGTGTAGAGTAAGATATCAATAATGAGTTCGTATTTTAAAATTTTTTCGAGGAATTAGGAATAATGATATAACGCGAGTACTATAAACATTTCAATTATGGCATTTTAAGATTAAAAAAACTATTTTTATTTTACTTCGACATCTGGCGCCCCATCGACATCTGCCGCCTGGGACAAACTGTCCCTTTGGCCCCCCCCCCTCTCGGCGGCCCTGTATCTTCCCCTCAGTATTATCTTGTTCTATCTACAAATGTAATAAATAAAATGTAATAAATAAAATCTAATATATAAAATAAATACAAAATATATATATATATAAAAATACAATGTTTTACCTGATATAATATATTGTATTATATTACATTAAGCATTGTATTTATTTATATATAATTCTTTTTTGTACTAATTTTACATATTAAATAGACCATTTTATCTATTACATTTATAGATAGAAAAAGATGATACTGAGTGGACGATACATTTGCTGGAACCATATCTTTCGAAAAAATTTTATCCTTATGAACATCTTCATAACTATTGTTTTTTTATTATAAATGTTCTTATAAATGTAATTATTCTGATTAAACAAAATGATAAATATTAAAATTATAAATGTAATTATTCTGATTAAACAAAATGTATTTTTCAATAAAAAGAAATATATGAAAACAAAAAAAATTGAAAAAAAACGCGAGCAAAAAAATGAACAGACTATTGAAAAAGAAACTAAAAAAGGACAATTCTAAATCTCTAACTGAAATTTTAAACGAAAAAGGACTTAACACTTTTTATTTGAAAGGAAACGCAAACGCTTTTGATATTAAAGACGATTTTTGTTTGGAAGTAAAAATGCTATTTCTAAACCTTAAAACAACGTTTATCCCGACAATACTTTGATTACTGGACAAACTAATAGCGGTAAATCTATTATTTATTATTTATTTATAAGTATTTATTTAAAATTGCATAGAATATAAATAAATTTTACAATTTTTTCTTCATAATGTATCTGGAGTATTATTCTATTATGTTAAAAAATGATAAGTGGGAGATGTACCGACAGTGAATTACTTAGGAAGGTATAGGTTTTCGATACCATCTCGAAGTATACGTAAATATTTCTGAACAAACGTTTTTTGATACAATGTAGTGTTAGCAGTATTGGTTTTATATAATACTCTGTCAGGGTTTCTGCTTGTGGTTTGAGCTTATTGCATGTGTTGGATTAGATTTTCTTAAATAATTTTATATTTGTTTTGTCAATAAGCTCAACGATATTGTGATTGAATTTGCGTGAGATAAATTCAATATCTATCACAATTTGACGCTAAAATGTCATTTAGTAGAGCATAAATTAAAACTTGGCAAGAAATTGTCAACTCATCTAAGTCCTGAAAATGACATTCTTATTCAACGCATAGTGAGTTTTTCAAGACAAATTTAGCATTCAAAACAGTAGTAAGCGTTTACTGAAAACCATTATTTTAATTGATATATCATTTTTTCTTAAAAGTCAGCAATTTATTAGTGTATGCGCTAACGGTTCTCACCGCGAAGTAGGTAATTTACCCAATTTACCAATTTACCCATTATACTGTTAGCAATTTACTCAATAAAGAAGCATCAGGCAAACATGTGCATTTTTATTTTAAAAATTATTATTATCTCAAACTTCATTACAATTCTTATGATCAAGAAAAAGTGGAGGAGAATAGTACTAACGAAGAAGAGACAGACAATATAAACAGCGATAAAGAAAATAAGAACAAAAAAAAAAGAAAGAAAAAGAAAAAAGTGAAAGAGCTTCTCCTTTCCTTGAGGAAATTAAAAAAAGAAAACGTTACGGATTGTGCAAATCTACAAACGATTCAAATTTGAATCAGAATGAAATAATTCAAGTTTTACCTTACAATTGGAACAATGATAAACTGTTGCAACTCTTGCATCGCAATTTCAAAGAAATTCATTTAAATCAAAATACGTCTAAACAGCAAGCAATGACTCAAAAATTGGGCGTTCGAGGTCAAATTTTTATTCCCAAAATGAACAGGCAAAAAGAAATCGGAAAAAACAAAATAAAAGTATGGACCAAAAAAATTATTACTCGATCTAATGCGGTTATGCCTTAAATCGAGTTAAAATTTCAAATACAGTAAAAATGCTAAAATGCGATGTCATCTGATAACGAAAGACAACAAATTAAAAAACTTTTCAAGAATACGTTTGTCTCGAAATTAAACGTTTTGTAAAAGAATTTTTGCATCTTATCCTCAATTTAAATAAAACGAAAAAGTCATATTGAAAAAAGAAAAAAATGAAATGATAAAAAAAAAGCTAAATCTGATTTTGTTTGCAATAAATACGACGTTTTAAGAGAATATTTCAACTCTACTCGTTTTAAACTTTATCACAAAATTATATATTTAATTATATAATTTTGTTATATAGTTAAATATATAAATTATAATTTATATATTTAATTATATAACAAAATTATAATTTATAAATTTATAAATTACTCGAATAAATTAATACCATTTGATTCGGCTTAACCTACAAAAACTGTCATTGATATGTTACGACAGCAATTTGATGTTATTGTTGTCAAAAAGAATAGTATTTATATGAAACATGAATCGATACAATCGATAGACTCTTTATTCTCCTTTGCGAACGCTGCGCAAATTATTATCTCAAAATGCTTACAATACTGAACTTTATTATAAAAATAAAGTGTGACTTGAAAAAAAAAAAAAAAAAAGAAAAATCAGCTCTACCGGAAAGTATTGATAAATCTGACATTTCTACCCCGATTGAAAAATATGATTTGCCTCAATCGCTTATTTATGCTAATCAGAGCGCAACTGAAAAGCAAATTAAAGGTGAACTACGATTTCAGCAAGATTTATGAAATTGTACCGGTAAATAAAATGCTCGACTTTGCTATATCAGCAACTACGGATCAAGAAAAATGGAAACGTTATCTTAACGTAGGATGTGACTCCTTTGCTTACAATCAAATTATAAGTCTAAATCGTCAAAACAAATTTAATGCTCAAATTGATAAAATAAATATTAGCGAAACTTTGCAACATGAGAAATTTAAGAAAATATACGCCTAAACTAGAAGGAGATAATAAACCTTTTAAATAAACCTTTTAAACCCTAGCACTTCCTCACCAGTAAAGCAAAGTGTAAATATTCTTTTTCTTTAAATAGCATTTCTCAATTTTTAATACACATATGTGAAAATCAAATAAATTTGGTTCTAACCCGGTTGCTTTATGTATATATATAAACCTTGCAATGAAACCACTATTTATCCAACATTGTAGATGTCGAAAAATCTTTAGCGGCAATTGTAAATAACGTTTGCAAAACTCAAAACGAACAAAATATTGATCCAAAATAATATACTTTTTACGCTAACTGATTTTTCATCTACTTACTTCACCTTACAGCTTTACCAGTATAAGAGTAACGACTGACTATTATGAAATTAAGTATGAATTCTTTTTTGTACCTTCTAACATTAATGTTGTACACAAGAGAATTTTGAACTAAAAAATGATTTTTCTAGAGTATGATTTTTTTAAATTTTTAAAATCTGCTCAAATCTATTATTATTTTAGGTACGTGTAACTCCGACCATAACGGAACCGTTTTCTTTGTCTAAATTCTGTTCGAGGCTTTTTTCAGTATTTTGAAGAGTGGCATGGTATGAACTTGCTTTGTAATTTTTTAGAAATTTGTGTCAACATAGATTTTTATGAGTATTAGAATGGTTTATCTTTAGTTCTGCACACTTTACTTTTTGTTAAAGTTTGTTTATAATGACCTTTAAAACTTCCTTGTTGCTTGTGGATCAGGTGTGAATTGAAGGAATGCAGAGACTCTTTTCTAATGTATTCAGACTTCAGCAATAACATTTTTTCTTGCTAACTGCCAAATTTCATAAGAAAAAGCTCGCCCAGACACCCTACTAACTCATCCAAAATAGATAACTATTTTTGACTTAAGTTCCGCCATACACACGGATAGTTGGTAGAGGGCGTATCGTAATAAACATTTGAACAATAAAATTTAAATATATATTAAGATATAAAATAGTATTTAACAGTATATATAATATATATATATATATATATATATAATGTAAAAAATATTTAAAAAAATTCAAAATTTCAACCAAAAAAAATATAACATTTGAACAATAACATTTAAATATATATTATGATATAAAATAGTATTGAATAGTATATTTAAAATATATAAAATGTAAAAAATAAATCAAAAATTTCAAAATTTAACAACAACAAAAAAAAATTTTTATTTAAAAAAACCTAGATTAATAAACCCATTTTCCGATACTTCGACATTTAAAATGCAATAACTTTTAGTAAAATTGTTTGATTTTAATAATTTTTTTACCTTTAAAATACTGTAATAAAGCTCTATCAAAAGATGTATAACAGTCTAGTACTTGATTAATTTTAAAAATGGTATCGCAAAGGTTCAAAGATATTCCTGCTCTTTCAACGGATTTCATTAGAGGTTTTACAACCAAATTATTTACATGACTCGTTAATATACTCTATCTATGGGTTGATCCAGAAAAAAAGTTATAAACCTCCTGAATATAGCTGAAAAAGTTAACAGCTACATAGGAAAGCGAGTAGGCTGGGTAGATAAATTTTTCAGTAGAGGGAGAATTAGGTTTGTCAGGCACCCAGTAGGAGACAGAATTAATTCAAAATATCAGTTACCCACTAGTTGCAGGGAAGCACATATTGACAACAAAGTTTTTTAAATGGCTTTTACAAGCAACAAAAAATCCTTGTGGGTTAAGATCAAGGATCCTTTTTTCGTACGCCTACATACTTTCCGTTCTTGCTTGATCAATTATCAAAAAACTTAGCCACGCATAATTTGTAAAGATTCTTCTTTTTTTGAAACATGTCTAACAAAATTACATAACGCAATGAGAGGAGTTACGGTTTTGCTTTAAAACAAGACATTTTACTGTATTTGTATTCAATATTTAAAAAAAAAGTCTAAACCTCCAATGAAAATGGTGAACTTGACGTACTTGTGGTGGTACTTGGTTGTAAATTAATTCGCTCTTATGGTTATTGAAGCATAAATTACGGTAATCTATTAGCTCTCTAAGTTATTATTATTTTGCGGTTATTAACTAACTTAGAAGTAATCAATGTACTAATATATCAAATCTTACCTGCAATTGATACTGCAACTGATTATTGTTTTGAACAATTTATTCAATGTCTTAGCTTGTTTTTTGTATTCACTCTCGATATCTGATTTATGTTTTTTTTTTTAAAAAAATTCTAAAGATTTCTTTTTTGTCACCATGACGAATCATAAACTTTCAAATAACTTTCAAAATTCTTTCAAATAATCAACTATAACTTTTGCTTGTCTTTATTGAAGTGCAGAGCAAATACATGATTCGTATAGCCCTTGCGCCGGCCCTGCCTACATCATAAATAACATTCTATAGAATGTATAAATAGAGTTTAATTAAAATATAAAATATTTTATTTACTTTTGATTATTGATATTTCCCGATTTTTATTTGAAATTGTCATGTTACCTCTATTTTCAAATGCTCGTATACTTTTATAAAAATAATAATTTAAATGTTTATGATATAAAATATTATTTGTAAGAGTATTTATAAGAATAATGGTATAAATGTTTAAGATATAAAATATTATTTATAACATTTACATTTTGCTATTTGTTTAGCATTTATTTTGGTCTACTTTCCTGGGCTGACGACACGGTTTCGAAGTGTGGGGGGAGGGGAGGGGAGGAGAACAATTGTCAATCCTTAAAAAAAGTTTTCTATATTTAGAATTTTCTTAAAAAAAAATGTCTTTTAGAAAAAAAGTGCCTCCCCGTGTCGACGGCCCTGCTTTCAAAGCGTGTAAAACTTCAAGTTTAAGGATTAATAAAAGGAGGGAGAAACTTTTTTATGTTGCAATATAAAAAATTTTTTTATGTTACAATATAAAAATTTCAGTTTATAAATCCAAACATATATTTTTTACAAACACACATAAAACTATTTAAATCTGACGTAGCTTGAGGTCAAATATGCATTATCTAACAGTTGTTTTATAATAATTTCAATAGGATTTAACATGTTAATATAAGCTTTATAATTTATGTGAGAAAATAAGTTAAATAGTCATTTTCTATAAATCGAGATTTACTCGATCGGTGAATTAATAAGTCTGTTTACACTGAATAATTTTGTTTTTTTAGTGACTGAAATAATTATTTTAAAATTTTTAAGGCCGTTTTTTACAGATTTTTTATCCTATTTTTTTTTTTTGATAACAAGTAAAAATTAATAAATGGTGGGAGGGAGGGGGGATGTTAATAAGCTTGGGGTGGGTGGGAATTTTTTCCAAAAATTAATAAACGTCCCCCCCTTTTTTTTTATGAGGGACTTGAGAGTACTTTTAATGAAACTTAAAGCATGCGGACTATTAATTGAGTTGTTGCTGATATGTACTCTGTGTACTGCATGTTTGTCAAGTGTTATTGTACTCTGTATATTACTGCATGTTTATGAAGTGAATAATGATATATCATTATTATTACTAATGATATATCATTATATTGTGATCATGATCACACCACCACACACATCAGTTAATTACTTTTGAGATGTTTATATGAAATTTATATGGATATATAATTTTTTTTTTTAACTTGATTCTTTGATTTCTCTTTTTCTTTTTTTTTTCATTATTATTATCGACATTTTTGTTATTAATTTTTTTCAAATCCTTATTTATCTTTTAGCAATCACAGTATAAAGTGTTTTTTATTATTAAATTGTTTTTATTTTTTTCAGCAGAAAATTCATTCGTTTTCTATAAAAAAATATAGATACAACAAAATTTGATGAATGAAAAATTAAAAGGCAAAATTCTTTTTTAATTTGTTTATATTTTTAATTGTATGTAGGATTGTTTTATTAAAATTAAATTAATGATACTTTAGATCAAAGCAAACAAATAGCAACACTGAAAAATCTACTTGCTAAAGTAGTTGGCGAGCTACCAAGTAAGGTTTTTTGTTTAAAATTTGTGTTTTAAGATAATTATTCAATATTCATAATTATTATTTAAGATTTCGTTCGTTTCTTTATAGCTAAATTTGGTGTCGCTAGCTATTATGGGAGAAAATATCGTCTGATTCATGAAATAAAATTTGAAGTGTGCTCTTCGTAAGTTAAAAGCAGATCTATGACTTTGAACTTACTTTTACTTATTCAATATAAGGATGACATTTGAACAAAAGTACAGCATTTATTACAAATATAAAATGTTCATGTCAAGAACTATTTTACTGACTAATGAAACCATATAGTTTAACACGTATGAAATATTTCCTCAACGTTGAATTTTTTTTCTGTAAACAAATCCAAAGGCTCGCAAGTGTAAAGCATAATTATTGCTATAAAGAAATATTTTTGGTACCTTTAAAATTCATGGAGACCAAAATGTCAGCTAAAAATCACGTGCCAAAAGTACCAAATGTCAGCTAAAAATCAACTGCCAAAAGTAACGTGAAAAGCACGCCCATAAATCACGTTTTTTGGTCATTTCATGGGGACTAAAAAGTCACCTAAATGTCACGTGCCAAAAGTAACGTGAAAAGTACGTCCATAAATTACACCTTTTGGTCATTTCATGGGGACCAAAATGTTACCTAAATGTCACGTGCCAAAAGTATAGTAAAATACATATTTTTTTCACGTCGCTGTGCCTACTGGGTAAAAGCAAATGGGAATATCAACTGTTAAATTATCTATTGAAATTATTAGCTTCACAAGGTTATAAAAAAACTTCTTTTGTTTTTATGAGGCTATCAAGTCCTGTAGCTAGGACCATTTTGTTCGCTTGTACCTAAGGCTATACTGAATAAATATCGTATACATGACGTGGGTTTTTCCGATAAGGAATTTGTATGATAACGAGGTGAATTGTTGAATTTTGATTGGTGCAGAGCAATTTTTTTTTTGCGGTTGTTTTGGAATTATCATTTTACCTTTGACTTATTTGTCAATTTTGCTCAGAATTGTTTTTCAAATTTGTTATTTAATTAAGAGTTGCATTCAAGTAACACTAGACAAATTTGTTTAAAATAATCTATAATTAAATAAGTTTTTAATCAAATTTATGAGTCTATTATTGTTGGAAAATTATTATGGAGTTAAACCTAGCTTTTAAGGTGGCACACAACTGAAAAAAAGCAAGTTTTTTGAAAAAAATCAATTTTTAGATTTTTGGGTATTTTGATTCTATAACCATTCCTTGAACATATAAAAAAAAAAATTAGTCTCAAAAATGATATAAAAGTTGATTTAATATCATTTTAGTAGATGACACTTGAAAATAAATTCCCTAACAACGCCTTAGCAACCATCAGTCATAGGAGTTTTTCTGAATTCAAAACAGTAAAACACCATCACAAACTTGGTTTTAATTTGTTATACGCAGACTCTTGTTAGTTTTCAGTTTTAAAAGTCATAATTCAAAATTTTATTTACGAACAAGAGTGTTTTTAATCTGTTAATGTTAGTCTTTTATACTGTAACTTTTCTCTCATTTTATACCAAATAATTTAAAAATTGATTTCAATTTAGTTGGAATAAAGTTGTTTTTAAATGAATAAACAAGGAAATAAAACTAAACAAAATTTATCAAGAAGGATAAAACGAAAATGGAATGGTGTTGTTGGAAATAAAAAATCATCTTCTTCTTACATCTTATCATCGACGATGACATCGTCCACAACTCAAGCAGCAAGTAGCTGTTCTAGTGAAAGGAAAATCAAACCCAACTACTCGAATACATTTGATTCTGGAAAAGATAACTATTTTGTTTTTATTAATTTTTCAATTCTTAAAGAACTTATAGCTAAAACTGCATGCAACAACTGCTTTCAGCCATTACTTTTAACAGATGTTGATTCCAGTAGAAAAGGATTTGCACATTTGTTTCAATTAAAATGTGAACACTGTGATTATGTTAAAAGATTTAATTCATCAAACAAATCAATAAATGCTAAATTTGATGCAGTAACAGCTAACTCACCATATGATGTTAATATTCGTGCAATAATAGCTTTTCGAGAAGTAGGCTGTGGTTATGGAGCTATAAAAACATTTTCATCTTGCATGAACTTAAAATGTATATCTGAAAATGGATTTCAAAAATTAAACAAAACTATTATGGTAGCTTATAAAAGTGCTTCAGAGAAAAGTATGTTATTAGCGACTAAGGACTCTAAAAAAGTTGACATTGCTCAGGATATACCATGTGTAAGAGTTTCAATTGATGGTACATGGCAGAAACGCGGTCACAATTCATTGCACGGTGTAGTTACTGCGATTTCTGGGGATAAATGCATTGATATTGAAGTTTTGTCTAAGTACTGCATGGGCTGTAAAATGTGGAACAGTAAAAAAGGAACTCCAGAATATCAGTGTTGGATAATTGATCATCAATGTGAAATAAATCACAAATCTTCGTCTGGAAGTATGGAGTCTGCAGGAGCAGTAACAATTTTTAATCGCTCGGTTAAAAAAAATAATCTAATTTATAAAGAGTTTCTAGGTGATGGAGACACTTCTTCATTCAAAGATGTCAAAAACTCAAACCCTTACCAGGATTTTGACATCACTCCAATAAAACTTGAATGTGTAGGTCATGTGCAAAAAAGATTGGGTACACGACTTAGAAATTTAGTCAAAGCACACAAAGGCACTAAAACACCTTTATCAGGTAGAGGTAACCTAACAGAAAAATGTATAAATTCTATGCAAAACTATTATGGCATGGCCATTCGTCAAAATGTCAACAACTTGTATGCTATGAAAAAGGCAGTTTATGCTATTTTATTTCATTTTACCAACTTTGAAAACCAGCAAATGCAACATCAGTTTTGCCCAAGAGGATTGGCAAGTTGGTGCAAATATTGGGCTCTAAATAATACAAATTACAAATCAAAATCATGTATACCTATCTGGATTAAGAATCTTATTTTACCAATCATCAAGGATCTTCAGGCTGATGATCTTCTAATTAAATGTTTGCATGGAACGACGCAAAATGCCAATGAAGCATTAAATTCTATTATATGGTCTCGCGTACCAAAGCACACATTTGTTAGTAAGTCTACAATTGAAATGGGAACATACTCAGCAGTGCTGCATTATAATGATGGTGCTAATGGTGTATTAGAAGTTTTAAAATACTTTGGCTTGAGTGGAATTGTTACATTAGCTTCGTCAAGTAAAGTTGACAAAACCAGAATTCGACATATGAAGTCAAAGTCAACGGATAAAAGTAAAATGCAGAGAAAAAAAATAAGAGCAGTTAAAAAAGGTTTCATAGACGATCAGCAAATAAAAGAAACAACTGATAGTTACATCTCTGGTGGATTTTGATAATTTTTATGTTGTTATATATTTTTTTCTTATTTTTGCTTTTTTCTCAATATGTATTTTTTTAAACTTTGAAACACATTTTCTCATTAACAAAACAGAATTACATAATACAATTTTCAGGATTTGTTTATCATAATATAATACTTCATTTAACCCTCAGAATTTTCATAAAAAGTTATAGAAAGTGAAATATTGATGTTTATAGTGCTGAATTTATTGATATTTCATATATATATTAGGTGATTTTGTTAGAAATGCAATATTTCATGAAATAATTTAAATTATAAAAATTCCCACGGTCAAACAGGGTGAAATATGATTAGGAAGCTATGTTCAAAATTTTAGTTTCAGTAGTTGAGGCAAAATTAAGTTATTAGGTTTTGAAGATTTACTAAAAACACATGTTTTACAACCCATTTTTGGCCATTATGGATAATAAAATTAATTAAAAAAAAAAATTATCTGTTTTTTATTTTATTTTAATATAAAATAATTGTCATTAAAAAAAAAAAATCAAAATTTTGATTATTTACAAAAAAACTTGTTTTCAGTTGTGTGCCACCTTAAAGAACGGCTCTAGGTACAATAGCTATTGTTTCTATCTACAATTTAAAAAAACTTATTTTACCCAGAGCCACAAGTTTTTAAACGCTTTTACATGATAATGCAATGCAATGCATTTTAATGTATTGAATGCAATTTATTCTAGTAGAACTGCAATGATTAATGAACGACTTAGAGTAGCATAATAAGTTAAAATGGGTGTAGCAGATTGAGATAATAGTACAAAAGGATAGATGTCTAGTGGAAAACAACAAGAGAAATACTAAAAATGATTCATAAATCAATGTAGTAAATATAAACAGAAATAGAAAAAATAGTCTAGGAAAGTAAGAGTCATTAATTGTTGTGCAAATGTAAAGTTGTTAGTGTAATGCGCAAGAGTGTCAGTCGCAGGGCAGAATTATTCGTTTTATAAGCGGATATTATTTGGTTGGTATTATTAGTAAAGTTAACATACATTTTAAATGCGTGTCATGGACGTCTTGAGTATGGTGTGGATTCGCGCCTTATGGTACAGTTTGAATACAAGAAGATCTCCAGCTTTCATTCGAGACTGGTATCCCATAAGAAGTTCCACTCTGGGTGTACACCAGGGTATCTTTGTGTTAGACTATTCCTTTGTGTAATCCCAAAATAACTATTCTCAGGGTATCCCATCAGGACAATTGCCACATACTTCTGCATTGACACTGATACCAGAGGACACTTAGTGAAGTTCAGTACAACTTGTATTCATTTCATAGTAAGTGCAGTGATTTGTTGCAGTAAAACGAGGTCCGGTGAGAGTAGTGAATTGGTTTCATTTTTTTATAGCTTTACATGTGATGCGAATAGTCAATAAGGAAAATGTGTGTATGTATGCTGTAGTATTATTTGTTATTAGTTTAAGTAATTAGTACAAAATAAGTTGAAAGTCCTTAAAACTGGTGTAATATGAGCTAGACATGGATCATAGTAGTCATGTAAAATATTTATAAGCTGTTATAAACTTCCCCTAATTATTACAGTGACAAAAGTAGGCTTCTAATTTTTTGTAAAATTTTTTTCAAAGAAAAATGCTTTAACTTTTTTTCTTTGTTAAGAAGAAGGAGAAAAATTCAGCGGTTATTGAAATTTACTAAAGTTTAAAAATGCAAATTAAAAAAATAGAATTAGGTTTGTGTAAACTATTGCTTTTAAAAAACGTTTAATAGTTTAATACAAATGTTTATAATTGGCCTCTTTATAATGCCTTGTTAATAAAGATGCACCGATGTCTACTTTTGGCCAATGCCGATCGGAACAAGCCGATACCTAATTCGAATTAGTACTCTTTTCTTTTTTACTAATAGGTTTATAATGTTAACAGTTAATTTTAAAGCTTGCTTATTTCCTAAAAACTGCTTAATGCTTAGTTGCCGCTTAACTTAATTAAAACTGCTTAAAGCTTAGTACCGCGCTCAACTTGTTTCTCCGCGTAGCGGCCTTGTTCGTGTTTCGGAGTTATAGAGTTGAGAGAGGGTTGTAACCACAAAAAGTAGCCTCCTCTCCCCTCTCGGCCTTGGGGAGGTGAATAATTGAAAAATACATATATATTTATATATATATATATATATATATATATATATATATATATATATATATATATATATACATTTTTTTTTTTTTTTTATTTTTTTTATTTTTATAAAATGAATTAAAACAACTTTTGATGGAACTCTGAGTTTTATGCCTTTCGGCAATCATCAGCCATTCTGTATTTCGTCACCTAAAAACCGTTTAAAAATTACAATTTAAAATTACAGTAGAACGAGTTCCGACGTTACAAAAACAAAACAAAACAAAAACAAAAAGACGTCAAAGGCTTCAGTCCGCGGTGTCGAACAAGGATAGTAAAAATTTCTTTAAATGCCGGCACTTTGATACTATTTCATTTCTTTTATTTAGTAAGTTTTCTCCTTTATATGACAATATATGAAAGTTCTCGCGGAGACAAAGGTTGCAAACTTTAGATGCTTGATTGTACGGATTACATCGTGCTATTATTTTCCTTGTAACTACAGATTTTATATTTTTTGATTTTAGCTTCCATATTTCTTTGGAAAGTTCAGTGTCATTTTCATATTTGGATACATTAAAAGATTTAAGATGGTTGGCATATCTTAATTTAAATGTGGTTTCACTTATACCAAAATAAATTTTATTTTTGCATTGAGGATCTCCCGAGATTACAGTGGTTTGGTATACGACATTGTTAGAAAGGTATTGTTTATTTAACAGACAAACATTTTTGTCTATGCAGTTGCATTTTTTTTATTTTTATCGCATTGTAAAATGAAAATAAATTTTTGTTAAGTGCCTTTCTGCTAGTACATAATTGCTCTGTTCTTTTAAGAACATTGAGCAGTCTAGTGTATAAAATACATTTTAAAGTTGTATAGAATACATTTTAAAGTTGTTTAAATACATATATATATATATATATATATATATATATATATATATATATATATATATATATATATATATATATATATATATATATATATATATATATATATACATATTTTGCATTTCTGCATATACATGCATTTCTGATGAATCTTTGATGATAAAACACAGTGTAAAAACTTTTAAGAACATTGAGCACTCTATTGTGTAGAATACATTTTAAAGTTGTTTAAATATATGTATATATATATATATATATATGTATATATATATATATATATATATATATATATATATATATATATATATATATATATATATATATATATATATATATATATATATATATATATATATATTTAAACAACTTTTAAATTTATTCTAAACAATAGAGTGATGAACTTTTAAGCTCATAAATCAAGAGAAAGTAACACCAAAATTTGTTAGACGGCTGAGATCTAAAACTAATAAACCAGGTCCAATTCTTGTTGAATTAGCTGAGGATGTTCTTCGCATCACAATATTAGCATCAGCTAAAAAATTGAGAAGTAATGTCGCACATAAAGATATTTATCTTAGTCCAGATTTGACTGAGGTTCAGAGACTCCAAGATTTTAACCTCAGAACTGAAATAAATAAAATGAATCAAGCAAGACCGGACAATGACCCCTTTTGGTATGGCATCCGTGGCAATAAGATCATCAAATTCAAAAAGAAATCAGATCAATAATTGTATACATAATTCAGTGTCAGATTGCAATGAAATTAAAAAGCTGTCATGTTTATACCTAAATGCTACCTCTCTAGATTTAGAAGTTAAATGAGTTTAAAGTGATAATTGAACAATACAAACCAAATATAATTTCTGTGACTGAGACATGGTTTAAAAGTGATTCAGTTGTAAACATTGAAGGTTACCATCTAAACAGAAAAGACAGATCAGACGGATGAAAAGGCGGGGGTGTTTGTTTATATATAGACAACTCATTAGACTCGTATGAACTAAATGATGCTGTTCTAAATCCCTGTAAACTAGAACAAGTGTGGGCAGTTGTTTATTTTGATAATGACAAGTATTTACTTGGATGTATCTACAGGCCAAATGATTTTTTGGATATAGCAGAATTTGATGTGGTTGTTGGCCTGGCACGCAAATATATAGACAAAAATAACTTCAAAGACTTACTTATCATGGGCGACTTTAATTTCACATCAATCAACTAGTCAAATGGCTGTGTTGATGCAATTTCAAATGAGAATGGAATTGAATATATATTTACAGATATTTTAAATGATAATTTTCTTTATCAGCATATTAACATACCAACTTTCCAGCTGTCAGATGAACAACTTGGGAGCACCTTAAATTTAATCTTTACAACTCAGTCATCGAGAATTAACAAAATAGATTTAAAATTTGTTCTGGGAAATATAACCAGAGGCCATCTTATAATATGTTTCAGTTTCATCTTGTCTGATAAAGCAATCTGTGACAATAAAAGTAAGCAAAGATTTATGTTTGCTAATTCCAATTTTGAACTAATATCTGATCTAATTTCAAATGTTGACTAGATACAATGCTTCAGTAACAAAAATGTCCAAGAAATGTTTGATGAACTGAATTTTTATACTGAGGTGGCATGTAATCATTTTACTCCAATTAAAAAGACAATTAACTCTTTAAAAATTAGACCAGTCTGGGTTAATGCTAGGTTAAAGTTTCTTATTAGAAGCAAACAAAATTTAAGATATAAAAACTGCTCTTGTAAATGGAAAGACCCTGTTTTGAAATCTAAATACAAAATGATTTGCAAAAATGTAGCAGAAGAGATTAAAAAAGTGAGAGAAAACTTTGAGTTTAATCTGGTAAAAAGAGCCATCAAGAATCCAAAGCTTCTCTACAGCTACATGAACAATCAACAAGCAGTCAAAGATACTATAAAAGCATTAAAGGGAGAAAATGGTATAACCACTCAAAATTCAAAAGATATTGATGATATCTTAAACAAGAATTTTCAAGCTGCATTTGTGAAAGAAGATGATGGTCCACTGCCTTCTTTTGATTTAAGAACTACTGAAACATTCATTATGACAAATGAAGATTTTACATATGAAGATGTCTATCTAAGATTAAAAAACTTAAAAGATAACAAATCAAGTGGTGTTGATATTTTACATTCAGTTATTTTAAAGAACTGTGCATCAGCCTTTGCTATTCCACTTACGTATATTATTAAAGAATCGTTTAAAACCAGCTAACTGCCAGTGCAATTTAGATCAGAAAATATCACTCCTCTGTACAAAAAAGGTGAAAAAACCTTAGCAGGAAACTACCGACCTGTATCACTCACCTCAAGTGCATGTAAAATAATGGAATGATATAATCAGATGTAAACTTGAAACGTTTCTATATAAGTTCAAACTAATAGTCAAGCAACAGCACGTTTTTGTCAAAAATAAATCATGCTTAACGAATCTTCTTGAAACACTTGATTTTGTTTCCACCGCCTTAGAGAATGGTAAACCTGTTGATGTTAACTTTTTAGATTTTTCCAGGGCATTTGACACAGTGCCACATAAAAGATTGTTGCTTAAGCTTACAGCTTATGGAATATCTGGTCTGACAATACAATGGATTGAAGCATTTTTAAAAGAAAGAAAACAAAGAGTTGCGGTAGGCGAAAATGTATCCTCTTGGGCAGAAATTACCAGTAATGTGCCACAAGGGTCAGTAATTGGACCATTCTTGTTTGTACTATTTATAAACGATTTGCTGAAACTCTAAAAAATCTAACTAAGCTGTATGCAGATGACACCAAAAATTTGAATGAAATGCTTTCCAGTGCATCAACTCTTTCTTTGCAATCAGATCTTGATTTAGCTTTTAGGTGGACTCAAGACGGGCTTGTGAAATTTAATATTTCAAAATGTATGGTCATGCACTTTGGCCGGAATAACAAAAAACCACCCCTTTATATCAATGATCAAAAGTTAAACATAACAGAATCTGAAAGTGATCTTGGAGTAATATTCTCAAGCAATCTGAAATGGAAAAATCATGTTATAAAATGCGTAGGCAAAGCCAACCAAATGTTTGGTCGGATTAGAAAATGCTTCGTTTGCTTAGATATTAGACTGGTGAGAATACTTTATGTTTCTTTTGTGCGGCCACTGTTAGAGTTTGCAGTACAAGTTTGGTCACCTATTTGAAAGGGAGAAATTAAGTTATTAGAAAGAGTCCAACATCGTGCAACTCGATTAATACCATCACTTAAAATAATCAACTATGAGTATCGTCTAAAAGCTCTTGACTTGACTACCTTGACAAAAAGGAGGCAACGAGGAGATATAATTCAACTTTTTAAATTCTTCAACGGTTTTAACGATTTAGAAACAATCAAAAAAATTAGTATTCAACAAACTCAAACGAGAGGTCACAGCTTAAAATATGTTAAAGAAATCACTAAGCAAGCCTGTCGTGAAAACTTTTTATTTAATAAATTGGCTAATTTGTGGAATAGCTTGCCAAGCGAGTTGGTTAAAGCACAATCAGTTAACAGTTTTAAAGCAGGTCTTGATTGCTGGATGAGCAGCAATCAAGCAAATCGGCTGTCATTGTGTGTTAATACCACACTCACTGGCTCACACCAGTTACAGCAATTCTTATTACTAATACTAATAGAGTGCTCAATGTTCTTAAAATAACAGAGCAATTATATATTAGTAGAAAATTACTTAACAAAAATTTTTTTCATTTTACACTGTGTTTCATCAACAAAGATTTATTAGAAATGCCTGCGTATGCGGAAATGCAAAATATGTATATATATATATATATATATATATATATATATATATATATATATATATATATATATATATATATATATATATATATATAATCTTTAAAAGTCATATCTTGTAATACGATAGTTATACGCTGCTTTTTTTATTAAAATCAATTTATATATATAAATACACATATATATATATATATATATATATATATATATATATATATATATATATATATATATATATATATATATATATATATACATATACATATATATATATATATATATATTCTTTATAAAAATATATATATTCTTTATATATATATATATATATATTTATATATATATATATATATATATATATAATACATATATATATATATATATATAATATATATATATATATAAAGAATATATATATTTATAAAGAATATATATATATTTATAAAGAATATATATATTTATAAAGAATATATATATATATATATATATATATATATATATATATATATATATATATATATATATATATATATATATATATATATATATACAGAGCGTTTTATACTTAAAGTTTAGAAAAAATTATATTAAAAGTTGTTTTTTCTCAAATTTAAGTATATATACATATATATATATATATATATATATATATATATATATATATATATATATATATATATATATATATATATATATATATATATATATATATATATATATTAAACAACTTTAAAAAGTATTCTACACAATAGAGTGCTCAATGTTCTTAAAAGAACAGAGCAATTATATATTAGTAGAAAATCACTTAACATTTCTGATGAATCTTTGTTGATGAAACACAGTGTCAAATGGAAAAATTTAGTTAAGTGATTTTCTACTAATATATATATATATATATATATATATATATATATATATATATATATATATATATATATATATATATATATATATATATATATATATATATATATATTAGTAAAGACACTTATCTAATTTTTGTTTTCTTCAACACTGTTTTACCATCAATAGATTCATCAGGAAGAATCTTCCTGATAAACCTTCTGATGGTGAAACATGGTATTGAAGAAAACAAATATTAGATAGATTTTTTTACTATTTTATTATTGTTCTGTTCTTTTAGAACAGCGAGCTCAGTGTTTTTTTAATACACTCACATTATATATATATATATATATATATATATATATATATATATATATAATGTTATACTTTGTTTGTTGAATACACTAACATTATATATATATATATATATATATATATATATATATATATATATATATATATATATATATATATATATATATATATATATATATATATATATATATATATATATATATATATATATAACTATATTCTTATTATTTAATCATTTTAAAAAATATCAACAATGAGCAAAGTAACTAAACCCTTGATTGACTATTTTGATATAGATGAAAATGGTAAAGATGATTTGAAAAAGTTGAAAGCAATTTGTAAATTTTACAAAATTAAAATATCAAGATGTGGAACATCTGGCAGAATTTTTTTTTTGATATTTCATATTATATTTAAATTTCTCGTTTTAGACTTATTCTTTGTAAAGATTGGATTCTTAAGTCATCTAACTACTTTCCCCGTTATAAAAAGACACTAAATGCATCGGGCTCCTGATAAAAAACAGTTCAGAAAATATATAAAAGTTTAGTTGGTTTAGATGTGTATTTATATTAACTTAGGCATGCTTTTTGGTTATAGAAACACCACAATTAAAAATCTGATTATTCAAAAAAATCGGTACCGGCAGATGGTTACCAAGATCGATGTTGAAGCATCGGTGCACTCTAACTTGTTATATCAAAGACCATAGTCAAAAGAAACTGTAGTTAGGTAATTAGTTAGTACTTATTGCTGTAACTTGTTTTGCCAGTAAGTGCATGCTTTTAAGCACACTGTGACAGCCACTTCAATCGATGGTTGTTCTTTCAACAGTTGAATCCTGCTTTAAATGAGTTTACCGACGATGCTTTGACTAGTTTCATAGGCAATGAGTTCCATATGTTTGACGATCTATTGTAAAAGAAATTATGTCTTTGCAGATATTTTGTCGTTCCCTATAATATTTAAAACAGTGACCTCTTAAATGATTTTGAAAAGTTTGTATGTTATGTTATGTTTTTTTATGTTGTTCATTATTTTAAATAGTTGGATCATATCACCTCTTTCTCTACGTTTAGTTAAAGTTGTCGATTTTAAAACTTTTAATCAATTTTCGTAACTGAAAGATTAATTGATTTAATCACTTTGGTGGCTCGACGCTGAACTTGTTCAATTACTTTACAGTCACCTTTTTGATACGGGGACCATGTTGGTACTGAGAACTTTAGAAAAGGATGAATGAAGGTTACATATAGTGATTTAAGTAAATGACAGTCTAATGTTCCAAACGATTTTTTAATTTAATCTAACATTCTATTTGCATTATTTGTTACAGAAATAATTTGATCCTCTTCACTTTAGTGTTTTGGAAAATATTACACCTAAATCTTTTACGCTGTTTGATCTGGTAATTTTATGCCATTAATATTTCAAGGATTCTTTTCGATGTTTACTCCATAGTGCATTACTACACATTTATCAACATTACACTTTAAAAGCCAGTCTTTTGTCCATTTAAATGATATAATTAAATCCCTCTGTGTCTTGAGGTACACTTATCTGAAATTACCTTGGGGAAAATCTTAGTATGTCAGCAAACAATTTGCATTCATTCATTAATTTACTTGGCAGATCATTTATGTATATAATAAACTTTAAGGGTCCAATAACAGAGCCTTGTGGCACCCCACTAAAAATTTCAACAACTTCTCCAAGAACTATTCTTTGTCGACTATTATTTAGAAAAGTTTCCATCTATTTTAGAACTAAGATAATAATACCATATGCATTCAATTTAGCAAAGAGTCTCTTGAGAGGAACACTATCAAAAGCTTTAGCGAAGTCTAGCATTACTACATCAACAGGTATACCATTGCTGTTGCACATAGAATTAAAACCAAGAGTCTCTAACAAGTGGTGCAAGATTTGCCTTTTACAAAACCATGCTGTTGGATTGTTAGAAAATTGTTTTTGTAAAGATGTTTTTCAATTATTTTTCTAAAATTAGATTCTAATATATTGCAAGGAATAAAAATTGATGAAATAGGGCGATAATTGCTGGCCACTGTTTTGTCACCTTTTTTATATATCGGTGTTACATTTGCTGACTTGAACTGGATTGGCAATTGGCTGGTTTTAAGTGATTCTCTAAATATAAGAGTTAGTGTTAAAGTAAACAATAAAGCACAATTCTTGATGACTATTGAACAAAGTTTATCAGCTTCAGGTGATTTATTGTATAAATCACCTGAAGCTGATATGCTTTGTTCAATAAAATAAAACTAACTCAAACCTAATATCATCAGGTTTAATATCTTCAAATTTAATTACATCATTTAATTTAAGATGATTAGGTGGAAGATCCTTTTTCTTTAGTAGTAAAGACATGCTGAAATTTCTCTTTTTTTCAATAGTAAAGACATCCTGAAATTGTTTATTTAGGCAGAATACAATTTCATTTGGTTCATGGGATAAATCACCATTAGACATTCTCATGGCCTTTATTGAATCTATTATTAAATTTGTACTGTTTAAATATTTATATAGCAGTTTAGGATTAAGTTAGGAGGTTAACACTGGATTTTTTTCAAATAAAAGTCAAGCATAACTGCTTATATTCTTTGGTCAGTTTAACATCATTTCATCTGTGAGCACAATTTATGTATTTTAATTTTCTTTTTCTTCTTATCAATTGCTTGTTTTCGTTATTAATCCAAGGAGTTGTTGAGCTTTTAATTAGTTAAATCAATCAATATTGGATATAAAATCAGAAATTTCATCAAATTTAACTTTGCTACACAAAAACTAAAAGTTACTACAAGCTAATCTGCTAACATTATCTTTTAAGACGAATTTAAAGTAAATAATTTGATGACCTTTGTTTATGTCACCAAACACAAAACTTGGATCAAAAGCATATAACAGAATCTGGTAATATATAATATACATTACCAGGATCTGTTGTGAATATTAAATCTAAAACATTTGAGGTTGAGCCATTTGCCAATTGAAAAGTTGGTATGTTTATTTGTTGATAGAGGAAAGTATTACTTAAAGTTTTATAGAATTTATGTTCTATACCACTGCCATTTGAAATTGATGCTCTACTACCGTTAAATTATACTGTAGTTTGTGAGTTGTATTGGCCGATAAATTTTGAAAAACATATAGTTTGAAGAAAATATTGTCATAAACTTACAACACCTGTTTGGCCCGGCATACCGTTTTGTCAGATCCCACCAATTTTTTTCCATTATGTGCAACAACTTGTGCTTTTTCATTTTTTTTGTTTTTATATGATTCTGAATCAGTATAACGTATTCTATCATATTTAATTATAAAAACAGGGGGAAGAAAGTCGAGTAGCGCCCAACTTTTTTAGAAAAAAGAATAACTTTTGATAAAATGAAAAAAATTATTTTAAGCAGTGAAAGAGATTTAGGTGTTCCATTAATATGCTTTATGATTAATAACACTATTAATTTACAGTCACAAGTTTATTCAAATAGAGTTTCATGTTTTTTAATCAAGATTAGTGAATATTTGCATTTTGAAACATATTATTATGGTGTCGAAAACAAAGTTCTTACAATTTATAAAAACAGAATTTCAAAAATCACCACATGGTCTATACTAGAAAAAGTTTTATTTGATATAGAAGAACATAGTTCGTGGAAGAAAAGTAATTTTAACTCGATTTGATTAGAAGAACATAATTCCTGGAAGAAAAGAAGTTTTAATTCAGGATCATTTAACTTCTATGGGGACTCAGTGTGTTGGTAGTAAGATTTATTTTAAGGAGGTTATTATTAGATCATTTTAGCATTTTGCTACATCAAGAAGTTTGTATGATCAATTGCAAAGAGACTACCAGTTGCCTTTTGTAAGAGCAAAAGTTTCTAAATTAAATGAGAGGCATTTTTTGACAATTTTTTTCAATCTGTTGAAGAAAAACAAAAACTTTTTTTTTATTGCATGATGAGGTTTATGTTAGAATAATGTTGTTATACCATGGTGGTAAATTATTCGGAAAAGCAATCGATGGTTCAACTACTCTTGCGAAGACTATATTAAGTCTAACGGTTAACTTCTTATTCAGTGAACTATCCTTTATTTTCAAAATAATACGTAAAAGTAAATTAAATTCTCAATTTCTTTTTGAACAAATTTGAATTACTATCCAATTAATAAAGGAGTCTTCAGGTCAAGTTAAAGCTATAGTATGTGATGGAAATAGAATTAATCAGGCATTTTTTTAGATCTTTGAAAGATCAGCTCCAGATAAACCCTGGTTGAAAAATGATGGTTTTACTTAATCTTTGGTTATAAAATAATTGGCTTACTGAAAAACTTATTTTTTATGATAAAGGAGTAAGTAAAGTAGCACAATGGGAACATCTTAAAATACTTTATGGACTTGAACCCAAAAATTTAGTTAAATAATCCAACTTAAATGAAGTTCCAATATTTCTAAAGCCAATTCAAAGGCAGTCAGTTTTTACCTGTTTAAGGGTATTTTGTGACAAAACTTCCAATGCTTTAATTAATCATTGACGATTGTATCATGTAAACGAAAGACAAGATACATCAGATTTATTAGCATAGTTGTTTCAGAAAGTTCTCAATGTTAAGGGAAATGGTGCTGATATTGGATTCAATGATGAACTTTAAGCAGTAATTAGGGAACATAATGATAATAGATTAGAAAAATATTTAACAAAAAGAAAAATATTGGCTGTAAAAATGGCTGGAAAGCAAGGTAAAAGAAAAAAAATAACTTACTTGTGACACTGCTCAGTCAATTTATTACATATGCAATGGCGTTATTAAACTATGTAAAACATTATTGGATAGCTTACATCAATATGCAACTTTTTGTGAGTTTTCTTCTGATTAATTGGAAATAAAATTTAGCAAAATGCGCCAAAGTTCTAGAGGTACATATTTTATAACAGTACAACAAGTGATTGAAAAGTTAAATATTTCGAGAAGCTTTTGCTTGATAACCCAGCTATTGAGATAAGTCTTGATACAATCTCCGTACATGTCCGAATTGTGGTTTTCTATTCTTTGAGCCCTCCGCTGAGATATTTGACAATATACCAGATCTTGAATCTTTTTTTTTTTTTTTGATACAAATATGGCTCTTCTGATGAAGAACTATTAGAAAATAAATTTTTAGATATACCAATTTTTACCTCCAAAAGTATGGACAATACATAGACTCAATTAACCGTGGTGGGTTTAATACTCCCACAGATATTACCTGTCAACGGGTAATTTTTTGTGTGTAGTTTTTAATGGAATTAAGGGTAGATTATGTTTTAGTTTCTATTTAATATTTTGTGCTAAAATGTTGTTTTAAGTTTTTTGTGCCACTTGTACTCACATTTGTTCCACTTTACCCTAATGGCACGGTTTCTCTAAAAGCAAAAGTATATATACTTATTTATAATTGGCTGGAAACCTAAGGGTATTAAATCGGTGCCTAAAAAGAAGGTTTATTCGTTAAAACTTCTTTGGTTCAGTTTATACATTTTATTAGGCTAGTTTTTAAACATTTAAATTCCAAGTAATCAAATATGTTTTGCGTTGAATATATAAATGTGCTAAAAAATTTTTTTTCAACGTTCTATCAATGCTATTTAAAAACGTAAATCTACATCGAATTTCTTTAGATATTTCGTTTATTTTAAAACTTGTTCTAAAAATATAGCTGCACTCGAAAACACATAACCAGGGTAATGTACTGCATCAAACGGTCCTTGAGGGTAAGATGCTGCCATCCAAAAAACATCAAGTACAGGTATATTATTTTCGCACATTTTTTTCAAACAAAATGTGTTCCATATAATTGCTCTCTAGGTATAAAAAAAATAATATACCTGTTTTATAAGATGACGTTCCAAGTTATTCATTCCTTGACTTTTCAAAAAAATTTCTATATATGCTGGAGTTGTGGTTTTCCATACAATTTTTGGAAATGATAAAACGTTGTTTATTTTTATTTCATACACCATATCGATAAAACCATTTAATAACTTTTCAGCTTGACTCATATTAATATTTTTTAGTATATGTAATCCAAAGTTAATAACTAAAACACTATTATTACTCATCATTAAAGGATTCATTATAACTTCTTTAATATGATCAAGAAACTTACTTTGATTGAAATCTTTATCGTCAAACGGTTGTTGTGCAGGATTTTCATTTGTCAAAGGGTAGGTCCATGTATTTGTCAACTGACAATTGAATTCAGAGCAAATTTCAGTTGATTTCATGTCAATAAAAAATTGTCTAGTTAACGAATCTCCATACATCCACATAGTTTTCTTAAGAACAGTATTTTTTTTTGATTTTTGAGCCAAACTTCTTAATAATAATTCATGTTTTGGATTACTATCTGTCTTCGCATTTACAGTTACATATTTGTCATTAATCCAAGAGCCGTGTGCATTATTGATAACACAGAATGGTTGAAAATGCCAACCTTGTAACTGCTCATCATTTGATGGTACAGTTCCTTTAGAGACAACAAATTCAAACTTTTTTGTCTCAAGAATATAATCGTAATTTCTTCCAAAGTAATCTTCGTTCTGTCTTCTACCTTGATAATCACCTATTTAAAAAAATTATAATTAATATTTATCGAGTCGAATATTAGTTCAAAGTTGAAGAAAGTTATTTGGTAACTTCTTTTATCATTTATATAAAAGAACAAAGATTCTTTTTTTTTTCATCGCTACCGTGTAAATAGTTTATGTTTAAATTGTTATTAAAAATAAAGCAATCTTATATAAAAGTGTTTAAATTGCGGGCGACATTCAAATCTTTAAATTACAACAAAAATAAGCAAAAAAATATTTTTAGCGTGAGTTTTCAAAGTAAATACATTCCAATAGAAAAAAAACTTGTGCAAAAAAAAATTGCGCAGAGCTATCCCAACTTAAGTAAGTAGAGTAGAGAGCCCGACGTCAAGAAAGCAAACTACTACGTCAAGAAAGCAACATACTTACTGTTGTACAAAACTACTGACAACTACTTTGAGCTGACCCGAGAAAACCGCTTTGACCGGGTGAAAGTTCAATGTTTCCTTACTCCAATAATGTAAAATTTGAAACATAACTATTTCGTCCGAGAAAATAAATTTGATTTTAAGTTTTAACCATTTTGCACAATATGCGAAATGACAGTTTTTCAAATTTTACATTTTTACAGCATTCAAAAGCATTCTAAAACTAATATTTATTACTCCAAACATACAAATATACATTACAAAGCCAAAGATGGGTATTTTACAGAAATTTAAAACAACCATTCTTTCAGAAAATGTGAAACAGCAAAACAAATTTTCTGTGAAAACTCTTTTTTAATACTCTGCTTTAAAACACTGTACCTACTTTGGAATCTCATAAATAAAAAAAGAAACTAGTTAATTTCTCAGTTTAAACTCTTCTAAAGACTAGATTCATTACAATTGCTTAATGTTGTAATCCACAACA
Source organism: Hydra vulgaris (assembly GCF_038396675.1). Classification (NCBI taxonomy): domain Eukaryota; kingdom Metazoa; phylum Cnidaria; class Hydrozoa; order Anthoathecata; family Hydridae; genus Hydra; species Hydra vulgaris. The sequence continues at coordinate 2,273,377 of NC_088933.1, forward strand.
CAAGAAAGAAGCCTCTTTGCATATTCTGGATGATTGCGATCTTGCTTGTACCTTAGCTAGTGTGAGCTAAAATGATGATGCATTGATTCTATTTCTTGCTCACTAAAGATCCACAATGGAGCCATTTTCATCTCAATGAATTGCTTCACATGGAAGAAATCAGCATGAACCTTTGGAGTCTCACTGATGTTCATAACTGCCAGATATGAGTCTTTGAAGCGATCAATTTTTTCTGTAAAATCATCCTCAAGGATCATTCCAAAACTCGATGTCACCACAGACTTAAACTTTAAAAGGGCATCAATGATTCCAAAAACTAGAAAGCAGACTCTGACTCTGCAATCCTTTGGAGAAAGGATTTTATTTTTGAGTAGCTTGTGGCTGGCATTCTCGTCAAATTGCCCACCATGGTTTGGCTCTTGTTTGATGTGGATAGCTGAGGGCCATTCTGAAAGCACCAGGCCAAACTTCTGTCTAGGCTTTGTACATGTGATTTATCACACCAAGAAGCAAATGGGGCTCCACTGGTTTAAGTTCCAAGATGAGTTTGTTTTCAGATCCAGACAGCAATGGTGCATGGACCACATTGCCAAAATACTTTGCCTTTTTAATGTCATTGCCAGACTTAACAAACTCTTGAAGGCAGGCGATAAGTGATCCAAGTGTTCTCAATGATTCTGATTGGGAGAGATGCTTTGATTCAATGTCGCACCATGAGCAAGGGTGAGAACTTGCATGGTTTCGCAGTCCACATATATTGTTGGCGAGTTTCATGTCATATGTTACAACAAAGTTGACTGAATTGAAATTGATCATTGATAATATTTGTCTCACATTTTCAAAGTTTTCTGGAAATCCCTCTGAAATGGCCACAAACATTTGACGCGTGACACTGCTGTCTTTGGCTATCCTCTCTGTTAAAAGTCTATTATGTGGTGGTAACCTTAAACCACTCTGAGAATCCAGCTCAATCATACCTAGTGATAATTTAAGAAATCCTCCACCACCATCAATTCCTAAATCAATAATATGATTATATGGCTCTGGAATACTCTTCGAGAAAGGAGCACTTCGTTGAGAAGTTGGGCAAGATCCTTTCAATGCACAACCACATAGTCAGTGGAGTTGCCGTTGCTTTCTGAAAAAACTGTGATGCTGGTTTGAGTGAAAAATTCAGACAGCTGTGCACCAATGGCCTCAAACTTAGCACGAAAATTTGACTCCACAAGCTTAGTGTTACTGACTCTGTTAATGGTTGATGACAATTTCTTCATGCCTAGATTTGACAATACTGTGTTCAACTGAACCTGCACAATATCTTCAGTTTTGATTCTTAGCTTAGGAAAAAGGTGTCTGGCGCTTGAGCTTCCTAAAAAATATAAACATTTTAAAATATCTTTAGTTAAAATTTAAATATCACAATGTGTGTAATTTAATACCAGACTTAAATTGCAACTCAAGTAATCTCTTCCAAACTTTCAACTCCTCCTGGAGTTGAAGGATTTGGAAGAGATTACTTGAGTTGCAATTGGTTCTGCAGCCAATGGATTTGCTGTAGCATACTGTTTTAGATTTTCTCTAAATTTGATTTTGAGTGCACTGATGTGGCAGACTTCTTCCAACAAGACTCAAGCAATCACCACACTGTTGGGGAGTATTGTCTTGGTCAGGTTTGGAACACCTTAAAGGGTTGTTCTCATCAGCTTTAGATGACCAACTTGGCAAATCGGACAGTTGCAATCTTGATACCTTTTTGCTGGCTTGACTTTTACTGAAGAGAAATCAAACAAAGGTGGAAGATCAACATCTTTTCCTTCATCTTTTCTTCTAAGAGTTGTTCAACAAGAGTCACTAATACCTCTTGCCACTTTGGTATCGCTAAAATCAAGATTTGTGTGGTAGTGTTTGAAAATTTTTTCAGCAAGGAATTGAGTAACCTCACGTGAGCACTTCTTCATGCACATAACACAAACGGATTTCCGACAATGATTCTTTGCAAAATTAGGCATTTTGAAAGTTCTTGTACACACATGACATGTGAAAAACTGCTTTCAAAGAGTACACTCGATACCAGCAATTTTTTGTATTAGTTTGCTTAAAGCTGGAGTAAAACAAGCTAATTATTTGAAGTTGTGTATATACTTATGAATATGTACATATACTTATGAATGTATATCTTTTAAAGTATATTTATGGATATATATTAAACATGTTTTTGAAAACTGACGATGGATTAGCCGACATTGGTACTGATACTACTTAATTTAATTTTTAACATGCTTCTTATTATGATTTGGTATTTTTTTGGTATGATTGGTTATTATACATTGGTACTGATACCACTTAATTTTTAACATGTCTCTTATTATGATTTGATACTGATACCACTTAATTTTTAACATGTTTCTTATTATGGCATTGGTATTGATACCACTTCAATTTTTAACTTCTTATTATGATTTGAGTATTTAAATATAAACTTATTACAAAATTACTCAGGAAAGCTCATTAGCCTATTCCAAATATTGTAAAGGTATTATTTTCTTAATAATACTTTTTAAATTTTGAATTTTAAATATTTATTTATATTCGCGCCACTTTTTAAAATTTAACTTTTTTAAAATCTTTGATTTTTCTAAAGGCATTTTCAAACGAAGGACGCTAATAGAAATTTACAAATCATATTTTCGTCATTACTGATTATGTTAAAAATATTAAGGGAATACTGATCCAATTAAAAATATTCAAGGAAATACTGATTTTTGCTTAATTAATTAAAATGTTATAAAATTAAGTTCTCGTAAATATTTAAAAAAATTGTCATCTTTCTTAGATTTATTTATTACTAGAAATAACATGCTTTTATTTCATGTTTTATGAAATAATTTCAAGTGATTTCAAGTGAATCGAAAGTTTTTTATACCGATTGTGCTCATTTTTATTATTATTATAATTTTTAACTAACTTTAAATAATCATTTAAAAAACAAACAAATTTGTTTTGAAATTAAGAAAATCTGACTTTTAAACACCGTAGCGGTTTTTAAAAGCAATACACAGCAATTTAAATTTTGTTAAAAAGACTTAGTGAACTTAATCCAATGGGCACACGACGTCGATTCAACGTTGGTTTTATGTTGGGTTATCTTGGGCAACGCCGAGCAACTGAACCTAACGTAGTAAATTTCTTTGGTTACACTAATGTTATTTTTCATCAGAATTGCAATGTTTTATTAACACTAATAACACTAACGTTATTTTAGGCCAGAAAATTGTTTTATCCTGTTATTTGCAAAGCTTATTGGCGTTTATTGCCGTAGCAAGCATTGTTTAAGGCTAAACATTATCTGCACCCCCAGGGGAAGGGGCATTTTTCAATGTTTATTGAATTGGCCTACAAATTACTGAAAACTGTAAAAATGTATATAAAAAGACTTACTTGAATATTTACAGGATTTAACAAATTTTTCCTGATTTAATGACGTTATTGAAAGAAAACAATTTGAAAATTTGAACTATTAAAAAATATAGTTCGCAATAAAAATAAAGAAAATGATTTTTTCGAAATGATTTCGAGGTCAAAAATTCCGTCGCTATGTTAAATAAGTGCTTTTAAGGCACGAGTCTTACTCGCAGCAACCTTGTTAGGGCACTTTTGACTTTATAAATTAGTAAATTAAAAAATTATGCTATACTTTAAAATTGTTTAAATGTATACCGTATTTTTCAACGTATTCTGCCAAGTGGACGATTTGTGTGTGTGTGTGTGTGTGTGTGTGTGTTTTATATGCATCATAACAAGCTAATTAATTTATTATTGTTTTACTAAAGGTTCAGATCAAATGTGCATTTGATCTGAATGTTCAGTAAAATACTAATAAATTAGTTTGCTTGTTATGTTGCTTATAAAACACACACACATTAAAAAACATGGTTTTTCATGTCCTTTTTGAAAAATTATCATAATCCAACGCAGCTCGTCCATTTATAACATAAATACACAAACTCGAAAAACATCTACATTTTATACAAAAATAATATACGTAAAAGTAACATATGGCGACCTCAAAACAAAATCGTTTTAACCCACAGTATAATCTATTGAGATTTAAAACCTCGTTGTTCTGAGGTCGTGATATAAAAACTTGAGCGTTTTAATGCTTTTTCTAAAAAAATGCGCAATTTGACTTAAAGATTTATATTTTTCGTTTCTGGGTCTTTATTATTTTATATTTTTGGTTGAAATATTTAAAGAATATTCCAATATATTACGATGATAAAACGCATATTTTTAAAACAAAGAAATGAGTTTTATAAAACTATATAAGTTTATTGCGATAGAAAGTTTTTGAAAATTTCCAGAAAATTTTGAGCAAAATTTCATAAAAATTTCCGGAAATTTTCAACCTTAATCAATTTTTCCGACTTTATCAATTAGGCCTGGTATAGACTAAGATAAACTCCGTACGAGCTCAAAATCAACTTTATTAAGGAAATATTTAATTTTAAAGCAAAATTTTTGAAGATTATTTGCAACCAAATTATTCTTGTAGAAAAGGCCTTTTAATATACTTCAAATCTTTTTGAGTATTGGACGATACTTTGGGAGGTTTTTAGGGTTATCCTCTTTCTCAACAAAATTCTCGTTTTCTTGTTTAGGTGCGTGATTACTGTTTTTGCAAATTGAGATGAAGCTAAATCAGGCCAGAACTCATATGCACCTTCTGAATGATACTTGTCGATGAATGGAATAAGTCTCTTCTTAATGCATTTGTTTAAGTAGACTTCTTGATTTACAGCTAGCCCACTAGGAACAAAATAGGTCTGAAAAAAGCCATTTTTTAGAAAAAGCAATCCATAGAAGTATTTTTATTTGAAACTTTTGTTTTGTTTAGTATTTAGCAGTAGATGGAGTAAATTTTACATTGCTAGTATAAAAAATATAATTCCCATTGATACTTGAGCGATTTAACGTGAAATAAGACTCATCATGAATAATTAGTTTACGATTTTTGAATTTCTGATACAATCGACTGCACTTAGTTCTAGCAACTGCTTTTTGCTAGTCAAATTGTTTTGGAATTGTCATTTTTTTCTTGGAATAATTTTTTTCTTTTTTTTTAATGTTTTACTTATGTGTTGTTAAGTACAGTTGAACTTTTTTGTTGTCTGTCGTGGAGAATCTCCGTCATTATGGTTAAACATAAGTTTGAGCCTTTTAATGTTTGTTATGGTTATTTTTTTAGACTTTCCTCCACTTCCTTGAACTTTTTGATAATTAGATTCACTTTCAGCACGTGTAATTATCTTGTAGATGTATTTTTAGGCATATTCTCACTTTTAAAGTGGCCATAAGTGAACTTTTTACCAACATTTTTGTAATTTAAATAAAATTTATACAGACCTTTTCTAATATTATCTTTTCTTAAATTTATTTTTTATTCATATTTTTGTAAAAAATAAAAACACGTAAAAAAATTTAAAAATTAAAATACTTTTGAAAACATTTTTCCTTTTTGTTTTATCTTATACCTCGAAGAAACTATGAGTTTTTAAATCCAGGCTCGTTTTTCAGTTGTCACCCGTTGATAACGTTAGTTAATATAACGTTAGTTTTACTAATTTATATTACATCAGAGTTACAACGTTGTGTTAATATTGGTTTAAGTAACTTTTTTTTCCATTAGAATTACAACGTTCTAATGACACTAATTACTCTAACATTTTTGTCATCAGAACTACAATGTTGTAATAAATATGCGGTAGCGGTGTAGTGGTAGAGCGCTCGCTTCATAAGCGAGAGATTCCGACTTCGATTCACACCACGTCCCTAGTAGTGTCGCGCTCAACTTGTTTCTCCGCCTTGTTCGCCAAAATTGGTGTTTCGGAGTTATAGAGTTGAGACAGGGTTATAATCACAACTAAAAAGCCTCCTTGTCTGAAGTGGCCTTGGTGAGGTGAATTAACTTAAAATAATAATAAAAAAATCGAAAAAAATCTGTAGATCATCTTCATTGTTATTTACAAAGTCTGGTAGAACTTGAATAGATCTTTCAGAAATGTTGTTAACCACTGCAACGTTAGAGGCAAATAAGGAAAAAATTGGTCAACATACTCCTATAGGGGTTGTCCACAAATTACGTCATGCAACAGGGAAAGGGGGAAGAGGTTGGCAATTTTGTTATAACTTTTTACAGGGGGGATAAGAGAGATATTAGGTTTTGCAACGCAACGTTTTTTTTTTCAAGTTTCTAATTTAGAAAGTCTTTTATATTGCTTAAAAGAGTGCCAAGCATAAAACCTAAACCCTCAGTTAGTGTTCACTCGACTGCAGGGATTCCAATATAACATAAATTTGATTCGACTTTTTAAATGACTTAAAGTTTATTGGGATTTACTTTTTAAAAATTGACTTAAGTTTTAGTCAATTAACGTAAACTCCGTCTACGGCTTTATAAGTCATTGATAGAGCCGATGTATTATCGATAAAAAAACCAATTAATGATAATTAAACTGCTAAATAAAAATAATAGTATAATAATTAAAAAACAACAAACATACGTATAAGCATTAAACATTATAATGTTAATATAACCTGGAGTGAGAAACAAACTTATTCCTAAAGAAGTTATTTAAATAATGTTTATCAAAAATTAAATGTATCTTCGGAGGTATTTTTTTGTCTATCAATGTTAATTTATACAATTTTATATCGAACTATAGAAGTGCGCAAAAGAATATAGAAACTTAGTTAGGTACATAAGGTACACTTCACTTACCTCATACCGCCTTAAGTCAGTCGATGTATGTAACTACACTGCGACTACAGCTATATCAGTCAAATTATGCATGCATTGATTACTATTGTTGCGTGAAACTTTAAAAAGTATAAATAATAAAAAAATACATAAAATACTTTCAAACAAAACATCAAAATGCAAAAATTTATTCTCTATTAAAAGACCTTGAAGCCATGCTTTGTTGCCCCTTAAAATTGCCCCTTAAAAGGACTTCTTGGGGCACCTAAAAAAAAAAAAAAAAAAAAAAAAAAAAAATATGCAATCTTAAACATCCACGGCTCTACGCCAATATTTCGTGTAAAAAAATTTAAAAATATTTTGCGTACAAAAAATAGGTTTTCCTGGTTATTTATTTATACACGCGTACAATTAATGACTTGCATAGCAATTTTAAATAATAATTATTAAATGTTATATGTATTAAAAGGTATTCATTAGCTAACTGAAAACAGCTAGAAAAATTAAAAATATTATTGTGTTTAAAACCACAAAAATAAATATTAGTGGAAGGAGTGAGTACAAATTTGTTGCTTAATTTTAGGGAGAAGTGCTAGTAAAACTGCGTGACGTATATAATGGATGACCCTATAGTGGTGCCGGGCTACAAAGTTTATCATTTAGTTTAGTAGGATTAAACAAAGTAAATATAAACCAAGAGTTTCCTCCCACTAAATTTGCTATTGTTTTTAAAGCAGTTTAAATAATTTATTTATTTTAAGGTTTCCATAGAAAGAAATAAAAGATAAAATAATAGATTTTTTTTAAGCTCGCCAAATAGTTTAATAAGACAATGAGAAAAAGTAGCCAAGTTTTTGCTTTACGATTACATTCGTGCATAAATGCATTAGTTAAACAAAATCCTTGACTAGCGCTTGTTTCTAATTACTTGGGCCTGGCTGCGCTAAATCAATTGAATATTTGATTCTGAACTAATACCACTTATGTTTGAGAGAAACTCCAGCTATTTAGTTGATTCGCCTACTTGAGTTCATTGCACGACAATGCACATGCTCACTGAGCATGTGCATTGTCGTGTACCAAAATTACTTTGCTGTATCTTCTAACTCATTCTCGTCGTTTTTCGATCAATTTATGGTTGATATTGATAAATTTTTGTCTTTAGCAATTAGTATAAACAGTTTCACCAGGTTTTAGCAGCTCATGATACACTACACCTTTCTAATCCCGCTTAACACTTATATGTGAGTATCTTATCTATACTTGCATTAGTATCCAGGACTGGTTACCCCACAGATCATGTGCATTTTTTATACCTAATTTTTATTATAAAACATTTACTGTATAGTTAGTTTCGCAACTGGAAACTATGGACACCGGATTTATTTTGATATCTCCAATACTTTTTATACGCCGCGGAATATTAATACAGTCTTTTCACCCTTTATAAGGAAAAACAAAGCCTTTTCACCAATTTCCGAATATTGAGTAGACTACGTTGTTAATTTTTCAAATATGCTAATCCTGTTATGTGATAAATATTTAATCTAATATATAATATTTAAAAGAACAAAACAATTTATAGAATACATTTTAAGTTGCCGCCAGGCGTTTAAAACATCCAACAAATTTCGCCCAAAATCAAACCGGCGCACAGTGGGCCGGATATTAGACATATGGTGGACAAAATTATTTTAATCTTTTTTTTTTTTTACTAAAACCCTTTATATGTCCAAAGAATCACTTTGTATTAAGTTATATTTACTTTTATTATAAATTTTAGTTAAATAGTTGCTAATTCTAAAAATTATTTAACAAACTTAATAAAACTTTTAAAACGCGGATTTGCAATTTTTTAGTTTCAAATCCTATAACTTCATAATATTGTGGAACTGAATAACAGACTCTTCTGGTGGAATAAACTAAAAAAAATTGATGCAACGAACTTTAAAAATAAAAATGCTCTCTTCAGAAAAAATGAAAATTTATCACTAGATTTGAAACTCTATTAACGATATTGTCTAATAGATTTGAAATATATAAAAAATTTATAGAAATATATAGAGAATATAAATGAATACATAGATTTGAAACTCTATTATTGATATTATTATATGCCCACGACGTTTTGACTAAGTCTGTATGGTGGGGCAAGATGACCGTGGGGCAAGAAGTCTTTTTGCTTATGTGAGAGTATCATAGAACGGTAATGTTTTATCTCTCTATAATTCTATTCATAAAGTTAAAACAAAATCGTGGAATAAAAAATGTTTTTAATATTGCTGGTAGGTGAGGTTTAAATCGGTTTATAACTTTTTAGAGTATTTTGTTAGTAAGTTGCTTCTAATTTTGAACGTTTATTGGATTGGCAATACTTATGCGATTAAGGTATGAAATGTGTTGTTTTATAGGAAATTTATCCCACAATAATATATAGTCAAGAAATTTTATAACTGATCAATAAAATTAATTTTATTTGTATTAAACTTGCACTCACTACAGATGAGGCAAGATGTCCTCGGTTACGTGGGGTAAGATGCCCTCAAAGGGCTTCTTGCGTCGTGGTTTTACGGAATTTCTACCATTTTTAAATTGTGTTTAAAACATAAAAACGTATGCTAAATTTAGTTATTGACAATGTTTATATGTTGGCTTATATGTTGATAACTATTATACATATTTATAAATAGCTTTTTAAAATAATTTTATATATTAAGTAAATGTTATAATATAATGTATATGCGAAGTAAAATGAAGCTGTATCACATGCTATTGCTGCAATTCAATGCATATTTGTAAAACTTTTACAAATATGCATTGAAACTCGTCCCACATAAACATGTCCGCCTTGCCTGTTGCAAGGTTGTGAATGGCAAAATTATATGTCCACAGGACACGCATATAAAAAACTTTATTTGTTGTAAGAACTGGGGTCGGTAGAGTTTGTTGCAGATCAAATGTGATGGCCACAACGGTATTATCACACTTTCCCTGTTGTTTGGCTGACCTTTTAGATTCCACCGCTTTCTCAGCCTTCCGGTGATGAAGATCCCGTTCCGTTTTTATACTGTTTGCCTCACCGTCAACGCAGATCTTCAGTAGGTTTTCAAACCGATCACATTTATGACATATCCGTGCGAGGTGGATGAAAACTGATGTTGAAGTCCTTGTTGAATATGTTCTTGTAGCACCACAGCAGAACGGGCTTCCGGTTTACTTCTACACACTTTTCTACGTATATTTTGTACATGCACTGTAATGTGAGGTGAGATGGAAGATAAGTCTTGTTGGGGTTATCATGCCTACTGTAGTGACTCTTATATTTTGGGAACAAGTTGATGTGCGACCGTACGAAGTCTAGATCACAATCTTATGCTTGTCTGGCCACATTCCTCGACCGTCTTGGGGAGATATCCCGCTTTTGGACCTATTTTTCGTAACATGACAAAAATGAGAGTTTGATGTGTCTTTAAAAAAAAGTCTTTACACACTCGATGGCCCATTAAGGATATAATTTTCGAGATGGTCTTATTTGCAGTAGCATTTGCATTCACCCTTTTCGGCTCACCGACCTTCACACACCCATTCAGATATGCCGTTTGAAGGTCAAACGAACCAAGCTTCCAGAAATCATTGAAGCCAGTTTGTCGCTGGTCTTCATTTATATTTAAGCAGCATTTGTAACGGCACCTGTGCATGTAAGGTTTCACAGATCTGCTTGCTTTAGGAATGCCTCTGTGGCCGGTATATGCGACTCCAGAGTTACGCTTCCTCTTAGCAACTTCCTTCTTACTTTCGTTCCGTTGTCGCTTACGACCTTTTCTCTGTTGAGGAGCTGGAGGAGGTAGGGTAGGCTCAGGTTCAACATGTGCTTCTTCTTCAGTATCGTCTCCACTGGATTCCTGAACAGCATCCGAAGATGAGTTTGACGACGGTCGATACTCGTCGCTCTCAGGATCGTCCACATCGGACTCAGATTCTACACACAAATACAAAATTAGTACATAATAATATTATGTACTAATATTATTATGTATGTAATATTATGTACTAATATATAATATGTACTATGTAACCTAACTTTTGAAATTGTATCACTTCACTTAACATCTGCCCTTGATTACTTTTCGGTTTAAAATGGCTCAGAGTTAAACTTAATACTCTTACTCTGAGGAGTCATTCATAATATTATATATTATATAGTATTATGAATGACTCCTCAAAGTAAGAGTATTAAGTTTAACTCTGAGCCATTTTAAACCGAAAAGTAATCAAGGGCATATGTTAAGTGAAGTGATACAACTTCAAAAGTTAGGTTAGGTTATGTCTAATGCAGCCTAGACCAGATTTATTTAAATATTTACATTATAAACTTTAAGTATTTGTTTGTGTTGCATTGAACAATGTAAAAATGTATATTTACCATTCATTAGATCTTCTAGATCTTCTAAAGACCTCAAATCAAGTCGTTTAGACGACGATCCCGCCATTTCTATGTAAACAGAATGTTTGGACTGTCACTTGTACTGTTTTTCCCCTAACCAAAACACCACATTGGTGAAGAAGTATTATTGCCCGCACACAGAATGCGCTGGTTGTTCGAAAAATTACTTGTATTATTTTTCCTCTAAACAAAACCGTGCTTTAGCTATCCAATGATGCACTTAGATCGTTTTTAGAAAAAATGTCACTTGTATGCTTTTTCCTCTGAGCCCCTCAAATAATAGTAAGAAATTATGTGCGAAAAACACAGAGAGGTGCAACAAATGATAGAATAAAGTCAGCATTAGATGTAATATAGATGGCCTGCAGTCTAAAGAATGTTGCATCAGAATTTAGTATTTATAAAAAAACATTACAACGTCATCGAGATGGAAAAGTAAAAGTAGCTGGTGGTTTGTCTCTGGCTGGAAAATTTCCTGTTTTTGGTAAAAAATTTGAATTAAAGATTGTTACACAAGTTCAGATTATTGAAAAAGCTCTATTTGGCTTGACAACAATAGATGTGCGTCGCCTAGCATATGATTTTTCTAAACAAATGCGAATCGATAGTCCTTTTATTAAAGAGTCAAAAATGGCAGGAGTGGATTGGCTGCGAGGATTTATGTCTCGCAATCCACAACTTTCTATTCAAACTCCACAAGCCACCAGTATAAGCAGAGCCATTGGCTTCAATAAACCAAAAGTAAATCAGTTTTTTTCAGTATACAAGTCATTATTTGAGGAACATAAGTTTTCAACTAAACAGCTCTGGAATATGGATGAAACTGGAATCACAAATGTTCATAAGCCATGAAAAATAATTACAACGAAAGGCGATCGACAAGTTTCGAAAATAACTAGTGGAGAAAGAGGTGCTACTGTGACAGTTGTGTGTGCAATGAGTGCAAGTGGCACTTATGTCCCACCCTTATTTATATTTCTCCGTAAGCGAATGACTGATAGGCTGGCTGTTGGTGCACCTTCAGGCTCAATTATTAGAGTTAGCTCCAGTGGATGGACTGATTCATCTTTATTCATTGAATGGTCAACACATTTTGTTGCTGTGACTTATGCATCTGAAACTAATGAGCAATTAATTGTACTTGATGGTCATCACAGTCACAAAACACTTGAGGCCATTAACTTTTGTCGTGACAATGGGATCCATCTCACAACTCTTTCACCTCATTGTACACACAAGATGCAAACTTTAGATCGTACATTTTTTAAACCATTGAAAGTTGGCTGCAATACAGCAGCAAGCAACTGGATTTTATCACATCAGGGACGTAGAATTTCATTTTTTGACACGGCAGGTATTTTTGCAACTGCCTACATCTTTATTGCAAACATTGACAAAGCAATCAATGGTTTTAGATGCTCTGGTTTATACCCAATAAATGACCTTATTTTTAATGAAGAAGCCTTTAAAGCAGCTTTGCTCACTAATGAAGCTAAGCCATTGAAAATCTGTCAGTAATCTAGTGAATTGCCTAATTTGCCTCTTGTTGCACCTATACAGTTGGCAAATTTCATGAGCACAACAACTACTGCTGCAAAATTGAAGGCTGTTGATGATGCAGTTTTGCCAATTGTTGATGAGTATCTTGGCCTTAAGTCTCCTTTAAATATTTTGGAAAAGATTTCTCCGCGTCCCAAAATTCCTGTTTTAAAACAACGAAAGAGAAAGACAGAGTCAGCAGTAAACCTTACTTCTTCACCTTTTAAGAAGCGACTAGAAGAGCATGAAAACAGTGTAAAAAAAAAAGCAACAGGCAGTCATATTGCGTAAAGAAAAAGCTGCAATTAATAAGGTGATCAAGCAAAAAATGAAATCAATAAATTTGAAGAAAAAAAAAGGTGAGGAAGCCTGAAAAGCAGAAAGCGGAAAGACCTAATGGCATAAAGAAACAAATGAAAAGGAAGAAAGATATGGTTTTTGCCTCTGAAAGTTTTATCATTGATACAACTCTATGCACCATATGCTCTTGTCCATACAATGTGCCACCGTTTGATGATTAGACACAATGTACTAAATGTACATCTTGGTACCACTTTTCATTTGGTCCAGATGATTCAGACTTATGCTACTACTGTGAATCATAATCATGTATATGTTATTTGAACATTTATGTTAGTGATATAAATTAAAAAAAGTTATTTATCTTCAAGACAATTGCATAAAACAATTGCAGTGTTTATATTTCAGTTATTTTTATAAAATGTAAAGAGTTTTTATAAAGGACTATTAATAGCTTTTATATTAACTGATAGTTATTTTTAACAACTGTTTTAAAGGTTTGGGGCAAGATGCACTCCTTGGAGCATTTTGCCCCACGGCTGGGGAAGATGCCTCCTTGCGCAATTATTAGTTTTTTTAATTTTAAAGTTTATCACCAGTAATTAAGTAGTTATTTTATCTTACCAATGCCTTCTCTTATAAGTAAACTTTGATATAAAAAAAAAAATTACTAGAAAATGTAAAAGTATTTGTTATAACGGGTGATGCGGAAGTTATCGGACAAATCTTAATTTCATTATTTGAGCATAATAATTAGTATTTGTAGTTTTATGCGTAGGCGTAAACGTTCTATAAAATATAAACTTTATTATTTGAAACACAATTATTTAAAATGAGGTTAAAGGCAGCTGAACGAGAATCTTTTCGAAAGCGACTAAAAATATTTTTTGTAAATAAACCTAATATAAAAAAAAAAAAAAAATCGTAAATCATTTTGAAAAGGAAGAATTTCTCAAAGTACAATATATGATAACCTAAAAAGACTTGAAACTGTTCAATCGTTTTCTGATAAAAACCACCCTGGTCGTCCGACATCCTGGACTAGAGAAAAGAAAACCGAATTAACGAGACTTGTTAACAATCGAAAAGGGGTCAGTCAGAGAAAAATAGGTATTAAATTCGGTGTAAATCAATCGACAATTGGTCGTCAGTTAAAAAAAATGAATATTAAATATAGATAGCGTGAAAAGACTCCAAAATACACTATAGAACAACAAATAAAGGCAAAGAAAAGAAGCAGGAAACTAGTTAACCAATTCTAAAACACAAAATCGCTTCTAGTCATCGATGACGTGAGACATCGAGCACGTGCCAAAACACCATAAGCACCAATCAGCATGTGCCAAAACACCTCAAGCACCAATTGAAAATTTTTGGGGACATTTGGCATAGAAGGTTTTCGAGGGAAATTGGTAAGCTTCAACAGAGCAAATTTTGATTGATCGCATTAAACTAAATTAAAACTACAAGAAATTGATTTAAACTTTTTACAGAGCAGAATTGAGATCAATTGCAGATGGTGGTGTTTTTTCATATAAATAATAATATATTTTTATTAAAAGATAAATGCTTTATTTAAAAAAAATATAATATTAGTTTGTTTTTTTATTTATAAATAAGTTATTGACGTTTTTATTTTGTCCGATAACTTCCGCATCACCCGTTATACGCAAAAGTTTGTTAAGGGGAACATCTTGCCCCACCCTACCCTATTTATTATCTTTTTATATAAAAATGTATTTTTTTTATTTTTAATCTATTAGCCGCACATTCTGGATCAATAATATTACAACGTCTTTATTATTATAAAGTCTACTGTGTTCTAAAGGTACTATGCAAATAATCAACAGGCAGTCTTCATTCGTCACTATTTTCATTTTAACTTACCTGTTTGTAAACACTATATCCTGTAGCTCCATTAAAACCAGCCTTGCATCTAAACGTCAGTTTAGTTAATTCCTTAGCATTATGTTTTGTATGCCACATAGCTTTTTAAGAGTGTGTTTTAGAAAATCTTTTAGCGGTATTTATTTACAGGTTTTAAATTTCGGAGAAAAATGTTGTAAATTACAAAAGTTATGACTTTGCAAATCTTACAACCACCCCCCCCCCCCCATGAGGAGGGGGTAAATTTTGCATGGTCATAACTTTTGTAATTTACAACTTTTTCCTAAGAAATATAAAATCTGTCGATAGATTTAAATTTAGTTTACGATAGTAAACTTTTAGTTTACGATAGTAAATTTTACTACATTAGTGCCCTCACGTTTGGACAGGGGGCAAACGTTTTAGGGCTTTTTTGTTCCCAGGCAACCGTTAGCCCAAATTTTTGCAAGGCCTCCTCACTTAGCATAGGTATAAACATAATATAGTTTGAAAGATTGCACAATGTGTGAAGTGACCTATACGAAACATCAAAAAATCCTGCGGGCGCCCATGGTCCACGACTTCTAAATATTTTCTTTAGTCTACCAAGTTTTTTGTTAGCTCTTGCTGCTGCTGATTCGACTTGCTGGTTTGACTTTTTTTATATATAAATTTTTTTTTTTTTTTATATATAAAAAATATTTTTGTGACTGTTTAAAACGTTATTTAATGATATGCTTTTATTGTTGTTTTTGTTTGTTTGTTTTAATTCTGTTCAGAAAAAACAAATAAATGAATTTAATTCTCTTAAATGTCTTTAATTTTCTCAAATTTTTTAATTACAAAAAATTGTTTTAGTTATTATTACCCTATTTCAGTTGTAAAATTTTATAAATTTATTACCTATTATTACCTATATTTATTACTATTATTATTATTACCTATGTTTTATTACCTATTATTACCCTATTTCAGTTGTAAAAGCTTCAGTTTGTATTATAAATTTCATTCTTTAGTTTTTTTTTAAATTTTTTAAATTTACATTTATACATTAATATTATTTTAATATAAGAAGTTGTAAACTTTTGTTTTTAATTTTTTTATTTTACAAAAGATAATAATATAAAAAGTTTTCTACTTGGCCCCAGTTTTTTTTCAGTTTTTTTTTTTCATTGTAAAAATATATACTGATTCGATAGCTGTATAGTCGATAGTTTTATAATTTAATAAGTTTTTACATAAATACAAAACAAAATGAATAAACATAAAAAAATTAAAAATAATTCTTAAAAATTATATAATTATAACTAGTTGCATAATTAGTTGAAAAATAAATTTTTTAACTAATTATGCAACTGATTATCTGGTCTGAAAATATTCTCATAAAGTTTTTAATAAATATGAAACAGAAAACATAGAGAATGTTAAACAACCGGATGATAACAAATTAATTGTTTATAAATATTATTATTATTTTTGTTGTTGTTGTTATTATTGTTATTTTTATTATTGTTATCATTATTATTATTACTATTATTATTTTTAATATTGCTGAAAAAACATGTTGTTATTTAAAACTGCTGAAATAATTAGATATCTTGCTACCTACAATGACAGATATCCATACTTATTAAAATTTGATATATCCAACACTAATATGTTGTATATTCAACATTAGTTATAGTTTTACTGCCACACACGAAGTTCAATCTACCGAATAGTAAAATATTCGGTAGTCATTCGGTAGTCATAGTTAAAATTTTCAAATTTTTTTTTTTACCTTTTTTAATAAAGTGTTTAAATTATGAACTTTCTACATATTTTTGATGATAACTTCAAAACTATTTAACCATAAAATAGAATCAGACAAGGCTTATTGTTAAGAACTTCATATAAAAGAACTCAAAACGACAAAAAACTTTTTTTTTGCTATCTCCTTTCTTTTTAACCAGTTATCATAAGCCATTCAAAATATTCCTGAACTCATATCATTTTAAATAAAAATTTTAAGTTTAAACAGAACACATGTTTATAACTTGTACTAATGGAAGCGTTTATAATAAACAAATTACATTTCAATAAATTAAAAAAGTTTTATTTAAAAAAAACATAATAATGTAAATATAATTTTATTGGACGTGTTATTGGAGCTTAATAAAGTTGTTCAGTTTTTTGGTATATGTATACAAAATACTTTGTATATTGTTTTCACCGTTTGGAGCAGATTTATCGGTTACTAATACTGGTCTACTGGTTTTGGTATACTTTTCTGCTTTCACGCTGTGATTTTTAACAGAACTGGTAAACTCAAGTTATAAATTTAGTTTCAACTTAGCTTTATTTAATCTAATATCACATATTAATATATTCAACCAACCGTATCAACTCTGAAGTATATACTCCCGAGCGACAATTTAAATCTTATCTCAATTAACAACAAATATCGTAAAAAATAAAAACAAAATTGGCTGCTTGGATACCGTCACAACAAACAAAAAATGGTAACCAAGACGGAAATAGAAGCGCTAATCAAGAGAATATCTGTTCTTGAAACAGCGATTGTTGTGAAAGATAATCAAATTGTGGAATTGGAGAAAAGAGTTAAAACGCTGGAGGACAAAACAACAAATGCTGTGATTTCAACAGTGAACATTAGAAATGATTGGGTTAATGTGGTGTCGCGAAACGCAAAAAAATCGAAAGAACAACTAGTTGTAGTTAACGCAGCAATTAATGAGCAGGAGGAGCGAAAGAAACGCGAAAAGAACGTCATTATATATGGAATTAAAGAGTCGAGCAAAACGAAGAGCAAAGATAAAATTGAAGAAGACAAGAAAGCAATTGAGGATTTACTAAAAACAATAGGAAAAGAAAATTTTAAACCGATACATTTAAGGAGATTCAAATCAAAAAACGCTGCCAAACCAGGCCCGATTCTACTCGAGTTATCCGAAGGCGAAAGAAATCCTCTCTTACTCGCGTCAAAAAAGCTAACAGAAAAGCAAGATTTTAAAGAAATCTATATATGCCCAGACTTGACAGAGGCCGAGAGACTACAGGACTTTGAGTTGAGGAAGAAACGAAACGACTTAAATTCAAAGCTTGACGCCAACTCGCCCTTTTGATATGCGATTCGTGGAAACGAGATTGCGATTTAAAAAACAATTATAGAGAAAAAAAAATGAAAGCGAAAAAAAGCGAAAATTTATCGTATTTATCCTGTATATATTTGAACGCCACTTCACTAAACAACAAGTTTGAGGAATTTAAAGTATTGTGTCACCTGAATGAACCAAACATAATCGGAGTAACGGAAACATGGTTTAGTGAAACTTCAGTTACGTGTGTGGAAAATTTTTGCTTATATCGTAGCGACAGAAAAGATGGCCGCGTGGGCGGAGGTGTTTGTATTTACGTGAATAGCGAAATAACGTCTTATGAAGTAAATGAAAAATGGCTATTGACGACTGACTTAGAACAAATCTGGACTGTACTAGTTTTCGAGAACGACAAATATTTATGGTAATAAATTATGGTAAATAAATATGGTAGGATGCATATACCGACCAAACGATGTGGTAGATATGGAACTGTTCAGAAATGTTTTCAGAACTGCAAGAGAATATGTGGACAAACGGGGTTTTAAAGATCTTTTAATAATGGGTGACTTTAATTTTCCGAAAATTGAATGGTCAGATGGAGCAGTTCATACAATAAATTCCAGTGAACATTCGATAGAACATCATTTCTCGGAAATAATAAACGACGAATTTCTAATTCAGCACGTCGCGATACCTACTTTTCAACTAAACGAATCAACGTACGAGAATACATTGGATTTAATGTTCACAGTAAACGAACAAAGATTATTTCAAGTTGAGACAAATGCGGTATTAGGGAATATAAGCAAAGGACATCTTGTAATTTGATTTAAATATGCACTCAATCACCATGAGACAAAAACTGTAGCTAGCAATCGGAAATATATTTTAAAAAAAGCTGACTTCGCAGGAATGAACAAATTTTTTACAAATACAGACTGGGTAAACATTTTTGATGCAATTAATGTCCAGGAGATGTACGACACGCTCATTTTTTATGTTAATGAAGCTTTTCAAAAATATATACCGTGTCACAGCTCGAAAAACAGGACTCGTAAAAGAATTTTTTGGATTGACAATGAACTAAAAGAACTTGTGAAGAACAAAAGACGAATGAGACATTTAAACTGTTGCACAAATCGGAAAAACAAAAATATGGTAAACGAATACAAAGCATTGTGTAAAACAGTTAAAATTGAAACGAGAAAAGCCAGAAAAAAATACGAACGCGAACTGGTCTACAAATTGATTAGAAACAAGAAGATACTATTTAAATATGTGAACGATTAACAAAATGTAAAGAGCTCAATTAAAGCGATAAAAAACGTCGAAGGAAATGTTACAAATACGACTAGTGAGATTGTTGACATTTTGAACGAAAATTTTCAAAACTCTTTCACTTGAGAGGCGACCAAGTATTACCAGAATTCGGATCGAGATGTGGGGGTAAATATTTAGATTTTGACGAGAGTGCAATTAATTACAGTGACGTAGTAACAAGATTAAGCAAATTATCCATTGAGAAATCATGTGGAGTTGATCAATTGAGTACTATCATTTTAAAAAATTGCGCTGAAGGACTAGCAATGCCAATCACATTGATATTTATGTCTTCGATTGATAAGAGCGAATTACCTAAGCAATGGAAATTTGCGAACATTACCCCAATCTTTAAGAACAAAGGCAGTAAGCTAGAAGCGAATAATTATCGACCAGGATCACTGACTTCTGTGCCGCGTAAAATTCTGGAGAGCATAATAAAAGACTCACTTTTGGCACATTTTACGAACAATAAACTTTTATCGAAGTGTCAACATGGATTTGTTAAATCTAGATCATGCACGACAAATCTCATGGAAACTATGGATTATTTAACAGAAAATATCGCACTGAATCGTCCGGTAGATGTGGTTTATTTAGACTTTGCGAAAGCTTTCGACACAGTGCCGCACAAAAGACTCGTTTTAAAATTAAAAGCGTATGGAATTACAGGAAAGCTGCTAAAGTGGTTAGAGGAATTTTTAAAAGATAGAAAGCAACGCGTAGTCAACGGTGATACTGTTTCGAGCTGGCGCGATATCTACGGCGGAGTTCCGCAGGGATCGGTAATTGGCCCGATATCGTTTGTTTTGTTCATAAATGACCTGCCGGATAGAATACAAAATGTAGCCAAGCTCGATGCAGATGACACCAAAATAATGATCGATGTGAACTCAATAGAGAAAATAAACAGTCTTCAACGAGATATAAACAGTGCTTGAGACTGGTCTAAAGAATGGTTAGTGAAATTCAATAAAGAAAAATGCGAAATAATACATTATGGAAGTAACAATCCAAAACACGATTATTCTATGGATAATGTTGTCCTAGGAAAAACTACTATTCAGATCTAGGCGTATTATTCTCAGCAAACATGAAATGGAGACAGCAAATTATATCTTGCAGCTCGAAGGCAAATAAAATGCTGGGAATGATTAAAAACACATTTGTGAAACTGGATGTGCAGACTCTTAAAGTCTTATACGTGACGTTTGTTCGCCCAATAATTGAATTCGCGGTTCCAGTGTGGTCCCCTCAGCTTAAAGGAGAAATAGAACTGCTCGAGAAAGTTCAACACAGGGCTACGAGACTCAATCCGACTCTGGCAAAAATGAAATACGAGGAAAGACTGGAGATACTTGGCCTCAGCCCATTATGTGAACGCAGACTTCGTGGAGATTTGATCCAGACTTATAAGTTATTAAATAAGATTGAAAATGTGGACTTTTTAAACGGTTTCAAGCCTAATGCTTTTCAATTATCTAGAGGAAACGGTGTCAGGTTTGAACGCGAAAAAACAAAGTGCAACTTAAGACACTCATTCTTTACTAACAGAATAACAAAACCATGGAATAAACTACCTAAAGATGTAGTCAATGCAAAATCAGTAAAGAGTTTTAAAGCACAATTAGACAATTGGCTCCTTTTAAATAAAATTAATACTGACACGGTTGTCTAAGTGTGTTATTAATACACACACTCGTCGTCTTCGGGCGGCTACAGCATCTACTACTACTACTACTACTACTACTACTACTACTACTACTACTACTACTACTACTACTACTACTACTACTACTACTACTACTACTAATGTAAGTAACAGGTGTTAAGGAGAAAAGTCAGATTTTCATTCATGCATCTTAATTTACAGATTATTTAAATGTTTGAAAACAGTAGTTAATAAACATAAGAGTAGATTTTTTTACCTTTTTTAAACCAGTCTTTTGGAGGATCTTTTAGTCCGTCATAATTGCTAAATTCAAGCATCAAACTTACTACATAAACTCCTTCCAGCTTTAAAAAGAATTCTTGATAGTAAAATCCATTATTGCCATCGATTAACGGTACATTAAAAGACGTAGGGCCAATTATTTTCATCCACCAAAAGTCTCCGCCATAATGTTTTGAAATATTACACGAGTTTAAAGATTCGATAAAAACATAACATTTAGAACCAGGTGAGTTCATTGTTATATTTATTTTACAATTTTTAATATCAGTTTTGTTACTAGGACATTGAAAAGTCAAATTTTTAAAAACTTTGAAACCAGGAAATTTTGAGATGTTATTGTTAACTGTAAAATGCCAAATACTGCATAACAACAAAACAAAAACAATAACGATGTAATTTTTCTTTGTAAAAAACAAAATGACCTTGAAGATTTCCATCAGATTGTCTTTTGTAGTGCAGAGGTTTTTGTAAACCTTTAAGATATTATTATGATTTATATTGCTATTGATTATTATTATTATTATTATTGTTATTATCATTATTATTATATATATATATATATATATATATATATATATATATATATATATATATATATATATATATATATATATATATAAAATATATTTAAATTTTGACATTTTGTATGAGAGTTGAATTAGTTTAACATATGAACATCAATGGATACGAACTCTCTCAATACTAATTTTTTTATTTAATCTAAGAAATTTTCGCTAGATTTTTGATACTAGCATCTTCAGTTTTAATTATAAATTAATAGGTAAAATTAATTACAAAGAAACAGTTAAATCGACGTATATTTTTGTACACTAAATCGCGGTAAACTGAAACGTTATATGAGCATTTAAATTGTAACGTAATTGAGCTTAATAATAAAACACGTAGAAAAAAAGGTACGCAAAAATGTCACTTTAAAATCAATACAAATTTTGCGCTTTTTCAACGTTGAAAGTAAATTGCGTTTTAAACGTTACATTTTTAACTTTGAGCATTTAAATTCTAACAAAACATAACTTCTTTAAAAACAACGTTGAATAAGCGTTAACAAATTGATGCTTTAAAAACGTTGCGAAGTGTCTGTAATGAAGACTTGTTTTAGTTGAAACGTGCCAAAAAATGATAAAAAGTAGCTTTATTCTCTTAAATATTATTAAACATTGTGTTTATAAAGTGTTGATTTATTCGCAATTCTAAGGTTTTATTTTGCCAACGTTGATAAAGTGATATAATGTCGACGTTGATAAAACGGTGAACTGAGCGAATAAACTATTAACGCCACATTAATCATCTCATTTTGAAATTAATTTACCGTAATACAAATGCACGCAAAATTATGTAGAGTTAAGATGTATGTAGATATATTATTGATGTGTGTATGTCTATTTATTATTTGCAAAAGTTTTAGACGTTGTACAAAGATGCATATAATTTATTCAAAATCTTGATATATTATAGCTAATTTTATACAGTTTATTCAGGTCAAGTTTGTTGAAGTTTTAAAAATGCCAACACTTTAAAGATAATTTGAATTAAATATATATATTATGTATAGTATAGTATATATGCTATACAACACTGTAAAATTTAAATATAATATAATATTAGTTACTAATAAGTATCTAAAAAATATATAAGTTGTTTATAAATGCTTTAAAGTTAGCTGCTTTAAAACTTAAAAAATATATAAAACAAAGGATAAATACCAAAATTCAATAAATATCATAAATAAACAGCTGACGGTAGAACTATTTCTAAAAGTCGGTTAACAGAATGTTTTTTATATATGAAGGGCTTAGTGCTAAAAGTACTTAAGTCACAAAATTAATGTTTTGAGAAAATTTAGTTTGATCAGAGATATAACACTTCAAAACAAGGATTTAAAATGGCTGATCAAAGTAGATTTTCTCAAAACATTTACTTTGTGACTCAAGTACTTTTAGCACTAAACCCTTCATATGTGTTCTAATTTAATTAAAATGTAAAATGCAATAAAATTTTTTACTATCAAACTTTACAATTTATTGCTAAAACCTTAACCTCCTTTGTAGAACTATCAATGAAAAACCTTATTATAAGATTATCTTATGATAAATATTCCGTAAATTATAGACATGGATTAGAGTTAACTATAACCCATGCCAGTATACTATAAAAACATCTTTTGATAGTTAAACCTTTTGTATAAAAATAAATTTGGAAAAGTAACTTCACTACTTTGTCTGAAAAAAGTCTTTAGGAGAAAAAAATCATTAATAATTATAATGCTAAATTAACAAGTTGTATAATTATAGTTCCACAATCTGTTTTGAATATTTATCAAATTCTAATATTTTCATTATGTTTTTTATTCTCATTTTCAATTATAGTCTCCATCAATAGGTATGTATACAATATGATTTTTTTTTAAAAAGTTTTATTTAAAAATATTCAGGAAAATTTAGAACTTTATTTTATAAAAATTCATATATATATATATATATATATATATATATATATATATATATATATATATATATATATATATATATATATATATATATATATATAAATATATATATATATATATATATATATATATATATATATATACATTTATATACTTGTAATAAAAGTAATTTTTCGGTAAAGAGTGCTCAATACACAAGTAGAGCAAATCCCCGTAAGCAAGCCCACTTAGAGCCGATTGTTGGCAACCTCACTTGGGTCCTAAGTGCGTCTGATGTTTGGTTTATTTGCGAGACCAATATGGACAAACACAATTAATAAATAGTGAGCACAACTTTGCGGGACTCGCCTGGTTTTGATATGGGCTTCCTATATATAAATTTAGAAGTAGGCAAGTCCACATAGGGCCTATTATGGGCTGACTCATATAGGTCATAAGTGTGTTTGATAGTTGGTTTATTTATGGGACCAATGTGGGCAAACACAACAAAAAATATGTTAAAAAGCAAGATAATACAACTCTACTGGACCCGTCTAGTTTTAACGTGGGCTTATCTATGTTTAAAATTTGAAAATAATTGACATAGAGGCAGATATGAAAAAGGTCAAATTGAAAAATTAAAAATGGCTAATCGCCTCGTGAGTTTATGAATCATAAAATGATATTATTGATGATGTTAGGTTATTTTTGTTTTGTTGTGTTTTATTTAAAACATAACAATTTCTTTAAGGTATAATGCCTCAATGCAGTTTTAGTATTAATATTATTAATACTAAAACTGCATTGAGGTTGCACTGATCGTTATTATTAATAATAACGATCATTTAAGAAATTGCTTTATTAAGATTATCTTAAATCATAATGATAAATTTACTTTGTGATGTGTCATTGTTTCCTGTTAATAACTTCCGTGAATGGCATTATTTATAATGTTCTATTGCATTAATATATTAATGCAATACAATTTTGTGCTTTTAAGAAACATAAGTACTTTTTTAGAAAAAAATTATTTTTATAACATGGAAAGATGTTCCAGAACTCAGCGTCGTAAAGTACAAAAAATTGTTAGCACAATTTTTTGTACTTTAGCATAATATGTTGTTAATAGATTTGTATTTTTTTGTCTATGTATTATACAATTTAATTTTTTTTTTGTATATAAATGTAAATTTGAAAAAAAGTTATTATCTTATTTTTGGTGTATATAAAATCAAATTAACATAAATGATAAAAAAATACTTAAGTTTTAAAATTTAGTTATATAGCTTTGTGTCAAATTTTGGTATAAAAACATTATGGTTGAATATTTATTCAACCACATCAATTTGAGTAGATCATTTGAACATTTAAACCAATTTTAAAAACAGCAAAATTATTGTTTAGTGGTTTCACCTTCTATTTTTTTATACTAATGGTTTAACGTTTAATTTAAATTTGTTTAAATTTAACAATACTTTTAGTTTAAAAAGTAACGTTATTACATACTTATCTATAAACAATTTTGTATTTCGTTCAAATATTTTACTTCAAAAAACTTAGTTATGGCTTATGCTGTAATAGAATTTTGTGAGACAAATCAAGTAGAGGTTATTTCTACAAATTGGTTTGTTTCTGACCAAGAAGAATTTTGTTTGTGGCCACCAAAAAAATTATCAACAAAAGCGCAAAAGATGGCAAAAATTAGAGTGGCACCTGATGCTCGATGGGTTGAGTTCCAAATTCGTGTCTTGGGAAAAGCTGGTATGGGACATTGTTATTGTTTTGTAATTATTGCCAATGTTGTTTATAATATTTAGCAAATTTTTGAATTATTTAGAATCCCCAATATTAGATCAGTTAATGTCATGACCAGGCCAATAAATATTTTATACGTCTTAATCATTATTTTAACTTATTTAGCAACTTACACAAGAGCAAGAGAAAAGCTACAACATGCAGAAGTACAATAATTGTTCTAGTGTTGAGTGTATTGGTGTTTAGTTTTATAATTTTTAATTGAATAATTTCAAATGTTTTCAAACTATTCTAGAAAATATTTGGTGATAATTACATTTATTGTTTAGGATTGCAACTAGAAAAATTTCATCAGATTTTGAATCTGAAATAGTATTAGAAAATGACATTGATTATTTTCCTCTTGAGAATAAAAAATTAGCTGGGAAAACTCAACTTAGTGCCACAACTCAAATTCTTCCCCCTTCATTTTTTGTGCCATTTTCTGTTACAGCGTCAAATTCACCAACATTGTTAACAACTTTACCCATTATGTATATACCCAATATCTTATGAAACACCATTTTCATCTCTTGAAGTAGCAGCATTGATGACACCAACCCAGTGTACTCAATTATCAAACACGACAACAGGTTGTATGTCAAGGATGGTAATAACAACATCACCAGTTTCAAATATTGGTGAGTTACATAATTTAAAAAACTCAATGTTTAGTTTTTTAATTTTGGATGCGTACCTTGCATATTTTTTAATGTACTTGATCTCAAGCTGAATCAGTTGTTAGTAATTTGATTTTTATTATTTATGGTGTTATAGTTCAGTTTCAAATATTGGTGAGTTACATAATTTAAAAAACTTGATGTTTAGTTTTTTAATTTTGGATGCGTACCTTGCATATTTTTTAATGTACTTGATCTCAAGCTGAATCAGTTGTTAGTAATTTGATTTTTATTATTTATGGTGTTATAGTTCAGTTAGCACTATTTTAGATGTTGTAACAGTACTAAACAATGGGAGTGCATTATCTTGCAATATTATATCTAGTAAGTGATTATTGATTGTTGATTATTTGGTTTTTTTCAGATTAAATGACTATATATATGATAATGTAAGTAATTATTTACACTTTTTCAAGATCAAACAATGCATGGATTGGTGGTACAGTTGCTGAAAGTGTGTGTGGATATTCAGCAAACCCAGGCTATCCACACCAACATGCTAAATGCTATGCCTAGTCAAGGCAATGTAATGGTGCAACCTTCACGGTTACCAGACGGGATAATATTTCCAATGGACACCATGGAAGCTTTTGATGCAATTGAAATGAAGCTAAAAGATATCAACATTGCAAACATAATTGTAAGATAATACTTATGACTTAGGACATATTAGTTTAATGTACAGTTCAATATAAAATAGGAAAGCAATATAGATAAGTAGAAGCAACTATTTATATATATTTCTTTCCTATTTTATGATGAACTTTATTTAAGCTTTATTAATTTTAGAATAATATTTTTAGTCTATCGTATTTAAATATTGCAATACCAGTATTCTGGTGTTTAGTAAATATACTGTATATGCATTTTTGCTATTGTATAATAAATTTTCAATTTTTATATTTAAGATAATCTTTTTTAGATTATCTTAATATGTTTGATCAAAGTTTGAAGGTTAACTTTCTAGCCGGTATCGGAGGGAGAAAAGTCGACGAAGCTATTCGCCGTATGATGCAGCAGTTGTTAAACAATAACTTAGCTCTGCAATTTAATTGTCAGCGAGGGCAGTCAAAAGAGTGTTAAAGGGTACTGAGCTATTTCAAGTGATTTATAGTGATTATTCATAGTTTTAAATAAATTTTGGTAGTATTTTTCTGCTATTTTGTCAGATATTAAATACAATTGAACATAAGTAAATTTTGTTTGGTTAGTATTAAAAGTTGTGCACTCTGTTGTTATGTTTATAAAAACCCTTATGGTTTAGATTTTCAAAGACGATAATAATATTGTGTATTTAAGATTCATTAACTATTGGAAATGTATTATTTTTTATAGAAGCTTTAAAGCTTAACATCCTGACGTCGACATCCCAGTTAACAATAGTACATGGGTCATATATCGGACCTATGTGGGCTGTTTTATGGGCCCTATGTAGGAAGCCTATCTGAGACCCATAAAAATTTGTCCGCGGTTTATCAATGGGTCCTATATGGGCTAGTCCATATAATTAGCCCATATTGGACCTAACAAACTCCTATGTTTTTGTTTTGTTTTTCTTAACAGAGTTTTTCATGGTTGGCCCATATTGGACCCAACAAACTCCTATTTTATTTTATTTACTTTGACCCATACATAATTTTTTATGGTTAGCCCATATTGGACTCAATAAACTCCTATTTTCTTTTATTATACTTTTATTTTATTTTATGACCTAATGGCGTATTCGATGGTTAGCCCATATTGGACCCAATAAACTCCCTTTTTTGGGACCTATATTGAACTTTTTTAAATTTATATATGCTGCTTAAAATTAAATATGCTGAGTATAATATATATTTCCTATTAATGTAAATATTATATTATACAAAAAAAGTTATAAATAAATTAGAGCTTGTTAGACTGTTTTCTTGCTTCGCCACGCTTAGCTCTATTACCATCTCGATCGCGAGCACCAATAAGCCATTTTGCAAGGGACATTTCGAAATCTTTCATCGTACATGTCGACGTCAGGTTGTTAAGCTTTAAGGCTTCTATAAAAAATAATACATTTCCAATAGTTAATGAATCTTAAATACACAATATTATTATCGTCTTTGAAAATCTAAACCATAAGGGTTTTTACTAAACATAACAACAGAGTGCACAATTTTTAATACTAACCAAACAAAATTTACTTATGTTCAATTATATTTAATATCTGACAAAATAGCAGAAAAATATTACCAAAATTTATTTAAAACTATGAATAATCACTATAAATCACTTGAAATAGCTCAGTACCCTTTAACACTCTTTTTGACTGCCCTCGCTGACAATTAAATTGCAGAGCTAAGTTATTGTTTAACAACTGCTGCATCATACGGCGAATAGCTTCGTCGACTTTTCTCCCTCCGATACCGGCTAGAAAGTTAACCTTCAAAATTTAATCAAACATATTAAGATAATTTAAAAAAGATTATCTTAAACAATATAAAAATTGAAAATTTATTATATAATAGCAAAAATGCATATACAGTATATATGAATGATACATGATATTTACTAAACACCAGAATACTGGTATTGCAATATTTAAATACGATAGACTAAAAATATTATGCTAAAATTAATAAAGCTTAAATAAAGTTCATCATAAAATAGGAAAGAAATATATATAAATAGTTGCTTCTACTTATCTATATTGCTTTCCTATTTTATATTGAACTGTACATTAAACTAATATGTCCTAAGTCATAAGTATTATCTTACAATTATGTTTGCAATGTTGATATCTTTAAGCTTCATTTCAATTGCATCAAAAGCTTTCATGGTGTCCATTGGAAATATTATCCCGTCTGGTAACCGTGAAGGTTGCACCATTACATTGCCTTGACTAAGCATAGCATTTAGCATGTTGGTGTGGATAGCCTGGGTTTGCTGAATATCCACACACACTTTCAGCAACTGTACCACCAATCCATGCATTGTTTGATCTTGGAAAAGTGTAAATAATTACTTACATTATCACATTTATAGTCATTTAATCTGAAAAAAAACAAATAATCAACAATCAATAATCACTTACTAGATATATTATTGCAAGATAATGCACTCCCAATGTTTTGCACTGTAACAACATCTAAAATAGTGCTAACTGAACTATAACACCATAAATAATAAAAATCAAATTACTAACAACTGATTCAGCTTGAGATTAAGTACATTAAAAAATATGCAAGGTACGCATCCAAAATTATAAAACTAAACATCAAATTTTTTAAATTATGTAACTCACCAATATTTGAAACTGGTGATGTTGTTGTTACCGTCCTTGACATACAACCTGTTGTTGTGTTTGATAATTGAGTACACTGGGTCGGTGTCATCAATGCTGCTACTTCAAGAGATGAAAATGGTGTTTCATAAGATATTGGCATAATGGGTAAAGTTGTTATCAATGTTGGTGAATTTGATGCCGTAACAGAAAATGGCACAGAAAATGAAGGGGGAAGAATTTGAGTTGTGGCACTAAGTTGAGTTTTCCCAGCTAATTTTTTTTTCTTAAGAGGAAAATAATCAATGTCATTTTCAAATACTATTTCAGATTCAAAATCTGATGAAATTTTTCTAGTTGCAATCCTAAACAATAAATGTAATTATCACCAAATATTTTCTAGAATAGTTTGAAAACATTTGAAATTATTCAATTAAAAATTATAAAACTAAACACCAATACACTCAACACTAGTAAAATTATTGAGCAGACAGTACTTTTATTATTACCTTTTTTGCCTAATAGGTACATCTTTTTCTTCAGCCTCCTGTTCCGTAAAATTTAAATCAGAAGTATCTTCTGCATGTTGTAGCTTTTTTCTTGCTCTTGTGTAAGTTGCTAAATAAGTTAAAATAATGATAAAGACGTACAAAATATTTATTGGCCTGGTCATGGCATTAACTGATCTAATATTGGGGATTCTAAATAATTCAAAAAATTGCCAACTTTTATAAAAAACATTGGCAAAATTCACAAAACAATAACAATGTCCCATACCAGCTTTTCCCAAGACACGAATTTCGAACTCATCCCATTGAGCATCAGGTGCCACTCTATTTTTTGCCATCTTTTGCGCTTTTGTTGATAATTTTTTTGGTGGCCACAAACAAAATTCTTCTTGGTCTAAAACAAACCAATTTGTAGAAATAACTTCTACTTGATTTGTCTCACAAAATTCTATTACAGCATAAGCCATAACTAAGTTTTTTGAAGTAAAATATTTGAACGAAATACAAAATTGTTTATAGATAAGTATGTAATAACGTTACTTTTTAAACTAAAAGTATTGTTAAATTTAAACAAATTTAAATTAAACGTTAAACCATTAGTATAAAAAAATAGAAGGTGAAACCACTAAACAATAATTTTGCTGTTTTTAAAATTGGTTTAAATGTTCAAATGATCTACTCAAATTGATGTGGTTGAATAAATATTCAACCATAATGTTTTTATACCAAAATTTGACACAAAAGCTATATAACTAAATTTTAAAACTTCAGTATTTTTTTTATCATTTATGTTAATTTGATTTTATATACACCAAAAATAAGATAATAACTTTTTTTCAAATTTACATTTATATACAAAAAAAAAAATTTAATTGTATAATACATAGAAAAAAAAATACAAATCTATTAACAACATATTCAATAAATTTATTGACTGCATTAAGAGTCAAAGTTTCAATCAAATTTTTGCATTACTTACTTCTGATGCAACAATGGTATAGCTAAATAGCTGCTATTATCTAAAGGCATGATGATAAACTTTTTTTCAAGATCTAATATATTGGCATACCTTAAAAGACAGGAAATTTTTTTTACAACAACTATTTCCAATAGAGACGACTCGAGTGGATAATCAAAAAAGGAACTGCATTCCGCAACAGAATTGTAAACAACAAGAATTTCATTATTATTTGATAGAATTATATTTTTGACAAAAGATAATATCCCATGAATTTTAAAACAACTGTCGCGTAAAGAAATTGAAACAAAATACTTTTTTCCATTGTAGTTTTTATATTGTTGATAATATCATGAAGGCAAATTTGGAGGCATCATACCTGTTGAATGTTTTCTTTGTAAAAGTTTAGCAGCTCCTTGTTAAACAGACATTGACTTTCTATTTTGCAGTGCAGCAAATGTCTTCTCTTTACAACGTTTAATAATTTGAGCAATCGGATTATGTGGTTTACGAATGAGTTTATTTTAATAATACCTAATTTATTTTTGAAGGAAAAAAGCTGAAATATTATCTTATAGTCCATGTATTCTCCAGTTTTGAACAAAAAGAATTAATGTGTGAAAATTGTGCACCAGTTGATCATCACCATATATTATACAGAAGTTTTGAAAAAAATTTATCAACGACTTTTCTGCATAACCGTGATAGTGTTGATATGCAGCATATCTTGGACACAACAAAAGTATCATGAATATGGAAAGTGTCAAAAAGTTTTGATACATGTGTTGTGGCAAAATATTGCGAAGTACAACTGCTCCAGAATATAACAAAAACTGTCGAAGCTCGGTAGCTTTCCACTTTCGAAATTCAAATAAAGATCTCGGTCGCCTACAAAAATCACTAGGCATTGCTTCTCTTAATGAACACAAATTTGCTGATATTATGCTAATAGTGTTAGATGATTGCCTACATTGAAATTCACCCTTAATCCATAAACATATCATTCTGCGAACCACACCAAGGCAAACTAGGTGCATATAATCGAAAGGGAAATGAGAAACCATCCCAATATTAAGTTCAGTAAGCGGAGATTCCATATTTGGAGTATGATGTTCTTCATCCTTTTGTGAAAGAAAATCTTCATCAGTTCTTAAAGGTGCATCTAAAATTGGGAAAATCACTTTATTTTAACAATACACACCTTGCGTGCAACGCTTACAAGCATTATAGCCGCAATGCCTTTTAATGCATTTTATAAAGGCTCTGGCAGGTGCATCACAAATAACAGCATTTATACTTACTGCATAGTGTTTATCTAAGATGTTTATACCATCAACACCCAGTTGTTTCATTTCTGTAACAAAATCGTTTAAATAAGCATATGGTGAAAATGCTTTTGCTATACCTGAATAGAGTCCAATAATAAAAACATCACTCAAAGATACTTTAATTATGGACCCTAAAATAGGCCATAGCTGCACATTTGAATTAAGATAAATTGGTAGACCATCAATATTAATATTTAATTTTAAATTTACACAATCAGCAGGCAACTTCTTTGTTTGTAGGAGCTTTCTAATGGCATTTTCAACTCCAACATGATATTACACATCGCCTGCAACTACTTTTTGTACAACACTAGATGGTGTTTTTAATAAAGTTCTAGCATCTTTCGGAACATGAACGCCCACATTTTGAAATATTTTTAACAAAGCATTAACAGCCCTATGTGAAACATTGAATTCTGTTATCCATTGTCGAAGTTCTTCTTGTATATTGTAGTCATCACTGCTCAATGAACTTGAAATTGACTCATTATCAGAATCATTGCTAAATTCTGATAATTCATTGTAGACAAAATCATTATTTAAAGTTGAACAAGTTCCATATGATGGAATTTCTGTACATGCATTTTGTGGCAATTCGATTTCCGTTATTTCATCACCCCAATTACAAGATACATGTGAACCATGTGTAGATATAATTTCAATCCCATTGTTTAATATCACTTCTTCATTCATTAAATTATCTTGACTTAAATTAGTTAGCAGTGTGCTTACAATTTTTTGTACTTTACGACGCTGAGTTCTGGAACATCTTTCCATGTTATAAAAATAATTTTTTTCTAAAAAAGAGTACTTATGTTTCTTAAAAGCACAAAATTGTATTGCATTAATATATTAATGCAATAGAACATTATAAATAATGCCATTCACGAAAGTTATTAACATTAAACAATGACACATCAAAAAGTAAATTTATCATTGTGATAAATTTACTTTTATAAATTTATTTATAAAAGATAATCTTAATAAAGCAATTTCTTAAATGATCGTTATTAATACTAAAACTGCATTGAGGCATTATACCTTAAAGAAATTGTTATGTTTTAAATAAAACACAACAAAATAAAAATAACCTAACATCATCAATAACATCATTTTATGATTCATAAACTCTAAATTCACGAGACGATTAGCCATTTTTAATTTTTCAATTTGACCTTTTTCATATCTGCCTCTATGTCAATTATTTTTAAATTTTAAACATAGATAAGCCCACGTTAAAACTAGACGGGTCCAGTAGAGTTTTATTATCTTGCTTTTTAACATATTTTTTGTTGTGTTTGCCCACATAATTGTTGTGTTTGTCCCATAAATAAACCAACTATCAAATACACTTATGACCTATATGAGTCAGCCCATAATAGGCCCTATGTGGACTTGCCCACTTCTAAATTTATATATAGGAAGCCCATATCAAAACCAGACGGGTCCCGTAAAGTTGTGCTCACTATTTATTAATTGTGTTTGTCCGTATTGGTCCCGCAAATAAACCAAACATCAGACGCACTTAGGACCCATATGAGGTTGCCAACAATCGGCTCTAAGTGGGCTTGCTTACGGGGATGTACGATGAAAGATTTCGAAATGTCCCTTGCAAAATGGCTTATTGGTGCTCGCGATCGTGATGGTAATAGAGCTAAGCGTGGCGAAGCAAGAAAACAGTCTAACAAGCTCTAATTTATTTATAACTTTTTTTGTATAATATAATATTTACATTAATAGGAAATATATATTATACTCAGCATATTGTTATTGTTTTTATCTAATATATATAAATTTAAAAAAGTTCAATATAGGTCCTAAAAAAAGGGAGTTTTTTGGGTCCAATATGGGCTAACCATCGAATACGCCATATAGGTCATAAAATAAAATAAAAGTCTAATAAAGTTAAGAAAAGAAAATTGGAGTTTATTAAGTCCAAAAAAGTAGTAACCATAAAAAATTATGTATGGGTCAAAGTAAATAAAAGAAAATAGGAGTTTGTTGGGTCCAATATGGGCCAACCATGAAAAACTCTGTTAAGAAAAATAAAATAAAAACATAGGAGTTGTTGGGTCCAATATGGGCTAATTATATGGACTAGCCCTTATAGGACCCATTGATAAACCGCGGACAAATTTTTATGGGTCTCAGATAGGCTTCCTACATAGGGCCCATAAAACAGCCCACATGGGTCCGATATATGACCCATATACTATTGTTAACTGGGATGTTATATTAGAATAATAATGAAGTACATTTAAATTTGTAACATTACTCGGAGTTTCATGCTTTCTGCGATTCAGACGTTAAAATTGATCATCATGACGTTAAAATTCTTTTTATAATATATAGGCATGGAATATAGTTAACTCTAATTTATACCTATAGTTTACGGAATAGTTATCATAAGATTATCTTATAATAAGGTTTTTCATTGATAAGGCCACTTTAAATCGCAAAGTTGTTTCCCGTCCTAAAAAATAACTGTAAAGTATGTGGACGGGCGGCAAATTTACATGCTTCATTATTCTTTTTTTTACATTTTTTTCTTTATAGATATGTAAACTGTTAGGTTCTAGGATTATTTTTTCGACCAGTGAACAGTGGGCCGGATGTTAGAAATATGGTGAACAAAATTATTCTCCTCTTTTTTTTCATAAATAAAACCCTTTATATATCCAAACAACAAAATAAACTTTAATGTCCAAGTGCTTGGTGTTAAGATAGCTTTACTTTTATTATAAATTTTCGTTAAATATTTGCTAGTACTAAAAATTATTAATCAAACTTTAAAAATGTGGATTTATTATAATGTAGATACCTTAGAAATATATAACCAAAAGGGCTTTTAAAATGAGCCATAAAGAATATAACTGGCTCATACCATTTATACTTATAAAGGTCAGGATTGCAGCAGATTGATTTTTAGCGATAAGGTTCAAAAACAATACTATAAGTATAATAAACCTGGTATAATAAGACGATGAGATGGCATAATAAGATGAGCCTATATAGATGTTTTGATTGTGTTGCGTTTTCGACCTAGAATAATCTAGGTTGAGTAAAGGATAACAAGCTGTAAAGCTCATCAGGTATAACAATCAGTGAAGAATAAGAATTCAAACAGATCTGATTTAGACCTGACGAGCCTATATAGATGTTTTGATCGTATTGCATACTCGACTTAGAATAATCTAGGTCGAGTAAGTAATGTGTATTGATCTAGGTCGTATACGTAAGACTTATTTGTACACAATAAGGTTGTTTTTATTTTATTATAATAAGCACCATGAAGACTCGACGAGGCTTGTCACTCGGACTAATACTGCGTGTTTTTTTTAACTTTTTATGTTCTTATACTTTTTTCAGAGTTGTCAGTCCTTGGACTTGCCTTAAGTTCAAAAATTAAGTCCTTGGCCTTGACTTACACCACATCCTTTTAAATTATGAATTTTCTTGAATATTTTATAAATATTGTCATTTCATAATTTCTTTAACTATAACTACAATTGACCTCTAGCATGAAATTTTCATAAAATTATGTGGTGCAAATTTGAAACAATGTTTTAATACAAAATAAAACTTCTTATTTTTAAGACCTTGTAAAAAAAAGCAGAATACATTTAAAACGTCTTCCTTGCTCTTCTAAGCATAAAGATAACAAAGAGATAAAAGTATTATTGTAATATTCTCTATAAAATATGATTATAATCTGTATAACCAATACTGTAATACAATAATGCTCACAAAAAACACATATGCAATACTGAGAACAGCATTCGTCACATTGAGG
Organism: Hydra vulgaris; assembly: GCF_038396675.1. Taxonomy (NCBI): domain Eukaryota; kingdom Metazoa; phylum Cnidaria; class Hydrozoa; order Anthoathecata; family Hydridae; genus Hydra; species Hydra vulgaris. Next base: position 2,309,419 of record NC_088933.1, read on the forward strand.
AAAATAGTCTTTTTTTTGTGTTGCTATTGGTAGGTCTGCTGAAAAATAAAAAAAAATGTCAAAATAGTTAGCTGAGTAGTACAAAAGTTCAACTGGTTCACCACAATCATTGATCGATCAAACACCACATTTTGCAAACCTTCAGGCAGTTCTGCATCTTGCAGTAAGGAACCACAAAAAAAACACCGACCATCTAGAGTAAATTCAAGCAGTTTCCTCTTATCGGTTTTAAGTTTTCGTGAAGCATAGATTATTCTCCATATAACACACTCATCACAACACAGCATCGTGCCATTATTCTTGGCATATTGTACACTGACATAGAAAGGAAGAGAATGCCTTTACCTTTCTTTAGTGAAGGTCCATCATTTTCAGAAGTTTCTGTCCCACGAATATTCTCAAAAGATTTGGACCATCATCTTTCATTTTAGGGTGTGGAAATAATTTGATCTTAGATAATTCTTCAGTAGACAGCCTCAACCTGCAACAGATTTTACATTCTGGATTACCGCACTTTTTCACTTCAAAGAAATAGTGACGTTGATGGCAACAATGAGTTAAAAGTTGTTTAAAAATTGGTGTCAAACAGTTCAGACAAATTTTTTCACTAGCTTAGATTAAACTCAGAATCTAATCTATTCAAACAACTCCACACTTTATTTTTAAGTTCTTCAGAAGCTGAATGCATAACATTAAACTTCTTTTAACTGTAATCTTTTAGTTATTTTACTCAGATGTTCACTTCTAGTGAGTCCAATATATCTTCGCGAAGATTATGCTTTTCTTTAATTATTCTTATTTTTGCAACACTATTACAACTTTTTATAGCCTCTTTACTACTGTCAACCATTATATTACGTGCAACACTAACTGATTGAAGACCCATATTCAAGGTTGACATTACTCGTTCAGCATAAGAAGCAGTGCGAGCAGCACACAAATAGTCAAGATCAAGATATAAAAAAGGGAAATCATAGATAAATTAACACTCATGTAGGTCACTCCGTGTTCAGGACGACCATCAGAATAGATAAACAAAATTGACTTTAATTTAGCAGCCTCGGATATAAGATTTGCTAATTCAATGGCATGTCTGATTGGAGAAAATAGCTCTTGATCACTAACTTGAAACAACGTTTTTCCATAAACAAACACCTGGCGACCTCGCTCGGCCGATGCTACTGGACATAAAGGTTCTCCTACTTTAATCCGATGCTTGTCATTAGCACTAACTAGTATAGATACAACATGTTTTTAAAGCAAACTCACGCTGATAGCGAAATATATAAGCTGCATAATGAGAAGGGTGAGTTTACGCCATTGTTTTTGCTGTACCATTCTTTTTACATTCAAAATCTCTGTGAAGTTTTTGTTTCTTTTCTAGCTGGCATAAACTGCAATTAGACATATGATTTAGATGGAATAGGGGTATCATGAATAGTTTGGCTGCAACTTGATTTCGGAAATCTATAACTGAAACTGCTTTTGCTAAATGCACAACTTATGAATGTGTGCATTTAGCAAAAGCAGTGTGCAAAATGTAACGGTACCACCAGTGGTACAGTTTTTGTGATTGAAAAAAAAATTTCTTTATATCTTCTGTTGTTTTAGTTGTTTGTACCTTTGTTGTATCAAACTAATAATAATATTAACTAATTTTAAAATATTTCTTGAAAACCCAGTTGCATGTTTTTGCTGATAAAAAGTTTTTTAAAACTTGTGATTGATGCTTATCCTCATGGTTGAAAATGGCTCTGGTTCAGCGCCGATCTAATATGCAACTTAAAAGGTAGATTAACTCAACTGCCACCAAACAATATAACCAATTTTCAATAGCGGATTCATTATGCCGCAGAATAGAATACATAAGCTATTTGGAAAAAACAAATTTCAGCAATCTCTCATTGAGAATAGAACAAGAATTTCTAAAGTACAAACAGTTTGTAGCTCTTATTATATTTGTAGAAACGACTAAGCTTTCTAGTGTCACAATATATAAATTTGCTAAACATTGTCATACATTTGCAATACATTTGTTCGATTAATACACAAATCAAGATTCTCATTAATATGACTGAGCCACTATTTTTTTCATGTAAAAAAAAAAAATGCGTTATAAGTTAAAAAAACTATATATGCCTAAAATTGTGGTTCACTAAAAAAAGTTATAAAATGTACAAGATTGTTGATTATAAAAGAAATGCAAAACTTTTTCATGATATTTTAAAATCAATTTTCTAAACTGTTCAATTTCCCTAGAATTTCTAAACTTATAATTTTATTCTTTTTGCCATTACTGTTCCTGTTATAACTATAGAATAAAATGACTTGTCCTAGAAAATCTAGTTTATGAAAATTAATAAAAAGTAATTTTTTTTACCTAACTGTATCTCTTTAAATAATTATGTCAAATCAACATTTATACCAGTAATTTCTGTTACATTATTTTAAATATCATGTTTTTGCCATGTTCCTATTCCTATTAATTTATTCTCCCCTAATAACTACATGGTAAATTTATATCTACATATTCAGGTGAAGAAACAAATATTAACACTGGTTATATTGTAATATTAACACATTTAATATTGTAATATTAACACTGTTAATATTGTAATATTAACACTGTTAATATTACAAAATGAACAGTGTTAATATTACAATATTAACAGTTAGTATTACAATATTATCAGTGGTAATATTTTAATATTAACACTGTTAATATTCACAGTAAAATTGCAATATTAACAAATGTATGATGTTTACCACATATTTACAAATAAATGTTTACATTTAATGTTATAAAGTTTCCTAATATTGCTGTACCTTATTGAGTAGATAAAACTTCTGACTTTTTGCAACAACCAATTCTTCACTCTTTAAATCGAGAATTAAAAGCGGTGGATGAAATTTTACAGCTTAGTGATGTTTTTAAACTCCTTTTCTTCTTGGGCCAGTTCAATGAGGCCCTGCGGTGCGTTTTTTCGTCCCACCTGAAAGCACAATAAATTTTGCGCGCGCATCAATATATGTACATATATATGTGTGTGTGTGTGTGTGTGTGTGTGTGTGTGTGTGTGTGTGTTTGTGTATGTCTGTTAAAATTGAATAGGTGGTTCTTTGTCTATTTAGTTTAAATAGACAAATGAATATAAAAAACAACACAGTAGTTAAAAATTCTCACTTTTAAAATTGACTTACTGAAACCATCCACAGAGTAGAGGTTTTCTGAAGATATATGTCGCAGTGGTTAAAGTTCTGGCTCAGAACCTAAAAGTCCGTGGGTTTGCTCTAACTCAACAAGCAACATTGGTACAGAAGGAGGCGTGAACTATTTGTTAAATGCTTTCCCGCGGTGCTCTGTTAGAGTTTATAAAGATCGTACGAACTACTGGGAGCACCGAAATAGCTACAAAAAAAAAAGACAGTTGATGTATCAGCACTCCCTTGTAGCAACAGGCTATAAGAAAGTTCATGTAGCATCACTCAGCGCATATTTGAACAATATGCTTTAAAAAAAAAAAAGATACCAAGCCAACATTGACATATGGGTAGCGTATGGTTTTAGTCTGGGCTTACGGGATTTTCAAGAGGATTTGTTTTGGTTTCCAGAAGGGTACCATATGGGTAAAAAATCTAGCAAATTTGCTTGATTGTCTAGCCTACCAATATATATGGGTACCGTATGGGATTCGTCCGGTTATCTGGTATGGGATACATAAGAGTATTTATGGTGGGATCTGTCTGGGACCCGCGCTGAAATTATTCCCGATTACCAGAAGTTAATATCGAGGCAAATATAAAAAGAAACATTTTAAATAAAGATGGCTCTTCGCTTAGCGATATTTTATTTATTTTAACATTTTTATGAATTATGCATTTATTTATAATTATAGTTCATAGTCTTAAAAGGTGTTAGAGTGAAACTACAACTTTATGTTAAACTCTAACCACCGGGTTTATTGGATGGACAGAGGGAGCGCCGAACCACCACCTTGCCTGTATGAAACTGAATGTTGTATCTTCTTGGATACATTATAATCAGTAGGTATTTTATATTAGGAGTCTCTTGTTACGAATTGGTTTTATAATATAACTACAAGAGATACACGTTTCTTAAGTGCGGTTTGTGAACCAATTTCCATACTTTCTTGTTTTTCCAAAATACTAGAGCGTATTATGCACAACAGACTGTACAATTATCTTGAAAAAAACAACATTCTTTATCATAAACAGTTTGGATTTCGCAACAACCATTCCACGGAACATGCAGTAATTGATCTTGCCAACCAAATTTTAAATGGTTTTGATAACGACAGTTACACACTCGGAATTTTTCTAGATCTATCAAAAGCATTTGATACTGTCAACCACAAGATTCTAATTTATAAACTACACAATTATGGAGTAGTTCACTCCAATTTAAAGTGGCTGCAATGTTATTTACAAAATCGTAAACAAGGAGTACCATATGACTTAACATGTTCCCCATTTGAATCAATAAATTGCGGAGTTCCCCAAGGATCAAAACTTGGACCCCTGCTGTTTTTAATTTATATTAATGATATTTATTTGTCTTCAAAAATACTTAATTATATTATTTTTGCTGATGACACAAATGTTTTCTTTTCTGACTCAAATTTAAAAAATATTTTTTATATTGTAAACACAGAATTAATATATCTTAATGAGTGGTTTGAAGCAAATAAACTTTCATTAAATATTGAAAAAACGAAATATATTTTGTTTGCTAAGTCATCTAAATCCGAGAACCTTCCACTCAAATTACCTGAACTAACAATTAACAATATTAAAATAAAAAGAGTTTTTTCAATGAAAATACTAGGAATAATTTTCGATGAGAATTTAAATTGGAAAAGCCAAATAAAGCTAGTCGAGAACAAAGTTTCAAAGACCCTGGGGATTATGTACAAGACAAAACATCTTTTAAATAATTTATGTTTAAAAAATTTATACTTTTCATTTATACATAGTCATATTAACTATTGTAATATTGCCTGGGCAAACAATCATTTATCTTTCCTAAAAATTATTTATACAAAACAAAAGCAAGCAAGTAGATTAGTTTTGGGCGCAAGTAGATACGAAAGTGCCGAGCCGTTACTCAAGGAAATAAATGCTCTAAATGTATACAAACTAAATATATACCATAACTTGTTATTTATGTTTAAACTTCAAAATGAAATGATTCCAAAATATTTTTTTAAAAGTTTCACTCGAATTAATCATAAATATGAAACAAGAAATTCAATGAGTAATTACTACATCCCACTAACATCACTCAAAAAATCTGACTACTCGACTATATACCGGGGACCACGCTTGTGGAATTCGGTTCTTGACGAAAATATGAAAAAAATAAAATCTATTGCTATATTTAAAAGAACTATAAAAAACACTTACTAAATTTAAACATTACGTACATTCTCTCATTTTTTTGAAAATAAAATCGAAATAGTTTTGTATTTTTAATTTTTTATGTACTTTATTTAATTTTAATATTGTATTGAATATGTATATGCATATGAAGCGAATTAAATTTTTTTTTTTTTTTTTTTTGTTTATTGTCTTTAATATGTATACGAATATGTACAGATTTGTAATTTTTTATTTCTTATTTCATATTTTAACTTTATCTTAAATTTCTTCTTTTTTTAACTTTAAGTTCTTCTTTAACCTTCTAAAATTTCTAACCAATTTTTTTTTTTAAACTTAATAATTTCACTCTTTTATGTAATATTGGAAAATGTAAACTTTAATCGTATTTTTTTTTTTGTATTTCACAAAGGGGCTTGATGATAAGTCATTTTGACTTCTACTTGCCCCAGTCAGCTTGTAATTATATATATTTGTTTAAATTTATAGATAACATTGTAAAATGTGTAAAATGACGAAATAAATAGAAAAAAAAAAAACAAAAAAAAAACATATATTCAATAATAAACCTCGTGTATATAAGAATAAATTAGAAGCGTAAAAGAGTTAAATACGTGCGCAATCGCGCGCAACACTGAACACTTTTTTCAAAAAAAAATAATTTGTAAGACATAAGCAATATGAATATACAAAAAAATTGTTATAAATTTATACTAAACCACCAAAATTTATGAGAGGTGTATGTTAGCAATAGAGGTGGGTGTAGTGGTGATGGTTTTATACACCCTTGTATCAAAAATGACTTGATTTTATAAATATTTTTATCTTTAATAAAATGAGTAAAATTAGTATACAGTATAAAATTATGTTATACAAGATTTTACGTATACAAGTGGTGTTTATATTATGGGAGGAGCGTATGCGCCGCCCTTCCCCACTTGACCTGAAAATAATGATAAAAACATGCAACTACCATTTTCAAAATTAGAATAATAAATTAAAAAATATATATAAATTGAAATAAAAAAATTCATACCAGACACCTACCAAATGTGGGAGATGAATGTAAAAGTCATAGTAGATATGTTGATGTACTATAATATCAAAAAATGCTTTAATTCTTGAAATATCTGATTGATTATTTAAAGTACAACAAAAAAGAAGTAAATACATATTTTACTAGATTTAAAGATACATTAGTGGTGCATTCATGGTCATAAGACAGATGGCGTCTGTCCCCTCCCCACCCCAAATAAGTGTAACGAATTTTCGAAAGAAACATTTTGATTAATTGTAGAATAAACTACTAAAACATTCTTTTAATACTGAGGGATTTCTATTATCTGCCAATAGTGGTAAAAAAGGCAATAAAATCAAGGGATTTACCAAATTTTATAAATCTTTTAACCTTTCATACAGTGCTTCACAAAAGTTTAATTTCAAACTAAAAAAAGCATAAAATGTTATTACCAAAAAATAACGTTTGATTATTTTAACGTTTTATTTTATATAGTATTGTCTTGGCTTTTAGTAAATGATAACAATGATAAATTCCATTAATGAAATTATTTAGGATCATTTTTAACAATAGACACCAAGTAAAGGTAAGCCACATCTGTTTATCAAAAATTTTAAGTCACAGTACTTGCATTGTATTTTTACAAGTCACAGTACTTGCTTTGAGTTTATGAAAGTTATACCACTTGCAATGAATTTTTGCAAGTCACAGCACCAACAATGAGTTTTTGCAAGTCACAGCACATACAATGAGTTTTTGCAAGTCACAGCACTTGCGATGAGTTTTGCAAGTCACAGCAATTGCAATGAACCTTTGGAAATCACAGCAATTGCGACGAACTTTTGTAAATCACAGCACTTGTAATGAGTTTTTGCAAGTCACAGCACTTACGATGAGTTTTTACAATTTTTGGGGAGTTAAATTAATAAAATTGTGACTCTACAGAGACAATATCTGCAGCAAGTTGGTTTTTTTTTCATATAATAGTCAACAGCCTCAATATCAGATTCATCATCTTTGTAGCAAGAAATGGTGCAAATTAAGTCATTTTTTGTTTATTAAACTATTCTACTCTGGCATTATACAAAACAGGTTTGCATTTGCAGGATTGTAATTGTATCGCTGAAACTAATGCAGCACATAAATATTTTTAAATGACAAAACATCTAAACAATTCAAACTAACTTACTAATTGTTTGTTTTTAATTGGCTAAAGAAAAAAAAATTACCCAAAACAAAAAGTAGCAACTATATAAAAATACAACTATTGAAAAATTATATGATAGGACAATAATTTCCACATCAATAATAAATAACTATAATTAAATACTAAGAGTAAACAATTTTGTTTACTCTTAGTATTTAATTATAGTAAAACAGGAATTCTACAAATAATTTACTTGCCATACGAGTGGCTTGTTGGTAAATTGCGTAAGTTTCTTTTTCAACATTTTTCCGTAGATGGTTCAAATCGTCGATTGTTTCTTGAATGTTATTGTATGTATACACAATATCAGTTGTGCGCCCTTATAACCTCTCTGTTATATACGACAACGGGTGAAGTAAGCGGTACAAAGTTATAATACCAATTATGAATTCGAACTTAGTGAGTGCATTAAGGAGTGAGTTGACCTCTCTTTTTCCTTGTGCGTCCCAATCCATACTAAACTCTATATTGAACTGTGCCATATATTAGAGTGAAAATAATCTCAAATGCTTCTGCCATAAATGGTGTAGCTAAATAAAAGTGTTCATATGCGGCATCTCTTTCTGACCATCTTGTTTTGCACATCTCACTCAAAATCTTTTTTCTTTCAGTTGATTTACAACGGATCTCTGCAACATGCTCCAGCAAGCACTCTTTTTTCTTTTGATGAAATAAATGGACATATTTCTGCATAACTCCAAAATGTTATCAATGATTGGTATTTTTGATATTGCAGCAATTGATAAATTCAAATTATGTGAGATACAATGTGTTACAGTTTCTTTTGGTGATCCTATTAAAATATAGCCGGCAAGACCTTTTTTACAGATTGCATGTTTGGTGCGCCATCGTAACACAGTTTTTAAAGTGCTATTGTTTTGTAATGGAATGGTTGGTCTTGGATATTCAAAACTACAACAAATGCCATTAGCTTGTTCGATAGCTTCTTTATGGTATCTATTGCCTATATGTAGTTTTTGTTTCTCTAAAACATTGTGCCTTTCCTTATATCCACGGTTAACAAAAGCTCCTAAATTTTTTTTTAATCCTGTTTTAGAAATAAAGTGCAGTATATGCAGTAAGTCTACTGCATACATGCGTCTTCACTTTTGCTGTAGACAACTCCATTTATGTAAATATTCTTCTTTACAAGCGCGGTTGCAACCATGTTTTAGTGTTTTGGGAAATTGAAAATGTATTTTCTGTTTAAGTTATTCGTAAACATTTTGTGTATTTCATGTGTTGATAATTCTTGTTTTCCGCGCAAGAGTTCGTCAAAATCATTTCGTTTTTCTTCTTCTTTAAAATCACGTTCTTTTAATGTAATGTTTTATCGGTTACATTTTGAGAACAGTCGATAATAAAAAATACTTGAAACGTTAGTAATTAATAATAAACTTTCAGATTTTAAATTATACCAAAATTAAAAAAACTCGCGTAAACATTACAATAAAAAACAAGTAATAAAAAAGTACTATCATAAAAAAATTCAACATATAGATAATATATATATATCTATATCTAATTAATATCAAACTAATCAAACTAATTATTTTTTAAAAAAGATCAAATTATTTTTTTTACCTAAAGTATCCAGCTAAGGATCTGCATTTCTTTGCAACATTTTGAAGCTCTTTTCTATCAGCTGCTCGTTTCCTAATTTAGTTAGACATGTTATCTCTATCTATTATTTTTTTATTTTGCCGCATTAGCAGGTTTTTATTACATTTGGCTCATTAAGTAAAACGAAGGTGACTTGACTCAAACTGTTTGGGTTTAGGACATATAATATATATATATATATATATATATATATATATATATATATATATATATATATATATATGTATATATATATATATATATATATATATATATATATATATATATATATATATATATATATATATATATATATATATATATATATATATATGTATATATATATATATATATAAAGTTGAAGAGAAAAGTTAGATAAGTGTATTTTACTAATTTATATATTATATAAATTAGTAAATTACACTTATCTAACTTTTCTCTTCAACTTTAAGTTTCACCATTGCTGGATCATCATGAAGAGTACTATTCCTGATGATCCAGCAATGGTGAAACTTAAAGCTGAAGATAAAAGTTAGATAAGTGTATATAATTTTTATCTTCAGCTATAATATATATAATTTACATATATATATATATATATATATATATATATATATATATATATATATATATATATATATATATATATATATATATATATATATATATAAATTGCTGGATCATCAGGAAGAGTACGGGATCATGATCAGGAAGAACTCTTCCTGATGATCCAGCAATTGTGAAACTTAAAGTAGAAGATAAAAGTTAGATAAGTGTTTTTTACTAATTTATTATTGCTCTGTTCATTAAGAACATTGAGCACTCTATTTGTAAAATACACTAACATAATTTACATATATACTACTGTGATCAAAAAGTAAGGTGAATTTTTTTATAAAATGAAAAATCTTTATTTATTCTTCCAAATCTGTATCGTCCCCCTCAAAATAATCCCCCCCGGCCCCAATGCACTTTTGCCAACGTTTTTTCCAGTCTTCGAAGCATGCCGAAAAGTCCTCGGTAGGGATAGCCTTCAATGCGCGTGCCGATTCACGTTGGATCTCTTCAATGGACTCAAAACGATTTCCCCGGAGTGGTCTCTTGAGCTTTGGGAACAGCCAGAAGTCACACGGTGCTAAGTCGGGCGAATACGGTGGTTATGGAGCAACATGGGTAGAGTTTTTGGCGAAAAACTCACGAAGAACCAGTGCTGTGTGCGAAGGCGCATTATCGTGGTGCAAAAATCCAAGAGTTATTGGCCCATAATTCCGGTCTCTTTTTGCGAATAGCTTCACGCAAACGTCGCAGTTGGCCAGTTGGAAGGAATTCGTAGTGCACGACACCACAATAATCAAAGAAAACAGTCAACATGACCTTGATTTTTGAGCGACTTTGACGTGGTTGCTTCGATCTCGGCTCGCCTTTTTCACGGTATTCACTCGATTGGTCGGTTGTTTCAGGGTCGTATGCGTAGACCCAAGTCTCATCGCCAGTAATAATTTGTTTTTAGACGTCTTGATAGTCGCTCTTTTTCACAGAAATTGAGAAATTTCGGCACCAAGCGTGATTTGAGTCTTCTGAGGCCCAAATGATCCTTCAAAATTGCTTGCACCGACCCAAATGATATTCCAACCATGTCAACAAGGTCTCGAATGGTTAACCGACAATTTGCAAGCACCAATTCTTTGATTTTGTTGACATGGCGATCATCAATCGAAGTCGATGGTCGTCCGGAACGTTCCAAGTCATCAACACGTTCCCAGTGAAAAATAAAACCGCGTCCCACATGGGTTCCGCGTGGGTTCCGTGTGGGATTGATGGGATTTACGTGGGACGGATTTTCCCATGTGGTATGGAAATTTGTCACCTTAAACCATATTACATGTGGGAACCATATGGTATTTACACACATGGGAAATCCCACGTGGGTTTCCTGTGGGATTTGCATGGGAATTAATTTAAAAGCTAGAAACTAAAAAAAAAAATTTTAAATCGACATTGCATTGCGTTACGTTTATATTGTGTGAAAATATTTTATATTAATAAAGAGAATGGCAAGCAAGTATGTAAATACCACGAATAATTTTTATCTTTCTTTATAGAAATAAGATTAAGATTTGTGCAAATAGACGTATTATTAGGATAATATAATAGTTATTTGAATATAGATCTTGAGTAAATTATTTGCAAACAATTAACTGATGCAAGTTGAAATGTTGTCAAAAACCAATCTTGCATGCATGGGACACTGCAGTGTCCCACAAAGAAATGCAGGTTTGAAAGTCAAAGAATTCCCAATTTTCTTTATTAAAAAAAGAAAAAAATAGGATGGAGATGGGTTTCTGTAACTTTTTTTATGCTCCAAAACTTTTAACTTTAGATATAATAAGGTCCTTAAGACTTAAGGGACTTACGAACTACATTGAGGAACAAAAACAGGATATTTACAGAAACTTTTTAATTTTAAATCTGGAGTACCACAGTGTTATTGAGAATAAAGCCTCTGGGTCCAGTTTTCAAAGTAATATGATCTAAGTAATGTTTAAATAAAATAATATGCTTTAAAATGCATATAGTTATACATATAACTCCTGATAGTTAACTATATGTATAACTAGTTATACATATAATTTGTTATAAAAACTTATTTTTTAAGGTTATGCTTGAACAAATTAGTACCAATTAATTCAAATTTAAGATTTAGTTAAAGTTCAAGTTAATGTTCTTATTTATTCATTGTTTTTGTTAATTTTATATTTATTTGTTCAAATTTATCAGTTAGTACTATATTTTACTACAGTAAGAATGTTTATCATTGTTGAACGTGATTTTATTAGTAACTTAATTTTACTATCAACATATTTTGATAACACCCTTTATACTTTAAATGATGACAGCTTTACTTTTCTATTGATGTTAAATTTATTACATTTCAATAACTCAGATTGAATCTTAACTGAATTATTGTAAGCTTTGTAGGGGTTTGTTGTATATCAAATGGTGTTGTAAATAAAGTAAAAATAATATATATATATATATATATATATATATATATATATATATATATATATATATATATATATATATATATATATATATATATATAAATATATATATATATATATATATATATATATATATAAATATAACATTAAAACAATAAAATTGATACAAAATTTCACTTTAAAACGAATACCATTAACATTGTGATGATAATAGCATTAGGAAACTAGTATTTATGTATTATTATTATACTATAAATAAGTAGTTTTTTAATTCATTTTATAAAATGGAGACTGACAACTGATAATTAATGGAAATAAATACAAATTATAAAAATCATGTAAACTTCATTTATTATTACTAAATACTATATTAATGTTAGTCTACAAAGTTAAAATCAATTTAGAGCATTGTTATTAGTTCTTTTGTGATTCGCACTTCCACTTCTGTCTCTCAAATTTATAAAATAGGTGGTCAAAGCTTGCTCAATAGGTAGGTTCTCAGCATAACAATGCTTTTTTCTTACACTTTCTAAAGAGAAATATGGCAGATTGATTACTTATTTTACCTAAATCGTAGGGTCATCTATGCATAATGATGTCAGATGATGACCCGGTTTATTGAACAACTTCACCCTTTATCAAACTCAGTCAATTTTTTGCCATCTCCCATTGAAAATGATGTCAGTTTTTGTTATCGTATTATGATGGTATATCTGAATTGTTAATATAATATAAAAAATGCATATACCATCAATTTTTTTTCTGGTTCAATTATACATTTATTCTCAACAGTACTAAAAGTAAAAAAAAAAAACATAAATTGTTCTTTCAGATAAGCAAGCTAATTTCTGAATTTAAATTGTTTTTCCTATGATCCTCTACAGTTTTAAGCAACAAAAGCAAGAAGTTTTTAGACCACATTGTTGGTGTAAATACCTCTAAAACCTGCTCATAGCTAGCATAAATTGTTTTACTTTTTTTTTAAATAAAATATTTTACTTTTTTTTTTTAATTCAATTTTTTGATTGACATTATTTTGGTCTCAACATCCCTCCCCATTGTCAATTATTGTTAAACTCACACTGCCCCTCTATCTACTGGCATCATTTATGGATGATCCCATAAATGATGCCAGTAGATTAACTATCAGGAGTTATATGTATAACTGCATGCATTTTAAAGCATTTTATTTTATTTATATATTACTTTAGATCATATTACTTTGAAAACTGGACCCAGAGGCTTTATTCCCAATTACACTGTGGTACTCCAGATTAAAAATTTAAAAGCTTCTGTAAATATCCTGTTTTTGTTCCTCAATGTACTTCGTATGTCCCTTAAGTTTTATGAACCTTATTATATATAAAGTTAAAAGTTTTGGATCCTAAAAAAAGTTACAGAAACCTCCCTATCTCCCCCCTATTTTAATTTTTTTTTTAATAAAACAAAATTTGACTTTCAAACCTGCATTTCTTTGTGGGACACTGCAGTGTCCCATGCATGCATGCTTGGTTTTTGACAACATTAGAACTTACATCAGTCAATTGTTTGCAGATAATATACTCAAGAACTATATTCAAATATCATATGAACATGTTAGAGAATGTTCATATGATATTTGAACATCACAAATTTAATAATATTGTTGTGATATGTTATATAAATAATTCCATTATAGATTATGATATGAAAATAAGATAGGATATGAAGGCAATGATCAAAGAATAAATTTACTTATAGAAATTTAGATGTTTGTTTATTAGTTTCAGAATATTATATTATGTGTGACCGCGGCCTTCTATAATAAAAGGCCTTGACATCGCGCAACAAAGTTGTTAAACTGAAGGCCAATTCCTAATACTGTGTTTACATTTTCATCTTTTAACATTAGACGAAAGTTTGTGTTTTTTTAATAAATCTTTAAAATGTGATTGGTTTATAAATTAGATAGCCCAACATCAAGACGATAATGTTGTAAGGTTCAAGGCGTTAACATTGTAAGGTAATAATATTGTCAAACGAACAATAAGTTTTTTTAATAATTAAATTGCCTTAAAAATGCCTTTAAAATGCTGTGTATCTCTTTGCAAGTCGAACTATCTCAACTACAACAAAAATATCAATTTATACAACTACAACTACAATATCAATTACAACTACAACAAAAATATCAATACTCAACTACAACAAAAGTATCAATTTATAAATTCCCGAAGAATCTAGAGGAGAGAAAAAGATGTAGTGAAGCTATCCCAAGAACTGGTTTTATTGTTACAGACTATACAGCATTATGTCAACTGCATTGGCCAAAAGAAGCACCTTTTGAAAGCAAATATGGGAAGCAACGACCTTTAAACCCACCATCTGTTTTTAAAATATTCCGCCTAGTTGTTTAGCCACACCAGCAAGTAAAGTTAGAAAAAATGTAACTTCAAGCGGTTTTCGAAGCATTTTACCAGATGAGTTAAATGATTTTCTAAAATAGGACGAACTTATATTTGACGATATTCAATCTTTGTTAAGTGATAATAACGATGTTATTGTTTTCCAGCTTAATAAAAAAAGTTTGCACATACAATCAAAAATGTAAAAACTTGGTGTTCCATTATTTATTTTAGTAATTTTCAATGATTATTCATTTGTAGCTAACCATAATGGCACATTTTGTAATATTTCATATTTAGCTGTAAACAAATTAAAGTTAATAAAAACAAAATCAGCTTTATTTGAAGCAGTTAGATTTTTAAAAAATAAAGAAAGTTCGCTTCAGTAAAATATTCTATTCGAACACCTTAATGCTATGAGAAAAGGTAATGTTGGTGAAGTTTTATATACTTCAGATATTATATGTAGAGCATATGAGTAATTTGCTATGCGACGAAGTTTATATGATTGTTTGTGTATTGACTACTACAGTGAACGAAATTTTCTTAGCCGCACGCAATTTTTATCAGATTTTTCATTATAGAGACTTAATTAAACGTTTTATTAAGAAATTTCTGTATGTGATATATTTATACCATTGTTTGTTAATTGATATTTAAAAGATAATTGATATCATTGTTTTTATAATTTCTTTATATAAAAAAATTTAGTTATTTGATTTATTTGAGTGCGAAATTTGTATAGACGCAGTTCTGTTTTATTAAATTTGAGATATAATTTTTAGTTTTGGTGTTGAAAAAATCAATTTAAATTGTAAGTAATTTCATAATTGACTTATAAAAATATTTTTCATAAATTTAAAATTCAATGTTTCATATTTTTAGTGAAATGGCACATGGAAAATTTTTAAATGACCATGAAAAAGGTTTAATTAAAGCATATAAGGATTCCGGGTTATCTAATAGAGA